>NW_024884586.1:44198624-44239936 GCF_019232065.1 Centrocercus urophasianus
CCCCCCCCCCCCCCCCCCCCCCCCCCCCCCCCCCCCCCCTTCGGGGGGGGGGCATAAGCCAAAGCTGAAGTTTTCCAGTTCCCACTGCCAAATGGGAATTCAGCAGCCAAGATGACAAGATTAGGTAGCAGAGAGCATTGTGTATTTCAAAATAGGCTGCAAAAATATCTTGCAGCAGCTAATACAAACCATTTACCACCAAATCTTTCTGACATTCTTATATTTTCAAAGGCACCACTGAAATGAAAATAAAATTAAGAAAGGTCCCTCTCTCAGGGCACAGGCTAGTGGAGGAAGCAGCTCTGCAGGGTCCCAGGGGCTTACTTAGTCACAGTGCTCTGAGACACTGAGGTAGAAGCTTTGCTCTTGCAGCCTGACAGCTGTATGTTTAATGTTTGTACAGGATCTTTGATCTCTTATTTATACATATTTCTCCAGGACAGGGAAGTAAGCAGAAATAGAAATTTTATTTATATAAATCTTTCCATATCCCAAAGGTCAAGAACAACAGCATTTCAAAGTGGAAGAATTTATCTTTGCCTCTTAGTTTGCAGGAGCGCTGTGCAGCCTAGATCATGCCTCCGGATGAAGCTCAGGTGTACCAATATGTGAGTAAACTTGTCTTGAGGGCGACAACGCCATTATTTCTCATGTGCTTGTGACACTGGGCCATCTTTTGGGCTGTCTCTGGTGCCCTGCAGTTACCTTGGCTGCCTTCAACCTGTTTTCTGACCTGGAAGGGAAAGGTGTGAATGAACCATACCAAGGTATTTAAAATCAGCCCTTGCATGGTCACTTTAGCTTCATAATTCCTGTAGTTACTGAAGCTACTTTGTAATAAAGATTAAAATTACCTGCACTAAACTCTCAAAAATTCCCCAGAAATTTCACTCTTCTCTGCAAATAATTTTATTACAGTGTGAGGAGACTGGGAAGCCCAATTGCAAAAATAAAACAACACAAATTCTGTTTCCTATTTGAGCATATTTGTATAAGTTGTCTGGCTTTGGTAATGTTGATCAGGAAGGGATATACCCTCCTGAAGGGTTATGTTATAGATACAACCAGGCACGCAACCAGTAGTGCCTGTGAAAAACAATACAGAAGATTGTCATTATTTTCAAACATTACCTGAAGCTCCAAATGAAGCTTCTAGAGCACTTTTAAATTAGGTAAATATAAAAATATGCACTATTTTATTTTAGAAGATGTCAGTGAAGTTCTTAGAAAGTAGGGGGTGTTGGTCTTCTTTTTTTAGTGCTGTAGATGCTAATATTGTTGTACATAATCTTTTTTTTAAATTAGTGATATTATATACTTCCACCAAATTTTATTCAAACTATTGCTTTAGTAAATAATTAATAAATAAGTGTTTTAGTTTTTCTTACAAAGGCCCTTGATGTTTTCTTGCAAAATGGATGTTTTGGTGAGTTAATTTTAATTCAAAATGTGTTTTATTCCAAAAAAGGGAAATATCTGGATGCTGAATTTTTAAGCCCCCCTACCTTACAGATGAAAATAACTCATGGAGATGAGACAATATTCATTCCAAATAGCTATGATCACATGATGATCATTGAAATGTCACATATACAAATATATAATAATTGTCAATTTTTCACTGTATTAATTGCTAATTAAAACAAAATGAACTAGCATTGCTGAAGACCATAAAAAGACCCCATCACATGGGGACATAATGTCTTTGTTTTTAGACAGTAAAATAAACCACAAAGAGCATATTTCTATCATTTATGTGAAATCAAGTAGGTTAATCATTTATGATTTTTATGCTTCAAAGCTTATGTGTGCTACATGCTGTAGAGAGATCTAAACCATTACTCTAAAGCCCAATGTACCATGCATGCTCCCTGCTGCTGTAGAGTCAGCCTCATCAAATTGAGCTTTGTCTAAAAGATATTTTAAATATATTATTGGATGAAAGGTGCTGCTCGATTATGCAAAACCAGCACAATAAAGCTAGTTAGCAAAGGTATGTAGCTCTTGGCATTCTTTTCCTCTGAGAGCTCAAATAATCAAGCCCAGGAATACTCACACAGAGATGTGATGCTGACCATGTATTCCAAACTAGATGTCACTGAGGTTCTGGGAAGATGAAATGTGAAGCTGTTGTAAACATTTCCACTCAAATTCCAAATCTGAAGTAATCAGTCGCCTATTAAACACATACTTGTCTCTAGCTGGGTAGCAAGACCAGGAACAAATTTGCAAAGTTAAAGGAGGAAAAAGGAAAATGCATCAATACACCAAAGATAAGAAGCCAACTGGGATAAGTGGAAATATTGTAAAATATTGGAAAAGTATGGAACACTGAGGTCAGAAGTTCCCATATTTAGCTTGAGAATTTAGAAGAGTTTCCTTCGCTGTGCTGCCAGTCAGGATTTGCCTGCAGGTGAGCTCTTGTCTGTGGCTCAAATCAAGTCAAAAAATGCAAAGTGGTCACTGTTCCACTGTGTGGGAACATCTCCTCTCTCTGTATTTGTGTAAAAGGGCTCTAAATTACTCCTGACCAATGTCTGCCAAACATCTTTTGAATCTTCCACAGGGGAATTTCTCCATGCTCAGTCTTCCTCTCTGACATGAAGATGACCTATTGACTTAGTTAAGATTTCGTCAAAATGTTAGGTGTAATCCTCCATCAGCTTCATGTTCAATGCAGCTCCCAGCAAAGAAAGAGAGGGTTTTGTTAACGAGGGCAAGGAGAGGAAGAGAATTGGTGGAATCAAGCATAAGCCAATCCACATGCAGAATAAAACCAGGTAATAGATCAGGTTATTTTCAGGGTTACCTCTAGAGCAACCTATATGCAGAATCCAACTGCATAAAGTGATATACATGTGCCATAAATAACAATGAATCTTAGAAATGTAATTTTCTGTCAGGAGTTTGCATGCTTGTGAAAGTTCATAAATAACTGATGTTTATTACCCTCCACGTGGCACTGTTGCAGTAGCTGATAATGACTGAGTAAATAGTAGATGGGATGAATTCCTCCACTGATTTCAAATAAACCTTATGAGTTGAAGCAATAAAGAATGCTAAACAGTGTGCACAAAATAACGTGCTGTTAGATACCATATATGATGCTTCAGTAAACACTAAGGCATTTTAATCTTGGTTCCAACATAGTAAACTGCAAGATAATAAGCTAAGGAAGCATGCTATTCTTTAAAACTCTTCCAAATGCTTCTGCATACTGTTACCCTGTACTTAAGACTGCTGGCAGATGCTGCTGTCACTTTCTTTCTGTGTCACTGAAATGAAATTGGTCTGAAGTTCAGATGAACATATTCATTTGTGTTGAAATTTATTATTGTAACTTGCATAATGTGTCTGTGAGTGTGGTTGCAAACTCAGCTCCTGTCCATAAGAAGTGATAAAAGACAATACAAGAGGTTTATGTGGCCTCACTTATACTACTTGTTTAAAAAGAGCACCCAAAGAAGAAGTATTCTTGCACAAGAAGCTTACAGACAAAACACTCCAACACACCAACAAACCGGAGCAGTCAGCCTGAAAAAACAATGCCCATCTTTGTATCAGTGGCCCCATTGGTCAGAATTCCCCCTGCACACTGTGAACCAGTTTCCAGTTCTCCTCACTGATATGCTATGTTCCAAGTGCTGATTTCCATTTTCTTGAATTGCTCTGTGGGGCCAGCTGCCTCCCTTTTCATGCTGCACTATCAGCATTAGAGATCATAGAACCATTAAAGTTGGAAAAGACCCCTAAGAACATCTAGTTCAACCATCAACCCTTCCCCACCATGCCCCTCAGTGCCACATCTATCCTTTCCTTGAAAATCTCCAGATGCATATTATACTTCTCTTCCAAATACGTGCTGACATTGTGAAGAGCTGTGCAGTGGTGTAGGAACCAAAAGGCTGGATGCAAGTCCCATAAGATGGCAGATGGCAATGCTGGGCCTGCTGCAGACCATCTATCAACACATACAGCTCCTGCTGCACCGTAGAAGGCAGTGAGAACAAAGGCGTGTTGCCTTCTGATGACCCTGAATGAGCACGCAGTGTGTCCCATACACGGAAAGGTAAGTAGAAACCATTACACATTACAAAAATGGATGGTATTTTCTGCTTCAAGAACAGCTACTATGTATTACAGTGTTTGATGCTGGAAGGAAAAGGAGGAGGAGGAGGTGTTTAAGTCATTAAGTACTGCTGGCTTGCAAGGCTGTAATACTTAAAATTTTAATGGAGCAATGGCACTATGAGATTTGTAATACGATGTGAAGTTCAAAGAATTGACAGTGTTTTCTGGGTCTTTGCCACTCTCATTAACAGAAAATCTTTTAGTTAATAAAGTAGAAGTAGTAGTAGACACAGAAGGCTAATGACCACTTCTGTCTATTGAAGTGAGTGAACCAAAACTCTTGCGATGTCAAAAGTACACGCTTGACACATTAGTCTCTAAGGAAGGAGGAATGCTTGTAAGAGTTAGTGTAATTTGAGGTGCAGGCTCAAGGCTGCCTTGAAAATATGCAGGATGAGTCCTCTTCTACAAAATCTAGGAGATCTGGCACTTGACTGCAGATTACTGCAGATTGTAAACTCAGCTGGGCTTTACAACAGCATGATTTGGCAGTAGTTTTAAAAATAACAAGCAACTGTGCTAGCTGTATGCAGCACGCATCCAAACAAATGCAATGACCTGCTGTGATGTGCACTGGAATCTGTTCCCCTCTTTGATTTCATTTACATCACGGTGATGCAGCATGCTCCTGGGCCTAAACTGAGACTTCTGTGGCCCCTGATTCACTGAAGTGGTGATGGGTTGCCCCCTATAGGGAAGGAAAAATATATTTCAGACACCTCTTCTGTTTACATCAGGTTTCTTTTGCTGATTTCTGGGTGGAGCCTGGCAGGGGCTGAGTCTGGGAGTCCCCAAAGTGGCTTGTGGTAGGAGCATGTCTGAAGGATCTGCCAGGGAATGAGTACAGAGAGAACAGCCAGGGGAAAAAAAAATGGTTTCAATGCCCTAGATGTATGGGTTTATTTATTTATTTATCATCATTCATAATAAATAAGCAACCTTTTATTTATTTAATGTGATACATTTGTAGATTGAAGACCTTTGCAAAAGCAGTGCAATATTTTCGTTCCAAATAGCTGAGAGCATCACTTCACAGAAATTCAGACACTGAATTTAAGTGTCAATTATGCTAACAAAGATTAGGTTTCAGCTCTTGCAATACTTGCCTCATTTCAAGAGTTGGTGTTTGTAGTTCAACTGTCCCTATTCCTTTTTCTTTTCCATGATATTTGACTAGCAAAGGGCTTCCATGATCCGCTTCAAGTATAACTCTTTGTGCACAAGTAGTCCGTGGGAGCAATGTCTTTTTAATCCCCATCAGTAAGGTGAGCCTAAGTGTTTTAACTGCATTCATGTGCTGCCAGCAAGTTTTATACTATTGGTACAGATGGTATGGATAAGAGTCTCTTTATCCTTCTTTTAGAGCTGAAACCAATGTCAGTGTCCACAGTGTTTGAATAGTCTGGTTTTAATAGAAACATGAAAACGCCATATGGAGCCAGACAACCATTTCCTTCCTTCAGTGTGTTTGGTGAGTTTGAGTTTACTTTAACATGACATCTTATAAATCATGTATCATGCAGTGACCATATAAGGTTACCTTTTATTGAAAGGATATTGGTGTTGAGAGCTTGCTATGCTTGGATATTTATTAAGGAAATGAAAGATATCTAGAACATATGATATGCTTCGTGTTGCTAAACATTATTAGTTTACCAACAGAAAAGTGTTTCTTTTTCTTGCCCTCTGAGTCTACAAGATAAAATACCGAAATAAAATTTGCCCTTGAATTAAAGTCTAATACTGCGTACATCCTGTTGAAGTCACAGACTATTTGACAGCGTGTTTTGAAATCACTCCCGGCTTCATGTTTTATGCAGGAAGGAAACATACCTATGGAGACAGCCTCAGGCAGTGGTAATTAAAATACGACTGTGTGCCACATGACCTTAAGGCATATTACTGCTTCAGCCCTTCACCTTGCAGTTGTTAAAATACTGGGCTAGGTTTATTAACAAAGCACCATCTCAGTGTAAGAAATGTGCTGGGGGAAACAGGTCTACCATCTTCCCTTTGTAGGAAGGAAGCAGTAAGTGATAGCTCAGTAAGTTCTGTGACAATGTAATATCTGTCCATTTTCTTCCCTGGCAGCTGCAGGTTGCCTAAAGCAAATGGTCCGACATAATGAATCCATCAGTTTTGGAGACAAAGCACAAATATAAAGATAGTAGCAGAATAGAAATATCTGAATATATGTCCCCATGCTCCCAGTCTCTTAAGTCCTCTGATTTTTCCTGATCTCTCACAACGATCAAATCTGAAAAATGCATCCCTGTTTATTCCTGTGTGTGATGGGCTGTTAACCAGAGTGATCTGCTGACTGTTTCAGGAAGAAAATCCTGATTATCTCCTGGGACAACCTGTGCCTTGCAGGGAGAGGTGCTGCTTTCATGTGTGGCCCCCTTACCACCCATGAAACCATTTAGATACAAATCTCTCAACCTGCATCTCGTCAAGCTGTGTGATGTAAAGTGACAAGGCTTTTCAATCTGTTGAGATTGACTGTACTATGACACCAATGTTTGATTTCTTCAAACTGCTTTTAAAGAAAACAGGGATTCCCAAGCTCTTCTTATAGGCATGAAAAGAGGAAAAAAAAATGCCAACACGTTTTTTTTTGGTATCACTTAACAGTGATCTGGAAAATAACAATTCTATGTGCAAGTAATCCTTACAGTAGTAGTTCCTAATGCTGGGGAGGTAATAAATACAGTGTCTCTGCACAAGTGGGGAAGTGAAGGCTGGGAGAGCTCTCCACCACATCAGAGCCACATTGTCAGGCACAGAGCCCAGACTTGTTGAAAAGACTCACATACAGGACTTACAGCTGTCGGAACTTGGCAGCTCCCAGTGGGAGCTGGCAGGGTTTGGGGCAGGTCTTCCAAAGTTCCCCATGTTGAATGAAGCAGGATTTGGTGCTGGTGTGGTGGCTGATGTGGAGTTTGTTACTGGTCAGCTTGTAGGATTTGTGCTGAGCATGAGTGTGTCTTCTGTGCACTGTGCAGACAGAACATATTTGCTCATGAATGGGTGTGCTCTTCGGGTGGTACTTGTTTGGTTCTCCATGCACATGCATACAAGCCATCACACTACATCTGTAAACAGACTTGATGGAGCAGAAGGGTAACCAGAGACAGAAGTGGCAGCAGAACAAATAAATCACATCTTACCATAGCATCTCTATAAGCAAATCCTAATGTTTGCAGACTCTGAGAGGAGTAAATAAAGAACATTCAGAAGTACAAAGCATGGTTAATGACCATCTTACAAATCTGACTGTTCTTTCCTCACATTCACATTCGTTTCTTTTTGTTTTCTTTGTTTTTTTGTTTTTGTGTGTGTGTGTGTGTTGGTTTTTTTTTTTTTCTCATAGAGGCTTAATCCCTTTTCATTTACATTTGATTTCCTATAAATAGCTGTGTTCTGTTTAATGTATTTATGTTTAAAGTCATGTTTACTTCAAACACAGAGGGACTTCAGATGTCATTCATTTACTTCTGGCAGGGGACTTTGGACATCTGATTTCCTCTTGTCTTATGTATGAAGCTGCTAGGAGCTTCCAGGCATTTATTCAGGCCCTGAAATGACCTGCTTGAAGCCATCACCTGACTGAGATGTCTTCCTTACCTATGCTTACTTCACTCATCTTCTTTCCTGTGCCCAGTCCTTCTTCACTTTCTCTGCACAGCACATCACAAGGACTCTGTGATTAGACACAGAGGAGCTAGAACTCTATGCAAGTCACTTCTGTGGTATCCTTTGAACATCACTTCTTTGCCTGAAATAATTTAAGGCTTACTTTATTCAAGATGGATGAAGCATGGAGTTTCTTTCTTATGATTTCTGAGCTTTTAGAATTTCCTAATTGAGGCAGCTTCAACAGGCTGTGTAAATAGTTGCATTTGCACGATGGGCACCATCATCTTAGCAGCTAATGAAATCCTATACTTCTGCACCTGGGAAGTTGCTAAGTAATTGTGAATGCAGGGTCAAGTTTAGCCTTGGTGTAATTGTCATAGTTTTTGTTTTATGGTCCCAGTGTGATTGTAAGCTTCGTTTGGTCTGAAAACAAATCAAACCATTTCCTGCAGAAGCTGAATGAAATGACGTGGGGATTCATCAATCAATGTCTTTTTGAAAAGCTCATTAGAACCAGCGGCCGTTAGAGGGCAATGGCCAGAGGTTATGGTCTTAAAGCTATCATTAAGTCTGGCCTGACATACAGGTTTGTAAACCATAACTCAAGGTTTCACAGTTAGGTAAATTTACACCAGCTGAAAATCTAGCCTCCTTCTTTTGTAACATGTATGATAACTATTACAATTGAAACATAGAGAAAAGCTCTCATTTTTTTTCATAGAACAAAATAATCTATCAATGTGTGTGTCTATCAGATTGACAAAAGTGCATCATTTCAGTGGTGTGATTTCCTATTTGTTCATGTGAGGTTGCAAAAGCCTCATAGCATTAAGAAAAAGTAAAGGGGAAACAAAGTGTTAAATGTGCAGAATATTTTTCCCCCTTACTCATCTTGTTCTACTACAGCAGAAGGGCAGTGAAAAGATTAAAAAATAAGAGCCAGTCCTTAAAACAGAGTTGTGATCAGTAGAGCATAAGCAGCACTTCAGAGTAAATTTTATAGAATTATAGGCAAAAAATTCCATTCAGATATGCATCATAGATTAAAAAGAAAACAAAAAAGCATACAATGAGTACAGTGTTGTATTTTCCAAAGGAAAATATATTACCATAGCTTAAAATGACAAAATATCAGAAAGATTTCCACTTCACGGTAGATTATTTTGTATTAGAAAACTTTAAAAGTGCTTTGGGCTGAGTTCAGAAGGGTTCATTATTTGATACCACCTTATATCCTGTGGTACTAAAACAGGACTTGCATTGTCCTCTTGGGACTGCTCTGAACAAATGCAGCTTGTACAAACCCCATGAGCTTCGGGGGGACAGGATTTTGCAAGGTCAGTTCATTATGGCCTTTTTTTCCTCTGACACTCAAACTTGAATGAGTTGTTGAGTTTCACTCCAGACAAGGACTGTTCAGTGCCTTTTTTTTTTTTTTTTTTTTTTTTTCCTCCATCAGGTTTTGTTCATCAAAATGAGTGAAAGGGGGCTCATTCCCCTGTATATCTTAGTGAGCCCAAGTGAAAAAGAATAAAACAGCATTTATCTAAAAATGTATTATGGAGTCTGCCTGCTGATGCAAAAAGAAAATTAACACCTTTGCTGATAACTTGGATTGCCTTTACTCTTATGACATTTGCAGCAGTAATGATTCCTTTCTGTGAAACAACACTTTCTGAGGAAGATTTTAATTAGAAAGTTTCTTTTATTTCCCATTGTACTCATGGTACCAAAAGGAAACATGTCAGTGTCCCTTCCATGAATTTATCACATGCTTTCTGCTTTTTATAAAAATGGATATCTGACACTGAAGAAAGGTACAGTTTTGTGGATTGCCCTCTGAAGCTATACTGCATTGTGTCTGCTTCATTCTTCTCTTCATTCTGACCGAAGAGTATTTGTGTGTTATACTGGGAAGCCGTAAATACGAGAATAGAATGAAAATAATTCAGAGTGCCCTCTAATAATGGTCTGGAGTTGTGTGTTTGCTGTTCAATGCACATGAGGATTTACAAAGAGACATTCTGGAGACACATAGTGCAGAACAGATTGACCTAACTGTATTTCTGATGCAACCAATTTGTTTCTATAAACATAAACTTCTTCCAGAATATGAATCAAGGAAGCTGTCAGTGAGCTGAAGTTACTTAAGCATTAGAGGAGGCTTCTGGTATGTTAGTCTTTGTGGCAATAAAATCTCCTTAGGGAATGAAAGCAAATTTATGACCTATTACTACAACATGTTTAATGTTTTCAGGCCTATCTCTGAGTCTAGAAGACTTTCTCCCTTGCAGTTGAATTTATTAAACATAGCTAGATTGAGGTATCACAGAATTCATGGGATTATAGAGAAGTGGATTGGGAGGGGATCTCTGGAGGTCACATAGTCCATTCCTCATGGCAGGACAGCATACGGCTGTACATGGATCTCCTCTGAGTGATGTAGGCTCCATGGCAGCCCTAAGATCTCTATTTGATCGTTCTTCTTTAGAACACCAAAAAGTTTTTCCTAATGTCCAACCTAAAACTTTCTTGCAAAATTATAAAACATTTCATTTTTGTCCTCTCCAAGCAAGTTACAGAGAAAAGACTATTTGCTTTCTCTTTAAAACAACAGTTTACAGATTTGAAGATCACTGTTGCATTTTGTATTAGTCTCCCTAGTATATGAAGCCTACCTGTTTCTCCTAGATGTCCAGATTTCTGGTCATTCCTGTTGCTCTTCTTTCAACCTCATTGGCCTACATGTTCCTTAGAGTTAGTTGAGAAAAATATAATTTGGATGTAATACTCTGAAGTCTTGCAGGTATCGAGTAAAGGAAAAAACTTATATTTTTCTTAATCAGGGCGAAAGTTCTTATGTTTTTATGTTCATCTTTTGACCAACTGTAGAACCCAGATTCTTACAAAGTAGTACCAAGCCAATTATACCAATTATACTTAAATTATGTTAGAAACTGTTGGTTGCTTGTATAACATAGCAGTCACCTCACTTGATTTGCATCCTATTCTCAGAGACTATTTCAAAATGATAAAGTTCCTCTGCAGTTCTTGTCCTCTTTCAAAACAGATGCAAAATGGCTTCCACCAAAGCGAAGTTTAATAACACCACACTCTTTATCATTCAGTTCATTCACAATGAATAGTAAGAGGTGAGGAGAGACCTCTGTGGAATCCTCTTGCTGCAGCATTTGACAATGAACCATCAGTGATTATACTCTTCAGTGCGGCCTTCTGACTAGTTTTGCATTCACTCCCTAGTAGTATTCCCTAGTCCACATTTTTTCTCTTATTTATCAGAATGCTATATGAGACAGTGTCAGAAAACTTACCAGGGTCAAGATATATGATACTGACTGCTTCTCCCATGCCCACAAGGTCTATTATCCTGTAGGGGAAGGAAATTACATTAGTGTGACACAATTTGTTCTTGACAAATCCATGCTGGCCATAACTCATTTCCTAGTTATCTTCTGGATGTTTACAATAGGTTTTTGATTATTTTCTCCATCACTTAAAGTAATATAGTTAGAAGAGTTGTCAATTAAACATCTTTTTTATGCATCTTGTTGCACATTCGTTACCTAAAACTACACAACAATGTAAATTTTATCAATTTGCCCTTTTTCTAAGAATGGTAGAAATGAAGTTGCAGGTCTTTTTGCTCCTTGCCAGGAAAACATGTACCTTCTGGGAAGAAGTCTATTTTCTGATTCCAGCCTTTTCCTGAACACATTTCTCTTTTTCTTTCTCTCTCTCTCTTTGTTTTGATGGGGGAATTTAATCAAGTAAATTGGAACTCATCAAGCTGAATATACTCCTTCAGTTTCATTGGCAGCAGTCAGGTTTTGCCCTATGTGACAAAGTGTGCAAGTCCATCTTCACCTGGGTGTTGGAACCAAGAGGACTTGCTTCAATGTCCTCTTCTGGCAGAAGTGGCACTGTTATATAGTCCCACTGGGAAAGTACTGATGCTCTTCATACAGCAGTCAGTAGAGAGGAAAACCAGTTGCTGCAAATGGGGGACCTGGCAGCGTAGTTCCAGGAACAGGGCTACTGGGATGCTGGAAAGGAGGAATTAGAAAGAAAGGGAGCAGTAATAGCAAATAAACCCCTAAATTATTTTACTTTGTTTTCAACCCAGTAAGAAAGGAAACCTGTGAGATTTCATCTGGCAGTCACTGTTTCCTAAACTTGCTTTTCTTTAATCATCTATCAAGATACACACAGGCCATAAGGCTTGTAAAAGCTCTTTGTTATTTATTTCTTTCACTAATTATCTCTGGTTAGTATTTATTGCATGATGTGGCAGGCAGAATAGAGTGACCTTTCCCTTTATCCACTTTTCCCCCACTCTCTCTGGAGAAGGAGGTGGATGTGGTAGGTATCTCAATGAATCTTCCAGACCGTGCCAAATTCTAAAGCCACCTGCTGTGATCTAACAGTTTAATACCAGAACCACATTGCAATACTTTCTAATAGATCTCCACTAACTGGTCTTAATCAAGTCTAGAAATGTTCCACCTTTTCTCTGAAAAAGGTTAAAAAAAAAAAAAAAAAAAAAAAGCGACAACAGAGAAATTGAATAATATACGACCTTATCTGCTGCTAAGGGCTTTTATTGGGTATTGCCCTGCATAGAAACTTTTAAATCGAACATACTGGTATGCTGCCCAGTTTCAATGAGATAAGTGTCAAGCTAATTGCATGTAATCCTTTATGACAGACACATCAGGCTTTTAAAACACAAATGCTCAGATTAAATGCGAATCAGGTGGTCTACTCCACATCCAGGCAAGTGAATGAAGGTTTCCTAGACTAGAGTCTAGATTGTGCAAGTTTTAAGATGTGCTCCTAGACATAGAGGATAGAGAACATCTTACACTACCATGTTTCTGAAGCTTTCCATATTTAGCAGAAATCATTAACCATTCCTTTGTTAGAACAGCCTGCTCATGAAAGGAAGTTCAAATAATTTTTTTTACTGCTTCCAATGTGTTTTACAAAAGGAAAATGCAGCTGTTTGTGCAAATGCTTTTGTACACGAACTGAACTGTCACTATTGCAACTTTAGCCAGCTGTAGAAAAATATGAAGAAATTATACCTGTCTTTTTTATTAGTTTTCTTTAATTTACCTGTTTAATTGAAGTAATTCCTATACTGTTCTTGCTGTAGTACAGAACTTCAACTCCTTATTGTTCCACTTCCCATAATTTTTCCTCCAAGGCTTTGCTGGTGAAATAAAGTATGGCTACCTCTACAGCTAGGATGTCACATACGAGGGCTGTGAGCAAACAAAATCTGGGAGATGTATCAACTACTTTGCTGTTAGTTTTGCAAAAATTAACTTCCATTGCATGAAATAAAATATGTTTACTTGAAGTTTATGTTGAGCTGCAGTAAATTTGCAGCTATCTTCTATAGGAAGCTAATGAGCCTTCTGGTTTTCTCTAGAAAAATATGCCAGGCAGTTTAGAATATAGATGGATTGCAATGAGAGTTTTGGATGCGTATCAGAACCAAAAAGAATTAACAGTAAGTGGTTGATTTGACATGTTGCACTTATTTTCCCCAACCATGTTTAAGTGGAACAGCAACATTCTCTGACTTGCTTCTTGTTGGTGTGTTGCAGACTTGAAGAAACAGTAGCCTGGATTGGTCCTTGATATGTAATTACTTCATGAAGCACTGTACATAGGACTACAGGTGAGACTTAAACTGCTCCTTTTTCTCATACTCTCCTATATGAAATGTGGCTGCTTCTGACTGATACACTGGTACACCATAAAGGAAGAACAGCCCACTGCTTTGGTCTCTAGCTGGAGGTGGCTTGGCTCTCCTTGTCCATCTGTAAGTCACCTGCTTGCTTCAGTGTCTGTTGCGGTGAAATTAATGGGATTAATCATAGTAGTTGTCAGTCCTGAGGCCAAAAATGGGAAAGGGAGGATGCTTGAGGTCTCTGGTACAAATAATAGCTTTGAGAAAGTGAGATTAATTCTTCACTGTTTCTTCGTAACACAAGTATCGGAGTCATTCACTAAAGTGATCATCATTAAAAAAGGCAAAAGAGAGTTTGATTTTTGTCACATACATCACATGGTTAAAATGCGCACTTTACTTTGGGAGGGAGAGTCAAAAGTACAGATAGGTGAAAGGGGGTCATGTAGGACAAATCCTTTAACAAGACTGTCAACACAACAGTCCAGCTGCATCTGCAGCTTTTGCAGGGAAATGAAAACCTGGCTATCAGAAGCTCTGAGGATGCAGTAGGGAAAGATCATCCTTTATTTGCTTCCTGGTCTTTTACTTGCTCCCATATCACTGGCTTCTCTGGCACAGAAGGGGAGCTTTCTACTTGAATCCTGCACTCAGTCCAGGATACTTGTGGTACTGATAGGAATGGAGGGTGGTTGGACTAGATGATCTTGCAGGTCGTTTCCAACCTTGTGATTCTGTGATTCTGTGATAGTGTAGTTCTCAGTGGATATGGACCATGTATTCCTGTGAGCAATTCACGAGCTGGCCTGCGTGCCTGCAAGAAGTCGATGTTCTCTGGGCTAAAATGCATGACAAAATTAAATCATTTTTAAATTGGAGTTAATGCTAATAGGTATTTTTCCGCAGAGCTCATCACGTTCTGTTTCACATGCGAGTCTCTCTCCTTGGTTCGTGAAAAGCAGTTGTTTCTTTAACCTTCTTTTTAAGTAGGTTTTTCCTCTCATTTCCTCTATGTCTGAAATACCTGACCACAGTTCCTGGTTATTGTTAGTGTAACACCTATAATCATACTAATAACTGTCTTCATTTGCACAGCACCATTAGCCAAGCCTCCCAGCCAGCCAAATGTGTGCCAAGGAAGGAATTGCATCTTTTCATTAGGATAGTAACAGTCTGAAGGCATTATAGGACACAGCGTTGAGTACCACCAGACATGGAATTGAGCAGGTAAGCAGTGTACAGGCATTAGTCCTGGAGGGCTTATCCAGAAGAATTCTGGGATTTCTCACAGGAAAAGAGAGTGAGCCTTTGAGAAACGTGCTTTGTGACACAGAGCAGTGCATGCTTATGTGTATGTGTCTTCAAAGGGCAAAGAGCAGCTAAATGGCCAGCTCACCTGAATGCCAGTGACTGTTGGATACCTGAATGATCTTTGAATGGCTAGCAGGCTGCTTGTTTGTGGGGGTGGAAGGGACATGGCCCTTACTCATGTGGATAAGCTCAAGAACATGTTAAACAGCTATGTGTATTTGTTTGGATTATTATTAGTGCCCTAGGTAAGCTCGGTGTCCAGCATGATAGTACAGAAGCTTTGTTCAATGAGTATGGTATGTCACTCATATAAGTCTCTGCTCTGATCAGGGTGACCCTTCCTTTGTTTCAGTGTGACACCTTGTGTTCTCTGTGGTTGTTCAGTGATTACACGAAGGCATTATGCTGACATCCAAGCCTATGTTACCATCATTAATAATAATAGTACAAAAATGGCATGCTGTTTTCTGCAGTGCTTTAAGGCTACTTGCAAATTAAAAGTCAGCGGTGAGTGCAACAGGCTGCTTTCTCAGCAGTGTTGGCAGTGCAGAGCACAGAGCAGCAGCTTGGCCCCATCCATGCCTGTTCACAGATGTGTTTGTCTGGGGAATGAAAGCAGAAACCAGCGCACTTCAAGGCTTCCCTGTGGCTCAGCCTGCTCCTTGTTGTTGACAGTGCTGTTTGATGCCTTCTGGGTGCATGTAGCCATGGGATAGGGTTATTGACATGTTTAATAATAACACAGTAAAAGGATATTTGGAGGAGTCATGTGGAGGGTGAAGGTCTACAGAGATCAGCTCCTGGTAGGACAGCAACTTCTTCCTGCAGTGCTGTGAAGGTCACCTTTGAATCTTTGGTTTGTAGTGCAGCGAAGTTTGAGGACAGCTTCCTTGACCTCGGTATAAGGCAGCTTTTCTACCATATGGAGAAAGAATGGCAGCACCTCTGACTTTGTTCTTCACAGTTGCTCCCTTCCCTTCCAATAAGAAAGAAGGGGACAGACTCTTTCTTTAGCAGGATCTGTTGTGATAGGACAAGTGAAAATGGTTTCAAACTAAAAGAGGGGAAGACTTAGACTGGATAGAAGGAAATAGTTGTTTATGATAAGGGCGGTAAGGTACTGACACAGGTTGCACAGAGAAATGGTAAATGCCCCATCCCCACCATGGTCAGGCTGGATGGGTCTCTGAGCACGTGATGGAGCTGTAGGTGTCCCTGCTTCTTGCTAGGGGGCTGGACCAGATGGCCTCTAAGGGTTCCTTCCAACTCAAATAATTCTTTGATTTTATGATTCCTGCACCAAGCTCCTCTCTGGAAGTGATGGCTCCTGGTTCTGCTCCTTGTCAGCGTATTGCTGCCTGCCTCTGCTTTTGGTTTAGCTAGAGCTTTGCTTATTATTCAATCAAAACTCAGCAGGAGTTTTTGCTGAATTATTGTAAACTCACTGGGGTAAAAGCTGTGCCTTCTTACTCAGCAGTGGGAGACCACGCACATTGATTGTTGCTGGGAGAAAATAAAAATGAATATGTTCACATTGATTACATGTGTTCTTACTATGAGACTCATTGCACAGCCCCGGTGTATGTCTGTTTTCTCTTTATTACTATTAGCAATAAATCAACTACTTTTTTTTTTTTTCCTCCTCTTTTCTTTTTCCTTTCCCTTTAAGTAATCTAATGTTCTGCAAAATGAATTTGAATAAGGAGAGTTGACTGTAAAATAACTTGTGGGAACGTATGATAAGCTGCCTTAACTTCCCAGTCATGCTAAAAATCCCCCCTTGACGTCTGAAACCCAGACAGTTCCTCCCAGATGCAATTCAGATGGTCTGGACCCAACAGACACAAGTTTTGTGCAAGTTTTATACACTTCATCTAATGAATATGCAATTTTTTTCCAATGCAATTGTGACAAATGGTACAGCTGGGGACCAGACATTGAGAGCAGTGCTTTTCTTCCAGCCTGGGAAACTACAGATATTTGCTTTGTTCCAGGTATATATTGGACATTTCTGAATTTTAAGCACTAAACCATTACTTATTATTTTATCTTGTGATCCTCTGTTTCATGTCACATATCTGCTACAGACAGTGGCATTGAAAAGCTTAGACACACTGTTCTGACTTAAATTCCTGTTCTCTGGAGAGCAAGTTGTTGGTTTATGAGCAGGAATTGAGCAATCCAAGAGCATGATGCTTGTATTGCCATATTAAATTGAAAGCAAAGAGCTGTAACTAGGGCTGACATTTCTGTCTGTCAGCCACACACAACAGATACGAACTGAGAGCAAGCTGGAGGGAGGCAGAAAAGGGTGAAAAGGGCACTCTCCCAAAGCAGAAGGGAGCCAGATGGAGTGACACCACAGATATGGATTCAGTGTATGGGACTGTGCAATGGCTCTGCAGAAGGAAACAGAAAACGGAAGGATCTGAATATCGATGGAAATGAAAAGAAAAAAAACATAATGAAGAGTAATGGACAAGACAAAAAGAAAGATTATGCCTGATACTGTGGAAGAGATACCCTGCTGTTGACATCTGCTCGGCTCAGGAGGAGTCTCCCTCAGAAAGATGTTGAAATACTCTCGTTCAACACATTTAAAAATAGACTAAACAAACCTCAGTGAGCCAGACTCTCCTCCTCATACTCACACAGGGCCATAACTCATGCCTGCATGTCCTTTGAAGCCTGGGAACCCTTGTAGAATGAGAAGGGCTGAGCTGGATGCAAGGCAGAAATCTGGTCCTGGGTCCTGCATTGTCACAGACATGGATCAGATGAATGATTGTCTCTTTTCAGGTCAGAAATGCCACACTGGCACATGGCTTCCTGCAAAGACATGAACTCGAGGAAGAGACTTAAAGCAAAGCATGTGTCAAAGGGCTTTGCAGAAGCTGCAAAGCTTCTGGGCTCCACACAGTGAAACACAGGAGCACCCACTTCCATCCAATCTCGGCAGAGCCCTGATAAATGCATAAATGAACTTTTTTCCTTCTTACACAGTTCTGTGTGATGACAGTATCTCTACAATCTTCAAGAGGAAGTAATCATCTGCTGATAAACATCTCCTCTCCAAATGTACATAGTAAAAAGACACATTCTTTTGTATATATTTAATTACAGGAGAACAGATTTTGTCCAAATAATTAGGTAATTTAAACTATGCAGTCTTTCCCAAAGAACTATATTTAACCTTCATTTGAATTTAATTTCCACATCACAGTGCCCCTTAAGCAGTTCTGTAAGTCAAAACAGTGATCAAATAATTTTTAAATGTCAAATGTTGCTTAATTGTGGATAGCGCTGAATTTGTTTTAAGAGATAACAGCTTTTGATCTGCTGCTATTTTTCGTCTGTCCCATTGTCATGTTTCTCTTCATCAAAAGTTTCTGTCAACTGTTTAATCCATACAACACCCGACTTTCCAGACAGCTGAAGATTTCAAAGAAGAAATGTGAGGAACCCTTCAAAAGTTTGATGAAGTATTAAACAGGATGTGGATTAGTGTCTTGCTACTACAGACCCCAGCACTTGCAAGAGGAAGAAAAAATAATTTTTTTAAATTCAATTATTATTAAGGGATTATAATGTTTTTGCCTGAATTAAAGGATAGTGCTGTAAAGAAAAAATTTACAGCATTAATATAAATCAGCATAACTTTATAGGCTTTAATACACCTATTCTGATTTGCACCACTCAGGATCTGGATCCTTATATCTAAATGTATCTTTCGCTGCATGGAAGTAGATCATTTTTCTCCTGACTTGCTCTTCCCTATTGTTTTGCCCCTGTAAATTATATATATTAGGTTCATAAGCAGTGCAGTGAAAGTAAGCAGGAAGAGAGTCTCACAGTTTGAATGAATTATAACAAAAACTACAGTAGGTCTGACCTACATTAAACTAGTTCAGTAGAACAAGCTATACAGAAAGTGGCTTGTATTTCAAGGTTGGCTCTAAGGTTGGTTCTCAACTTTAAAAAAAAGGAATGAGTCCAAAGAATCACAATAGTCTCATCGGTCTCTTTGAAACAAACAAAAGCCAATGTACACTCCACAGCTCAGTCATAAAAACAATAGAGCAGGAAGACTTTCCTGTAACAGCATCTCCCACTGGGCGATAGCAGTTGAAAGTACTTACCATGATTATGATTAATTTCATTAGTGCTCGGTTCACTTTAATACTTTTCTCCCTCTATCTCTGAATGCAGATAATTTTTCCCTGCAAGTAAATCCAGGGTGACAGTTTAATAGGCTCAGACATGCTTAGATCCGAAATGAGACTGTAATATTAATATACTATTGACCAGTTATAGATTAAGCAAACTGAGGGCACACTTAAGTAAATGACTTCAGAGGGACAAGTTAATGTGCTAAGTGGTTCACAGGCAATGATTAAAAATATTCTTCATTTACTTGGAAATTAATAGGTTTCTTTAATTAATCTAATAAAGCCACCCTGTGGTACATTACATATTTGGTGCATGTTTTAAAATATGATGCTGAGTTGCTGGATCTGGAAATCCCTGTGCTGCTTACTGAAAAAAGGAAACAGTCATATATGAAAGCAGTCTTGCATATGGCTAGAGTTTCCAACAAGCCATCTTCTTTACCACAAGCAGGATTACTTTGCATTAAGGGTATTAGGAATCTCAACGTTAAGCAATCAACAACACCAGCAATTCCATGTGTGAATTGCAGAATCATCCAAGTATCTTTGGGGATTATTAATGTATTTCACAACTATCCAGTCAAATGAGCATTTTTCTCCAACAGTCTTTCAAATCCAGCCAATCAACCAACTGAAAGAAAACAACTTCAACAGAATCTTTGTAACAAAAGCAACTTATATGCTGAAAAGTGCTAAAGCCTTGCAATGCTAAAGCCTTGCTAAGGATTAAGGGGTAAGGAAACGATGAAATCATCTGCAAGCATTGCGTGAGTTTTATTTAATCAGAAGGTGTGCAGATAGTATGGTTATCTGAAATATAAATAGCCCATTGCCACCAACTTTATAATGGAGAGATTAGTTTAAAAGATAGTGTCTCATTAATAATCTTTCTGTGGTTTGTTTTGCAAGGGCACTGAGAGGCCTTGCCTCCTGACCATTGTACATGTGTCAGGATGGGATTATACTGGCTCCCAGATCCAGAGATGAGAAGAAATGTTTACCCTGCCCAACTGGAGTTTCTCTAGTGGACAGTGGCACAATTTGCAGAGTAAAGATATGTCTACTCACCCAAGACACTTCATCAAATCTTACTCTGATTATTTCTTCAGCAAATCAAAACAGAGGCCTTGGTTATTGTTTTATCTCTTTGACAAGCATCCTATCATGGGATCACTCCCAGTCTAATGATGATCTGAGAGGTCTGCTATTGTGCTATTCTGAAAATCACTTTGATATGACTACTTCAAGGTCCAAAGAAACTACAAAATGGAGACTAAAGTTTCCATCTTCTCCACCTCCCCATTTTCTTTCCTCTTGTCCTAATTACTGCAAATAGGATCCTTTCTCTTTGGTTTTATCAGAAGTTTTCTCATCTGTACAGTCAAACAGGAGACACTACTCTTGCTTCTCTTACCTATTCCTCAGCAAACCACATGAACTAGACAAAGTGACTGTTTTCCCAGAACTCACTGGAGGGAAATCATTACCAAAAATGTCAGACTATCACATTTCTACTTTCCTGGCATAAACTACTCTGTACTTAGTGACCTGGCAGCCATGAGGAGTGTCTGATGGAGTACAGTACACAGTAGCTGTAAGAGTCAATGAAAAGGAGGAGAAAAGGATGTTTGACTTGGGACTCCATGTTAAAAGCTCTTGCAGAACCAATCCTTAACTGTTGTTTACAGCTGACTGTCTTGCCTCAGGAACATTTGCATTGAAAACCTTTCAAAGTTTTCTTCCCAAGTAAGCTGAGAAAAACCTTTTTGGATTCATTCCATTTACCATGTATGTGGATGTATGTGTGAATGTTTTCATGGTAGGTGGGAAAGGGAGGAGATGGCAATCCTTTCAACTTGCAGACAGATTCTCCAGTGGATGGAAGTGGTGTTTGAAATCTGTGGAGCCAGGTTGGGTTACAACTGCCAAGAGCCTGGCCCAGGCAGCTATAATGTTGTGCAGAGCTGTGGTTTGAAGAAACCTGAACATGGCCATACAGACGGAAAAGATGAAAGAGATATTTGGTAGCCAGTCCTGTTTCTTTCATGTGTGAAGGACAGCTGTGCAGCTGCAAGGAGTGATGCTGGCAAACTCATCGGATATGTACCTTTTCTCTCTCTTTTGTGGGTTGGATCATAACAATTAACTTCTCTGAATGTTTGTGGTGAGTCTAATCTCAGGCGTGTCTGCTCCTTTGGATTTGCAGCTGAGGGTGGCAAATAAAGTGGCTAAGTATTGCTGTGGGCTATTTTGTCACCAAGCCTGGAATGAAGCATCATGCGAGATGCCTAGAAAAAACATGCTTCTGAAGTAGACCACAGGTAGATAGGGCTTGCTGCAGGCAAGCTTTGTGAGTTTGTCTTCCCTCTTGGAGAAAGAAAAAGAAAAAAGAGAAAAACAGTGTATGATTTCCTTCATGTCTGAAATAAGCTGAAATGGGGGAACCTTGCATTCCTGTGTTTACAAATGTAGTGGTGAAAGGACATTTCATTAATGTCAGCTTCATGGTAGTGATTCTTGAAGTCTTTTACCTCATATGGTCACCTCTTGGATGCGGAGAGACATGAAAGTCCATAAATCAATGACATGCAAAGATACCTGAAGGGGAGAAAAATCTGAATACAAATTCTCTGAAATGGAGCAATTCTGTGTTAAGAGTCTTAACAGCAAATTAAAGCTAATATTTAGGGGGTGAGGAAAAAAAATGTTAATGTGAAAACTGCATTGAATACTATCTCTTATTCTTTGTCATCTCATTCACCTCTCTGAAAAGCGATGGTGGTATTGCAGGAAAGAGGTGATGCTTTGGGTTTTATTTGGAGGTTTACTATTAACCTATGCATGGACTTGAACAAATCTCTTTGCCTAGCAGCATATTTCTATGGAGTTATTAGTATCTCTGTGAGATGGAGACCTCCCTTTTCATTTAGAAATTAATCTTGCATAATTTCAATTATAACTACTCTTAGTTACACTGCACATCTTAGAATAAATATTCTTCTTTAGAGTTATCACACCAGTTGTGATTGTCTTAAAAATGAAGTATGCAGACAGTGAAAGAATTCTCTGCAATTTATTTCAGGTACTGATTTGGCCCAGACCATAAAAACCATAATTTGGCTAGAAGGATAAGATGTTGCTTCTGTGCTTCCATCTGACACGGGAGGTGACTCAGTTCCTCACTAGCTCGGGAATCCAGGCTTTACTAATGCCTGGGATTTGATTATGCTCACATGGCTAGTTTCTGAGAGGAGCTGGTAAACTTCGTTTTGCTTCAGTTATTAGTTTTTAAGGCTATGAAAGGTCAAGATAAACCATCCATAAATGCGGCAGCGATTAAAACCTCACTTAGCTTATTGCACAGTATGTAATTGTTCATCCTATGTCAAATAATAAGATCTGATGGAGATAACTGCCTGGCATTTCCTTTCATTTAAAGGTACAGGCATGCACTACATGTACTGTTACCACTGTTACCTACATGCACATCAGTGATGTTTCTGTTTAGATGTAGCTATGTATTAAAGAAGGGAATATTTGAACATGAATGCTGTAGTGGGCTAAAACTAACTTTTAACTGCTAACTTTTCCCATAGAAAAAAAAAAAAAAGGTATTCCTCACAAGGAGGAATAGAAGGATGAATGTAATATCAGTCTGTCTGAGAGTAATGTCCTTATAAGATGGCTGATGCCTTTGTGGCTTACGGGTTCTCCTATTTGTGCCTGAAGTTGAGAAATGTCATCCAAGCATTTAGAGCTCCCATTTTCCTAAGAGCTCAGCTTTCAATTACTGCCAAAAAGTAGAAGCCAATTTTCCAAAAAGCTCCATATACTGAGTGCTTCTGACATAATGTTGGCTTGAAAATGTGCCTATGATAATCATGTTAGGAGCTATGCTGCATGGCTTCAGAAAAGCTCTGTGAGCCCTGAGCATCCTGAGCTGTTAAAAGTCTGTCCCTGCCTTATTCCTGTGATTTTCCCTCCGCAGTAGCGTCACTACTTTATGGCTCATTGTCTTGCTTATAGCTCTTTGTACTTGCAGTATGCTGCACTATATCTGCTATCCAAATGCCCTCTGGCATTGCCATTGCTGCCCCAGTTGAACAGGAATCTGGCTTCCCCAGGCCTTGTATCACTGTACAGATTATCACAGTCATAATCTCTCTCTGCCTTTTGTGTGTTTCAGCAAGATCGTCTGCAAATGCAGAATCTAAACTGCAGAAAGAAATCTGCCTCTTTTTGTTCCCCAGACTCCTGACTTAGTCTGCCACTCTGCCAAAGCTAGTTACTAGTGTGGCAGCTGATAAATAAAGAACAGGCTGCCTCTCTCTCCACACTGCAAGTACCCTATAGCTGTTAATGTATCCCTTGCTGCTCTCTTTTAATAAGCTGTCTGAATAGCCAGCTGCTAATGTGGCTGTGGCAAGGTGCACACCTTTTAGAAGTTCGTTCCTAACTCTTGCTTCAAAGCAGCTACTTCTGCTGACAGAAAAACACAGGGCAGGGAAACAGGGAAAGGAAGTCGAGAGAGAAACTGCTGCATTTCCAAAGGGGCTCTTGGCTAGAGGACGAACTTCTCATCTTGTTGAGGGCTGGGGCAGAGCAGCCAATGTCAAACCCCACTACATGATCGTAGGAAGACTTGCAGGGCATGGCAGATTTAGGACTAATAAGTGAACTGGTTTGCTTTAAACAAGTATCCTTCTTCCAGGAGGAAGAGTCTTTCCAGAGCCTCTTTCAAATCTAGCAAACCAGAAGATCTCTACCTAAGCAGCTTGGAAACTTACATACCCTAAAAGAGTGTGAATGTCCTTGCAAAATCTTTTATAGTAAATGTATTTTATAGATGCCTTTACTTCTGCTATACTCCAGGTTAATAGTACTGCTATCCGGGCAGGAGAGGAGAGTATCTACCCCCTATGTGTATGTGTTTGGATTTATGAAAATAGGGACTTCTCAGTTCCAAAATTCCCTTGCCCTGCAGGGCTTAGTTCACTAAACATGATCAAAACACATCTACTACTGCTGGGGAGAGATGACTGTGTTCACAAACACTTTTTGCTCAATATGCTGATATTAAGAGACTTTGCAGCCAAGTAGGAAACAGATAGTTATGGGATTACCTATAGAGCAATGAAAAGAGCACAACTCTGATCAAGTGATGAAGGCTCTTGTTTAGGATGGGGAAGATTTTGCGTTGGTCTTTTTCCTTTACATGAGAAAATCATTGCACATTTATAGACGAGGAGGGTTTACATCACAGAGACATCCCAGCCTCAGCTCTGGGCTAGTGCCTTGCTCACCCCTCTGGGGATCTTGTTAATGCACTGAGTTTATGTGAATCCCTTTAGTTTTTCCAGCTCCCTGTGAGCCAAATACCTAAATTATATGGCTTTAAGTTACTTTAAGTTGTGCCAGGGGAGGTTCAGATTGGATATTCGGAAAAATTGATTCTCAGAAGGAGTGGTGAGGTATTGGAACAGGCTGCCCAGGGAGGTGGTGGAGTCACTGTCGCTGGAGATGTTCAAGAACTGTGTAGATGTGTCACCGAGGAACAAGGTCAGTGGGCAATGTTGGTGGTAGGTAGACAGTTGAAGTAGATGATCTTTGTGTCCTTTCCCAACCTTAATGATTGTATACAGAAGGAAAGACAGACATGGAGGAAAAATGAAACTTGCAGAAGAGGAAGCACCAAAGAAGCAGAACATGCAAGATCTAACTATCAGTTATCAGGAAGGAGCCTTGGCACACTTGGTCAATTGCAGTGGTAGGATTTAATTTCATACACCACAAAAAACAGTGCAGAAAGCAGATGAGAGAGCCTAATGTTCTGGCAGCACCTGCTGTCTTCTGAAGAGGTAGATGCTGTCAGAACGCCAGCCTCTCATCCTCTTTCCTCTGTTCCTTTTGTCTTTCTGATGGACTGAATTAAATTCAGGGCTTAGCATAGGATGCCTGTGCCAGGCTTCTCTGTTGACCATTTCTTGCATCTTGGGTTGATGATTGCATTTTTTACCAAACTCCCTATTGCTTAGTGTGGTGAATGTGATTTTCCTTCCACAGTGGAGCTGATGGAAGTACACAAACAACACTGCTAGGGATAAAGTTCAAAAGAGTGTTGAGGCTCATTCTAGTTTTGGCTGAGTCTCTCCTTCTGTTTCCCTGACTTTAAGATGAAATCTTTAGAATGCACAGGTGTGCCATGAAGATTTCTAGCTGTGCCTAATGGGAAATGCAAGCATCCCATGGATGAGGGGAAAATGCTACAAAAGTACAGTATTAGCACTGACCAGTGAATTTATGTAGCAGGGAAAATACCGTCTTACATACCCCTGCAGCTCAGCCTGGCAAATTGTAATTCTCTTTTGCAGTTGCTTCCTATGTAATTTTCTCTCCAAAACTAGACAAACTTCTTGTTTCTAAAACATAGATGACCTGAAATGACCAGACAGATTTGTGACAGAAAAACTTGGAAGCCACCTAATTCCCAGATGGGAAAAGCATCATCATCCCAGAAACCAGGGCTCACCTGAGGTCTCTGTGCCAGTGGGAGTACACATGATCCCCTTTATTTATGGCTGTGGTCTTACATGACTGCCCTAAGGCCACAGGGATCCAGGTCAGGGCTGATATTGGACAGAGGTTCCTGAGATCCCCTGAGCTGAACTCATTCTGCTGTGCTTGCTTCCCAGGCTCAAATGGATGCCAAACACATACCAAAGAGTTTTTTTTTTTTTTTTCAAGCTAATGTCATTGCTGAAAGCTTGAGTTAGAAATTTCTCAAATCCAAATCTATAAACATTTTATATCGTGTTGCATTTCTATGATGTAGAGCAGAAGAAATTCTTTTTGTTTCTCTTCTGAATGGAGGAGGCTGCACATCTGGAATAGGTGAGCAGACTGTGGTGCAATATGCAACTTAAAATACTTCTTCATGTACAGCTGGGTCAAGCCAGATGACTTTTCACACAATTCAGAAATTTCTTCAACTTTGGATTTTCCCTGAAAGATTCAAGGGGTAAAAATATGTCTGTGTGATTTTTTTTTTTTTTTTCCTATTGTTCTGCAAACAATAAGAAATTCCTTGTCCTTTTTAGGTACAAAATAAATTCCACAGACTTAGTCTGAGGCACTGAGATATCGTTTGGAACAGTGGACACCAGAACAGATGTAATATTTGCACTAGACTGTGAAATAAATAGGCATTTGAAACTGTGTTAGGATGTGAATTTCCATAGTGCCTTGAGGGACGTAATTTTTGCATTATGTGAACAGTCTGGATGAGAAGACCACGCAGTGAAGCTGAACAGCTGTATCCTGACCACACATTGTGAAGCGAGGGAGAGGCTAGGAGCCTGAGGGAATCCTTGTAAGACACCGTATCCCTGAAGTTTTTCAACAAAGAAGTTGTGCAAAGATGTGCAGTCTAGAAGCAGAGCTGGGCAGACTTCCCCCCTCCCTGCACCACGCAGCATAGCATAAACATCAACTTCTGTCTATCTGCATTTGTTTATTTGTTTTGAATTAAAACACTGCCTGTTGCTTTGAAGTCCTGGGAGTGATGGATTTTGTGCCTGTTTTGTATCCAGCTCTCATTTTATTGCTAAGGGCGTAGCACCAGGGCAGGAGGCAGCAACAGGTTCATGAATCTGTGTGGTGGCACCAGGCTAGGTTCCCTCCTAGAACAAGTTCCCTTCTGAAGCTGGTTGGTCTTTGAGGTCCCTTCCACACCAAGCCATTCTGCCTTGATTCTGTCCTTCCCATTTCTCCCTATGTGCCCTGAGCAGAGTGATGTGCACTCAGCACCTTGAGCCCTGCTCCGTTAAATCAATGTCTTTGTACTTTCCTCCTGGACTGTGAAGGAAATCTCATGAAAAGTGAGGTAAATTTTTAGTAACCTTGGCACCTCCTAGGGCTAGGGATAGATTGGTCACCCCGTGCATCTAGTGGCTGATTTAAGAATCTGAGTGGGTTATGACACACTCCCTGTGTGATTAATTGTGTAATTGGAGGAGCGTTATTAAACTAGGTGATAGATAACACTTCCTGCCATTCATGAGGGCCATTCTCTGTGAAAGAAACTGCTGCAACAGCCACAACAACAACAAAAGACAAGTTTCTCTGAATTATTTAGAGTTGCCAAAGGTGTTGAGATAGAAGCTAATTAAAAAAAAAGCTATCTGCAATGCAATGCTATAAAAGAATAATAAAATTCAAATCTCATTTGTTCCACTTCAGGTTCCTCGTATGCATAAACCTCTATAAAAGGCAGCATCTGTGTTCACATTGTATGCTGAAGAGATATCACGCAACCGCTAATTCAATTGACATTTTAAACTGTTCATTGTACCATATATTTCCATTTACTAGATTTTTTAAAGTCCCTTTAAGTGCATCATGTATAGAACAGGATAAAATAAGATAAAGCACTTTACTTCCATAATGAGATTGGCAGCGGTAACTGATGGAGCACTGAGCTGTCAATTTGAATGCCAGCCATACTTGCAGGATTTAAAATAGTATTTTAAGCTTTTATACCAGCCATGATTGTATTTATATTGTGCTAGTTATGTGGATTTGTGTGGCAAGGGAGTGGCATCATGGAGTATTATCTCATTTGAACCAACAATTTAGAGATCACTCATCTGTTATGATTTGAGATGAGATGTATAGTAACATCAGCAATGCCCACAACCTGTTGTTAAATAATAACATTATTCAGCTTCGGTGACAAAACTGAGGCTTTCTTTTAGTTTTCAGTAGGAGGTAATTTTAAGATGCCAAGATGATTATTTAGAGCACGGGAGAGTTATTGGCTCCTTTTTTCATGGGTTGTGGGGTGTTTGTTTTTTTTTTGTTTTGCTTTTTGTGCGTATAGTTACAATTCAATGTTTTCTTCTAAATTCACAGTGAAATTAATAGGAACAATTTGCTTGTAGATCCATAGCAAAATTGTCTCCAAGCATACAAATGAAGTTGGAGAATAGTCACCTGAGCTCACTTACAGGGGTGAGACACAGACGCAAAAGGCTCAGAAGTGGCCTCGCTGTCTCCTTTGCTCTTTTCATGTTGCCTCAAGGCAAAAGCAGGAAAAGCAGAGGCCTGCAGCACTTGCTGCATGGCTGGGGCAGTGGGCACAGACAGGTGCCAGACCTGAACATCGGCTTTTCAAAGCAACCCTTAGTATCTCTGGGGAAATGAGGGGGCTGTGTAGTAAATGAAAGATTTGCTGTGGGAAAAAAATGGTGAAACACCATTTGTGATGAAAATAAAAGTTATTTTTTGTTTGTTTGTTTATTTACTTTTTGCCATTGATAAACCAGGGCAAATTTTCCAGCCTCTTCTTTTTTGAAAGACTTTTTGCTCTTCTACCAAAGCAGGGGCAGGTTTATGAAACAAACAAACAGCTCCAAAAGTAAATCTGAAAATAGTACACAGTGCTCCATTTAAACTCAAGGTGAACAGTTTAAGCTTGGTGTGGAAATAAAAATATCCCCAAGGGAGGTGCCAGAGCCCAGGGGAGGGAAGAACTGATGTTTTATCTGTAGCTCCATCTGTGCAGAGGGTAGCAGTGGAGGCAGCTTCCTACACAGATGCCTTTTGAAGAGCTGAACGGGATCCATGCTTAAGCATGGAGCCACAGGTTGTGGCCAGACCACCCACCACTGCAATCCAACTTGGTTATCTCATGGCTGTGTTTACAGGAACTGTGGAAGAGGCAGCCCGGCTGCTCTACAGCCCCTCACAGCTGCTGGAGGGGTCAACAGGGAGGAAAAATGGCAAGGTCTGCGTGGGGCAGTGATTGTGAAGCACTCTGCTTAGTGGTAACTGATCTGGTTGGATATTAGGGAAAACGTCTTTGAAAGAGTGGTTGAACATTGGAACCGACTGCCCATGGAGGTGGTGGAGTAATTGTCTTTGGAGGTATTTAAGAAACATGGAGATATTGCACTGAGTGGCATGGTTAGTGGTGATAGCTGGACAGTTGGACTAGATGGTTTTAGAGGCTTTTCCAACCTTTCCGATTCCATGAAAACCACATGGGCTGGAGCTGGGTGGAGGAGAAGGGACTCTTACGTGCTGAAAGAGAGATGAGGTTTGAGGAGGTGCTGTGCATCCTTAGCAAAACCTGCCTTTTATTTCCAAGGGGCAAGACAGTCCTGCAGACCTTGCTGCTTTGGGGAAGCTGCTGGAGCTGATAAAATAACTCTATGACTCCAGACGTGCCTGGCAGAACAGGGCTCTGGAACTATTTCTGAATCTGAATTATATTAAACCTAATAGAGGTGATCCTAATAGCCTCTTCTGGCCCTGGAATCCATGAAATATATTAATCTCTGCTAGATATAATACTTTCTGGAATAATATTATGATGATTATTTCTTTAAATATTTTAATACCTAAAATTGGCAGTCACTGACATTTTTATTCCATTATATCTTTCCCAGAATAAAAGAATATATATCCAGTATACATGGAAAACCACTCCTCTGACTTTTCATCTCTTCTCTCTTTTTCTCCTCCTTGCTGGGGCTTACCAGTTCAGCTGGCCATGCTTTTTGATAGCATTTGATATGCTGGCCTTCACTTCTTTTTTGTGCAAACTTCTCAGCCAGTGACTTAGCTTTCCATGGTTATTTTGGGAAAAGGTGAATCACTTCTTTCCAAAGCAGCAGCTGTTGGCTAAAGCATACTGTATTAAATTTACTTAGCACAAAGTCATTACTACTGTCCTTGGCAAGGCTCCTTCCTTCTAAATCAATTGGATTTTGTATTGCACGGTGAAACTCTTGAGGAATGAGCATGCACATTTACAATTCCCACTACAAGTGAAACCACTGCAAGGTAAACACACATAAATGTACACAAATACACACCTACACAAGTGCTCCATGTGTGTATGCTCCCTTCCAAACAAGGGAATCTGGCTCTGAGTTGAATATAAAATCAGATTCAGAACAGTTTTTGCTTCATTAATTCTCTCCTCTTGCTTATTTGGATTGCTTGAGTCTCTAGCAGACCTGGATAGAAGTTCTAAAGCCATAGGAGAGCCTGAACTCTTTTTTTATACAGTCCAGCAAGAATCTGGAAGTATGGAAATCTTTCTCACATTATTGTGTGAGAACCTGTTTTGTTGTGGTCCCTGCTTAATTTTAGCAATGAGAGCAAACAGATTTTTTGGGCTGTTTTCTGATCTCTCCCACTGTCATAAGTGATGTAGTTTGGCATCCCAGTTTGGAGTGATCAGAGGGCAACCAGCAATTTGTGAGGTTTTAAAACCTGATTTCGTTCTATATTAGAGCAAAGTGAAAACAAGTAGATTGAGTTGGAGGATGGCTTTGAATATAAAGTTGGAGTAACCTGCAGGGGTCAGTTGAAGGAAGGGAATACAGGTGGGAGGGAAGGGAACAGCACCTGGAGCCTATGTCCATATCCTGCCTTGCCAGTTTGGTGGCCAGAGATGTAGGCCTGAAGCAAGGACTCACCCCATGCATGCTGATATCTGTTCTGACTAGCAGACAGTCCCCCGTGACTTGACCATTTTCCGAGGCATGCTTTGGTGACAGCATTTCACCAAATGTGGTTACAATTCATGCAGTGCATGTGATGAATGAGACTATAAAACATTGATAGCTCGCTACTTTTCTTTTTTCTTTCTCCTTGTATATGCCACCCTTCTACAGTCCTGAGTGATACACTGTCATGCAGAGCTCAGCAGTGATTTTTTTTTCAGGAGCCATTACCATGACACACTACTCACTGGAGGATGACAAGCACTTTCATCTCTCTCTTGTTCTTGGAAACGTATGTTTTTTTTTTTCTTTTTTTTTTCTTTAAGTCACTCACATAGCTCTGTAGTGCTGTACTCAACTGGAATGGATGCCAGTTCATCTCTTCGTTGCTGCAGCTGCTAACAGTTAACACGCACAGTTATGCATTGTTTATATATGTGATGAATGTTTTTATGTTCCATGAAGAATTGAATTGCTTCAGTTGGGGTGATAAAAAGAATTCTTCCTCCCTTCTTAAAATTCCCCCCAGCATGGTGGCCTGTCTGTAACTGGATGCTGCTAGTACTGGTACCTTCAAACACAGAAAGGTTTGAACTCATCTCCTGTGCCCTGTGTTAGCAGAGGGTTTAGCTCATGAGTTGGAGAGCAAGAGGAGCATGGGGCTTCTCCTTCTCCGCTAAAAGAATAACCTGGTTGTGTTTGGGAAGTGAGGGACCTACATGCAGGAAGAGTTGAGGCTTAGACATGCACAAATGCAAACCTTCCATTCAGCTCCAAGCAAAAATCCCTCCAAAAGGGTCTTCTTTTTCTGTTCCTGTCCTAGAAATTTATTTCTGGTCCACACAGATGAATCTCTTCCACCCACTGTAGCATGTTGCCTTTTGTAGCCTCTGCTTTGGTGTCTGATTCTCCATGTCCATTTTGTGAAGTGGGTATATGACTGAATGCTTAAACTATGCTTATTTCATAGAATCATTAAGGCTGGAAAAGAACTGATAAGATCATCTAGTCCAATCATCAAGCCCATTTGTCAAGTGTGTTGTCCTCCTGGACTGAGGAGGAGAGGGAGACAAGGGGTCTTTCCCTTTGCCTGGGGCAGCTGCGCTTACCCTTCTTGGGAACTGAAGCCAAGCCAAACAGTTCTACAGGGTTCTGATTGGCATGTCCCTAATTATATCCTGCAAGCAGAACACTCGGGCTGACTGAACTTAAATTAGTTAGAGTACAGTTACACGTCTGCCACCTATCTAGAAGACTGAAGAAGATATTATTTACAACCAGATACAGCAGCGAGCAGATTATCTTTTGACAAACAATGATTTCATGCTATGCTGAAGCAAAAGAGAAGAAGAAAGTGGAAGTGAGAGGGGAAAGAGTAAAAAAATGCTGAGTTAAGATTGAGGAAATGCTATGAATTAACAAAATATTGATCCAAAGCTTTAGTTACTGCCAGACTTGAGGAAGCTAGCACCACTTGTAGGCTATAAAACAATGTTTCAGAGAGCTTCATGTCAGATAAGCTTTTCTGAATGTCAAGGAGTTCCCATGCTTTGTGTGTGCTCCAGGCCCAAGGTTAGGGAAGTGCAGAAACAAATACAGAGCCACAGACTCCCCAGGTGTTAGGTAGGCTACTGATGGGTTTCCTGGAGCTGCCCCATGATCTGGTGTGAGCCTCACATCCCAGGAGGGAAAAGCTCCAGCATCAGCCTGGTGACAGTGTCTTGCAAACCAAGCTTGAATTGGCTCAAAGGACCACAAAGTCTCAAAACATGGCTGAAAGGACCACACCTTGGCACTGACCTTAGGGGAGTTTGGGTCTATCAGCTCACCATGGGCGCTGTTTGTGGAGAAAAACCTAGCCAAAGCCAAAGCTTGGTGGTGAAACTGCTGCTATTCCTGTCTGACTCATGGTTTATGACTGTCTCAGTGTCCACCAAGCCCATTGCAGTCCCACTCAAAATAGCACAGTCTACTAATAGTTTTGATAACAGCAATTTTCAAAGCCTCAGCCACAATACAGTGTGAGGTCCTGATCCAGAGATAGCTGAAGTGTTTTCTTACTGACAGCACAGCCAATGCCCTGTTGTTATGGGGGGAGATGCAGTCTCACAGCTGTGTCCTTTTTCTGTCAGAGATGACACCAGTGGTGGCTTTGTGCCCCTGTTGCAGTGATGGGATTGAGCAGAAACCCCATGTAAATGGGACTGCCTCCTTCACTTACCTGTGTGCTTAATGGGTTTCTTCCTACCATCAGAAACAATACAACAGAGAACAAATGTTGGGGTTTGTTCATAGGTTATCTCTTTGTTTTTCCTGTCAGGCTTGCAAAGTTGATTAATTTTGGATGGACTACTAAGGTTGATTCAATGCTGGCAGAAATCTGTAATAAGTCACTAAAATTAATATAAAATTCCATGTGCAACAGTGACAAAATGTCCTTTAACATCTGTAGGTGGGCCCACATCCCACTTGAGTACGTGGATTAATAAGGAAACAAATTCATTAGCAAATAGAAAATACATTAGAGAGAGTAAAAACTCACCATAGAGATTTTGTAACAATAGAAGGCAGGTGTCATTTTTTTCTGTGTTTTATTTCTACTCCTTACACAGGATATCATCTTGCTTACTTGGCCCAAGAAACAATCCCAGGGCATTTTACGACCTGGGGAGTTAAGTTTGCATCTCATCAGCCTGGAAGCACCGAATTCAGCACGCCACAGACGGTATTCAGTGCAGCTGTTATATCTCTGCAGCTGTAATGTGAGGTTGAAACGATCTCTGCCCTGATATGAAATGACTTTTGCAGTACAGAAGATGCACGGCTTGTGAGCAGAATGGTGTGTGTATACTGGAGGACACCTTTCTCCCATTTGCACTTTACTCAGCAGGTGATGAGTCACATTACATAATTACATAGATAGAAAGTTATTTGATGTTTAATTTCGCCTAGACAAATGTTAGTTGCTTCCTAAGCAATATTTTCTGCCTATCAGTATCTTCCTAATAGCTGTGCATTTTTAATTACTGATAATTAGTATTTACATAGAGCCTTTAGCAAACAATTCCTGAAGCACTTGTAGTAATTACATATGTAAATTGTTATGAAAGAAAAATGTTTGCAGCTTAACAAAAGAGAAGCTGTTGAAGTAGGAGTAAGCAGAGGTCGAGTTTTAACATTTATAAATGAGGCAGAGGTAGGACAAAGTCCCATGTTTTTCTGCACTGAAACAGAAACTGAACAATTAGCAATTTCTGTGTAACATATTTTTGCAACAAGGGCAGAAGTTTTGTTGGTTCTGATTTATTGATAGTGGCAGACATAGTTGAAAAATATTTATGAGATGCCTTTTCTCAGTTGGGCTTAGCAGGCAAACCAAAGGGCTGGAGGAAATGACTTGTGGAGACTGGACTCTGTGTGATGCTGTCATGGTGTAGAGGGATTTATGAAACAATATGCAGATGAAACAACTGAAGATTTTCTGCAGATCCTCTTGGTTAAGAATCCCTGCACAGTACTGAGCTTCCAGAGTCCTTTCTCAGATTTAGGACAGAACTGATCATCAGAAATATCCATCATAAACAATTCAGATGGGTAAAGAGAGATAACAGCCTTACAGCATGTGTGGAAAGAAGTGCAACACTCTCTATGTACAGACTGGATAATTTCTATTACATCCAACTCTTGTACCAGCTGTGTGTGTGAGAATCAGACCTACAAGAGTGTGTGCGATCCCAAACCCCTGCACACCTCTTGAGGCTGAGATTGTGGCTGATGCTGACCTCCTCTGTGCTTACACAAAAAAGTGATTTTTTTTTTTTTTTTTAATGTTGGAAGGGGAAATTAGGATTCACAATTTACTCTGGAGATTAAAGCTTTAGTTTTTTTCCTTGTGCGTGTTTTAGACGCCTGCTGAGCTGATCGGCTCTGCCATCTGATGAGTGCTCTGCAGTGACAGGAGGAGCAGATGAATTAGAGGCTTTGTCTGCTGCTTGTTTGATTGTTCTTACTCTTTTCAACATCCTGCAACTCCACCAGGGACAAGCAAATGTGAGTCCAGCTCAGGTATCCCCAGCCACTTCTGCCTTATCAACAATTGCCCAGGAGCAAGCCATATGAGCCACTCTAGACCATGTATTCCATTAGTATAAATTATTAAAATGAAATATTTTACAAGTGGCTACGGACCTATTCTAAATTAATCTTTTTCTTTCATCATGAGGCAATAAACCTTTACATTTCTGAAAGCTCTTGTCAGCCTTGCTGCTTCCCTTGGGAATAAATACATTCAGGGTTGGAAGACTCTTCTTCTGTCCCCCTGCCTTCATGCTAAATCAGGATCATCAGCCTGTGAAGAGGTAGACACCAATCAGATTCATCTTCCTGGATAAATTCAGTTTATAACCACAAAGACAGCACAGATTGCATTAGGCTCAGGCCCTGATCTTCTCCAAGAAGGCTGGTCCTGAGCTGAACTGCTTTGTAACTTCACAGAAAATAATCTGCAGTTGCCTGATTGGCGACTGTTAGGTCCATACTGAGAACTGGATAAACCAAAAGCCATCCCAAGCTGCGATCAGAGGCAAGCTAATCTCGCTCTGCAAAAGCACAGCAGAGACGAAGGGCTGCGATAATTCTGTCCCTCATGCTTCCTGATGTCACAGAATTATTTTCTTCCTTTGTAACACTCTGATGACTGGTACTGCTTGCTGCTGGAAAGGGCCAGGAAAGTTACAAACCAGCAGTATTGCATTTTTTACCTATAGTTGAAATGTTTTTTTTCAAACATTTCATGCAAATATTCTTACTTGCTCTTGACACACAAAGAAATAGCATAGAAAATAGAATTACACAAGCAAGATCTTCTGAGAGTTGAAAACTGGAAGAGATGGTTTTAAAAAAACGGAGTCAAGGGATTCTAGATTGAGGCTTTTAAAATACAGGTTTTCTATGAAATCTGCTGTCACTGTGTGTGTGTTTGTCCATTTCAAGTCCTCTTTCTGAGGACCGTTTCTGTCAGCCTGGATATCAAGGGAGGACACAAAGAGTTTGACTGTGGGCTTCTCATTTCAACACACACCTTCGCCTCACATCTGGACAAGGCACCTGAACCTGTTCATCCCGCTTTTGGCAAAACAGCACTTTCCTCCTTGCAGTTAATTAGCTCCCATAATGCAAATAGAAGCAGCCTATGCTGGAGGCAAAGGATCAAACCTCCACTGACAATACATGGCAGGCAGTGGATAAAGAAACCAAGGGAACCATCACAAGAATCAAACAAATATGCCTATTTCAAGAAAAGAAGTTTTTTAGCTGCAAGATCAAAGGCTTACACATTTAAGTGAAGATATATCTATCATCCAGTTGTCCGTGCAGCTTTAACCTTATGATCATTGTTGGCCTTTTTTAGACCATACACATTTTCAATAGGACTTTTTTTATTCAGAAGAAAGAAATGTGGATGAGCAGAAGTCTGACATTTCCTGATATTTGAGTACCATCTAAATTACATTACTTTTGTTCTGGATAGAAACCACTTTCTGAGTGCATTCCAACTTCTTTAAGCAATCAGAGACTATCACTGGTAACAGTGCGAATACAGTGACATGGATTACATTCTGGATGAGTCTCTTTTTCTCTGTCAAGAATATGGGAATACTGCTGGGCTTAGCTGGGTGTACTCACATCCTTATTCCTTCTGGCAGAACTCTCAATATCTCCTTTTCCTGGACTTTGGCTCCTGTGAAGAGAATAAAAATTATGTATTTCTTTTTTCTCAGCCCATGAAAGGCTGGAATTCCAGAGCTCACTGTTCATCTCTGCTGTGGGGCAGCTCGTCACATTCAGCCCAAATCATTGGCTCGTCTTCTTCCACTGTTTTTCGTTGTTGTTGGTTTTTTTTGTTTGTTGTTACCATTACCACTACAATATAGTTTTATCATGCTGCACCAGGGGTCAGTGCCTTGAGCCAAGATTTCCAAAGCTAACTTAGGACAATGAGCGCCATAACCTAAGTGTACAGAAGCTGTAAAGAGGAACTTGTCTCAGATAATGCTTGAGTGGAAGGGTTACCCTTAGGAGAAGTGAGAAGCACCATGAATACATCATCAGTGTGCATCATGGCCATTCTGATGTATAATAAATGATTTTATTGATCGAATGGAAAGGATCTATTGGTTGTTTTCACCTTTGTCCCTGCACTTCACCAGCTGCTGGCAAAATAAAAGCATATAAAAATATATAATACTAAATGGCTTCCTGCCAGCTTGCCACCCTAGAATGGCTGCTCATCTCACCTCACTTTAACTTGCTGGGGTTTAAAAGGAAATATTCTTGGACCTTAAACCTTAATCAAACAGTACATTCAAAGCTGCAGAACAAGTTCATTATTCCTACAAGGCATGCCTTGGACTGCCTTAGACTCCCACTGACCTAATATTTAGGTTTGTAATCAAATAGTCATCCAGAATGGAAAAGACCTTCAAGCTCATCAAGTCCAAACAATGTAATGTAGCACATGATGTCAAAAGAGAGTATGTAAAAAGTTGCTTCATTAACCAACACTTAATGCTCTTCCCTTTCAGCAGAGCCCTGCCCTTGCTGCTCTCTCCATCATAAATTTTCTCTATGCAGTATACTCAGCTTCCAAGCAGCAACTCAATTTCTTTTCTCCCGATTAAAGTATTGATAATCAAATCAGCATTTAGATAATAAAGCTCTTAATGTTCTGAGCAGTTTTAGACAGCTGAGGCAAATTTTGCAGTCATGAGCTATGATTCTTTCTGTAGCAAAAAAATTACATCTGGATTTGAATTAAAATCAATCTTTGGTGTGGGGAGGTAATGTTTATGGATGTAGGCAGCTAGCTAATTGAAATCTCTTCCTATGGAAAGAAAGCAAGGTATTCTTTCCCAGAGAGGATGTCATAAAAAAGCAAGAGTGAAAAACTCTTTATGAGAGGATGTAGGTGGTACATTCAGTCATGTTTCATGAATAGCTAGTATCTTGTCATATTTACAGACAAGTGAAACTGAAATACATGTCAGCTATTGAAAAGTAATCAATTGAGTAGTGCAGCTCCCTTTATACTAAGTGCTATAAATCTTATTCTGTTCCATTATTGGTGTAAATGGAACAGATGTATTGATTATTTGCACCTTTGTTCTGACTGGGATATTTACAGCAGTCAGCTGGCTGCTAGTAAAAAAATGTATGTGATAAATTAAAGTTATGGGATTATTCTATCCAGCAGTGATTGTTTCTGTGGAAAACAGAAATAACCATCATAGCTGTAAACAGATTATTATGGATGAGTCAAAATTGCATTTAATTCATTTTTATTATTCTGACAATAAAAGACTTCTTGGATAAGAATTATTCCCAAGTCAGGCTGTTTAATTCCTGATAAGGCAGACTTTTCCAATTAGTTTAGTGAGATATTTTTCCTCCTTAAAAATAAAGCAACCAAAGAAGTTCTGAAGAGGTTTGAAAAAGAGTTAAGGTGTAGGGCATGAGAGGAGCTTAAATAAAACATACTGAAGTAAATTTACAGTGATTAATTTTACTATCGAAACACAGTGTGGGTATCTATATGTATGTGTGTGAATGAGAAATGCATGTTTTATTTCTTTTCACCTATGTATAAGCATATCAATTTTCAGGGGGCTCCTTATTTGGTAAACTATTTACATGATAAGTTAGAAGCAGGCTGAGCATGCAGCAGGAGACATCATCTCTTCCCATAAGGGGGAAAATGGGGAAGATAAAGAGTTGGAGTGATGGAGGGTTATGAAGTACCTCTAATGTTGTTAATCTAAGGATATTGATGTTTCTTGTGGGTGCTGAAGGAGCACGGAGAGGAACTGGTGGTGATTACTTCTTGTCTCTTATAGTAGTGGCTGCCCTGTGCAGTTAGGGGCTACTTGTCCCCATGGCTGCTTTGCGACATCTGACATCGAGCTGTCCCCATCCATCTCACCTGGCCTCTTGCTACAGCCAGTCCAGGTGCAGGAAACTGGTTGGTTTTTCATTTCTAGAGATTTCTTTTGCCATTTCTAATTGCTTGCACCATCTCATGCAGGCTGAACGTTTAAAACAAATCTACAGTTGCATACATTCTCCTTTTCACAACTCCTCATAAATCTTTAATTTATCTGAAATATTCTGAGTCATACCATCAGGCCTTCCAGGATCAGGGTGAGCAGGTTCCTACTAGAATAACAGAAACTGCTTGTACCTGTGGCCTTGAAAGGATGCAGATATAAAGTGGTCACGGGGAGAGCGTCTGGTGTCGTGTGCAAAGAAAGTCTGGCTGTACAGCAGACAAACAGGAGAAGTGCCAGATAAACTTCACTAAACAAATGCAGTGGAATAAAAATTACATTCCTGAATGAAGCCATACATTTGCAGTTCATGGGAAGGGAGAGGAAGAGGGGACAGATATTCTTCGTTCCACAAAAGAGAACTGGAGGAGCTCACACAGGAATAAGCAACTGCTTTCTCTGGTTGGATAATGATACTGTAGAAGTGCTAGTGGAACTGAGGAAGGTATCAGTTGCATGTTCATGTGGGAGCTTTGAATAAAATTAACATGGTGAGAAACCACCAAGATAAGGACCTGGCTCCTAGAGAGATGCAACAGATAGGTTTACAATGGAAATATTAGGCTATAGAGAGGTCATTATCAGCGTTCCTCAAGGATAAGTTCTGGCATTGATTCTTCCTATTTTCATTAATGAGCTTGGCAGAACTATTAGGAAATTAACTAATATAAAATGCAATTTACTGATGACAGGCAGCTGGGAGGTGCTGTTGATGGAGAGGTCTGGACTTGCACACAAAGTCCTGTCTGACCTGAGAAGATAAATCAAAGTTGTGCATATGTGAATAACAGTTCTGCTATGCATTAGAGCTTGTCATTTAGAAAGGAATGGGGGGAAAAAAACATTTACCTGATCTTGGAATCATTGCAGAATATTGCTATAATGAAACTGTAGAATGATCAGATCTACTCCCAAGATGTAAGGGCAGAAGTGTTTCCAGCAGAGAAATAGAAATGCAAGCAGAGCTGTACAAAGCTCTTGTACTTCATCCAAATATGCTGTACAGTTCTGGTCACCTGCAGGTTAGATGATTTCTATCTACAATGGGCACAGAGAAGGTTTTCCAGCAGCCCTGGGAAAGCATGGTCCATTTTAGAAAAGGAGACAAAAACACTTTGATTGTTTAGCTTAGTGACAGAGGAGCGGAAATGTCTGCTATGTATATGCTCAGCATTAGGAGGGAAAATAGCTTTTTAAACAGAATGACCTTCTTGGTATAAATCATACGAGAACGCAACTTAGGATCAGAATGCAGCATCTCATTAACTCAGCAAACAGATTCTGAAAGAACCTCCTGATTGTCGATGGGAGAGAGAGAAAACCTAAGGTTTTTAAACATTGGTATGGCTTTGAAATGGAGTGCACAATGTGGCACAGATGGGGGATGGGTCACAGTTTGGTGATCCTGTGTTTTCTGTGCTCTGCTCTAGTATAAAAATAAAGTTTTGATTTCCAGGACTTAGCCTTCAGCAATATCATAAACCAAGAAAACTCTTGCCTTGAGAATTATTTTATGCCAAGGGCTGAATTTGCTTTCAAGTTAAACCTTGTACACAGGAAGGATGGTCTCAAAAGACCAATCCCTTCAAGATACATCTCGAAGAGAGCTAAGACAAACCTATGTCAGCTGAATGGTTCTTGTTCTCCAAGCCCATCTTCAGATTGTTAGGAGAAGCAATGAAGCTAAATCTTTTCCTTCTTCTCTGTTAATGGAGAAGAATAGACTATAAGCTAAAGCAGCCTTGAAACTCTTTTAACTTCCCTGACTGCTGAGTTAGAGGAAACATCATGCAATACTTAATCTTTCATTGTGGAAAGGTATTGAAATGGGTTCCATGAACTGCAAGAATTATTAGGTTTTGGGGATGTTTGTTTGCAGTTGCAAATGCGTCAGAAGTCAAATTAAAAGGATTCTATTCACCTCCTCTGTAACTGTAAGCTCTCCTAATTTTGGCACCTTTTTGGTTGTTTCAGAGCAGCAGCTATAGCTCTTAAAAGTATCTCTCTTTGGACATACACCTGATGGGTTAACTTGGCTCAAGAAAAGGTAAAGGGCATATGCCACATTGTATTTTCTTGGTGTACTGTCCAGGAATAAAAACAGAACAGTGCCAGCCAAGTAAAAAATGCCTGCTAATACTACTTGTCCAAAGGAAACCAACAGCTAAGAACTGAGATAAAACCAAGCAAAAGGAACAGAAATGTTATCTGTTCCTTACCAGCCAGAAATCCCAATGTGCATGAGCTAACAATGTGAAAAATGTAAACCATGTTATCAGTCGCATTTAGAAATTATTATGATCCTCTTTCCGTTAGCTGTGTGGGGAGCCAAGTTCTGACAGCTCATCATAATTATACATTACTTACTCAGTAAACAAAGAAGTATGTTATAGGCGAGGCTGGTAGCACTGTCCATTAATGTTGCTTGGCATTTCCTCTTGTTAGATCCTTTTTTTTAGATAATCCCAACTTTGCCAACATTTAATCTTTTCAGTTTAATTTTTAATCTTTTCAGGCTAGAAGTTTAGCATGCAGGCAGCGTGAGTAGAGGAGCAGCATGTGGATGGCAGCCTGGAGAAGTGTGCACAGGAGTGTGACCTGATTGAGCTGTAGGTGTTCCTGTTCTTTGTAGGGTGTACCTAGCTGGCCTTTAAGGGTCTCTTCCAACTATTCCATTCCATTCCATTCCATTCCATTCCATTCCATTCCATTCCATTCCATTCCATTC
>NW_024884586.1:44239946-44513214 GCF_019232065.1 Centrocercus urophasianus
TCCATTCCATTCCATTCCATTCCATTCCATTCCATTCCATTCCATTCATTTCTATTCTACATTATTCCCATTTACACTGGAACTCTGAAGGAGGCAGTAGGAGTGGCTAGGTGTTCAGGAATGGCTCTGAGATGCTTAAGTGCAGGACAATTTAGGGAAGTAAGAGAAAACTTGGGGCACTGGGAAAGGTGTGCACATCCTTAGGGGTCTTGGCCAATAGATGTGACAATGAAGAGCTGAGCAAATGAGTGAAAACTCACTGAGACCTGCAGGCAGCTTAAAGTATCCTTTGCAGTCAGTGCTTTCTTCTCCCTTTTATTTATTTATTTTTTTGATCTTGAGCACTGCTGTTCTACGATGATAAATGTTTGAATGATACTATAAATATTGATCTGGAAGGAAGCTGATAAAAATGAAGCATTGTTATGAGGAAGTCACAAGGGTTTCAGAGTGAATGTATTGACTGATGTGCTTCATAGATTCAAATTACTGATATTCGCTGGTTAGTTTTCAGGGATTTGTAATCATATCTTTGAAGCATAACAAATCAATTTGATACATAACAGGCTTCTAAGGGAAAAATCACAAGGATGCATTGGAACAAAATACACAAACCCATGTAACATTTTTCAGATTCTGAGTTACATTTAGGGTGAACAGCAATACAATTTGTCTATTGCTGAGACTACCACTGCCTGTGTGATGGAAAATATCTGTGTTTTAACTTTTTCTGATCAGGTGCTCACAGAGATAACCTCTGGCCAGGGTAAAAAGTGTCTTAGACAGAAAGCAAATAAATAAATTTTAAAAAAAAGAGAAGCAAGAGCATAAAAAAAAATCTGAAAGAAAATAGCAACAGTGATATTGTAATGTTGGGAAAGATGAAAATAAGTAAGAGTGGCCAGACCCAAACTCCTAGAGCTCTTTGAGGAATATTTATGGAATCCACACTTAAAGAAAATAATTTTGTCCACTTGTCTTAATCATTTGTGCCTAGAAGCAAGCAGGCATTAATTCACTTTTTCTGTTGCTATCAGATTTCATGCAAAGTATGTGAAGATGAAAAATCATTGCTGTAGAAAGCAAGACTGCCCAGCTGAAAAACTCGAACCTTTATGACTTGGCAAAAATGAATTCCTTTTAGTAGGCTTTGTTGCATCTCTTGGTTTAGGAAAATATGTATAGTGCCCAATTTTAATGTACATAACCCTCATTAAGCAAATTCACTTCTCAGACTTCTTGCAGAATGATCTCTGTGTCTTCGGGAAGATGTGAGTCTCTGTCAGTCCTTTAGGGTGGTGTGAATAGGAGTAGTGTGAATGGATTACTCAGTCTCCTTCAATCTTGAGGTCTTTGCAGTTATCTTTACTGGAAGAGACTTAGTGATTTCCTTGAAGCTGAGTTTATAGCAGCTTTACTGCTGAATAAAAATACTGTTTTCTAAAGGGGAGAGGCCTCCTGGGCTTCCTGCTTACACCACAACTCTGATAAAACACGAGTACAGAGAAGGCGCAGGATTTTTATTTCGGGTAGATGATGGATGCAGTATGTATTTGTGTTTGTCATTATCCTTTAGCTGTCCAGGGACTCCTGGCTGGGTCAGTATATAAATATAGTAGATCTAAGCTGTATGCGAAGAAGGGCATAAAAGTTTAACAAATAAAATAAATGGGCATAATGTCAGAATTGCCAAATGAGGATAATGTAGGCAAAGATCATTTGGTGGGTTTTACTGCATTATTGTGTTTTGATTCCCATTGCAACAACATCTGGATATCTCTCTTAACTGTATTTCTGCACAGCAAAGCTGGCTAGCTGTCCATTAGGTCCTGCAAGCCTTGATTTCTGGCAGCTAACTGTTCTACTAGTTTAAAAGTAAAATTTGTGTTGCTAACACAAGTGGTTGTGGAACCCTCCAGCAGCTGCATGCACTGTGCAACTTTCTCCTCTCTGTGCCTTTCTGTTCCCTGCTGTATTTATTATCAAAACAGCAAAGTTTACCTATCTTTTTCACTTCATGCTAGGATTAAGGAGTCCTTTGTAGGTGAACCCCTGTCCCAGTTTAGAAGCTGATACTTTGCTAGGAATCTTGCCCTATCCTCTGCTCTGCTGTTCTGTCAGTAGGGCACAAAAACAGCTTATAAAGAAGCTGTTTTTATTTTTAAAATATATATTTTTGCATGCTTATTATTATTTTTTTAATTAAATTTTACCTAAGAGTTATAACATTTTCCTCAGAATTATGGGGAGAAGATTGAGGAAGATCTATTCCTATTATTGGAAAGACTCAGTTTCTCCTTCCAGCATTCTTTCCTTTACAGTATTATCTGAAAAGAGAATGCCATTTTACTAATCTGGGGGTGCATATGACTTAGAAAATATGTTGTCAGCATGGGCATAGCTTTATTTTATCCAGGCTTCTCCATAGCAGGTCAGTATAGATCAGTTTGCTACAGAAGCCTAGGGAGATTCAAGTTAATTGGGTCATTCATGCAATTGGTTATTCTCTCTTGACAAAGCTGTCTGCAAATATGTTAATGGCATTCATTGAGAGAAAGCTAAAGAATCTATGAGGTGTGACATATGTTGAGAGATATCTCAGAAATCTCCTATGCAGGCATATGAAAGCATGTTTTCATCCAGCACAGTGTTTGTATTTCACACAGCTTGAAAATATTTATCTTGCATATTTATAATAATAATTGCTTATACTTTTTCCAACAGCAGCAAAAACAAAAAATGGTGAAAAGAAGAAGAGTTTGTGAATATTTTTTGTGAAAGAAATCAGAATAAATTGACAACATTATGAAAGCCACATTATTTATGATTCTTAAAGCTAGATTAACTTAAAAACATAGGAACTATTCCTAGAGGAAACAATTCTGCCCTTGTAGAGGGATGAACTAGTTGACCACAGGATACTTTGAGCTCTACCTTTCATAGTTTTAGAAGAATAGCATGTCAACTCATTCATATGTTTTGTATGTTTTTTTAAAATATGTTTTATGTTCATGATGAGTGTATCTGCAGTCACAGGAAGCCCAAATCATCTGGTTTTCCAAATTGTGTAAGTAATTATCATGGAATTTGGAGGCAAACCAACATTAGCAGATATGAAAGCTAGAAACTGTGGTAGGGAGAAGAGGAAGATTAGCTATTTTAAGGACAATAGAGAACGACAAAGAGGGATGCTGACAGGACTAAGACTTGATTAAGATGAAGCTTTTCATTAATTTTCATAGAGCAACTCTAATTGTTACAAAAACTATATTCAGCAGTTTTCCATCATTTTAATTCCATTTCAAGTGAGTTTAATTTAATTTATCCAGTGACTAATTTTTGGCCTTGAACAAATTAATGAGGAGTCCATTTTTTCCAAAGTGAAAAGTGGCTTTAGCCCCTGAGACTTGGACTGACATTCACTGGTATATTTGAAAGCCTCTGCATGTATGTTCCACGTTTAACTTCATGTTTTTCTATACATTTATTTGTGAAAACTCTGGCTGCCTCTTTCTGTCAAGGCTATTGGAAAACATTATATTGACAATTTTGTGTTACAGCTTCCCTTTAGTGTTCATCATCTCCCTAACTGAGCCTTGCAGAAATAACAAAAACCACCAGATTTTCTGCTGTGCTTGAGTAAATCTTCCAGATAATGTCACGTTCCTAAATTCCTTCATGAAGAGCCAATAGAAATCCTGTTATTAAAACCAGAGCAGCTAAGTTAAATTTGTACGTATTCTCTATTTGTAAGTGTTCAGAGTTAATCTGAAAGTAGTAAAACTTTGTGGGAAAGTCTGTCAGAGGGCTAATGGACATTTGTTTCAGTGCTGAAGGCTCCTGAGACTGGTCTCTAATCCAAACCTTATTCCAACAGACAATAGAGGACAACCTCCACAGATTACACTAAGCATCTGAACTTCTGCAGAGGAAGAAGCAGTCTTTCTTACTGCACTGTCCTCCCCAAAAGGTATAAATTTAGAGAAAGAAAAAAAAAAGGTGATTTACACTTTGCAGAAAGCTTACGCTGCTTGGCTGACAAAATGGTTTTCTGATTTCTGACTTCTTTTGCTAACCTGCCCCATCGGCACAGCTGAATGTGAGCAGCTGAAGGAAGTGGAAAACCCTTTCCTCACCACAGCAGTGGGAAACTTCTGAATTTACTCCATGGTCTGCAGAATACCATAGTAAAGTTATTCTAGAAATTGGACCGTATTTCTCCAGTGCTTCCTATGAAAAAGACAGTATTAGGAACTCAATATACAATGTGTTTGTACAATTGTAGTACCAGTGCATGTGGATTGTCTAATTTCTGCTCACAGTGAAGAAAGTTTCTGCAGTTTTATATCATAAGGTAACGTGAATGTCATGTAAGGAAGTCTGCTAGAAAAAGAAACACACTGTATATTTTCTGTGAGAAAATGAAAACACCCATAACTTTTTAGTATATTGTTTTACAAGTTTTCTTTTGCAAAGTATTGATTTAAAAATTGGTTGTTGCAAATGTCTGGTAATGAGAGTTTGAACTGTTTGTTCTGATGGGTCACATAATGTGTGCTGTATTGATTCAGTTTCTGGATTGGCAGAGCATGTGCAAGGAAAACAACTTTAATGAGCCAATGCTCTGAATCTCCAAGGAAAGAGAGGAAGTGTGGCGGAGCTGGGGGATAGTAGCTGATTTTTACTATTTTTTTGTTTTGGATTTGGATAAGAGGAAATGAAAATTAGGTGATACAAAGAGTTACGGGTTGACTATCATTTACATGGAATTTGATTCCCTTTTATTTGTTCTTGTAGCAAGTAACCACACGTGTGCAGATATGGATATGTATGAGCTTATCTTTGTAAAGATCTGAAGTAGCCTGGGAACATTATTGTGAGCAGATGACAGCCATTGTAGCCCCCTCTACAATATATATATATATTTATATATATCATGAGATAATCACTGCATGCAGTGGGCTGCAGCTGAGACGGATTACTTGCCTCTGTACTGGCTTCATTGTGAGGGAGTCCACTCAACCCTTGTCTGTCTCCTTTCCTCACTCCACTCAGGATAGGAGTAATGTTACAGAACAGTAAATAGAATATAAAAGGGCTGCAAGAAAGGAGCACCTTTGTGTGTATTTTGAAGATCAAATCATCTATGGTAACTCAGGAGTCATTAACAGTGGGCTGGTGTCTCCCACTTTTGAGCCTTCCCAAACTCTTCCTGCTTATGAAAAGAATGGATGATATTGCTTATGATAAAGAGCAGCTTGCCTAGAGAAGTTGTGGATGCCCCATACCTGGAGGCATGCAAGGCCAGGTTGGATGGGACCCTGGGCAGCGGGGGCTGGAGGGTGGCAACCAGCCCATGGCAATGAGGTTGAGAGACTGCATGATTTAGGACCCTTCCATCCCAAGCCATTCTGTGACTCTATGATTCTAGGATTCTGTGATTCTATGATAAGGACAGTTGAACCATTTGCAAATCTCTCAGGGTTTGCAGCATTTGGATCTGACATCAGAAGCAGCCTGGCATCTGCTGGGTAATATTTCTCATTTGCCACGTTGACTCTTTGTGAGGTTGCCTGCAGGAACAGGGCTTTTGCAATGGCATGTCTACAGAAAGCAACTGAGACAAAGAAAATGTCTATTAAAAGTCAAGCAAATCCACAGTCAAACAGTATGGGCTTGTTTCTAGGGTAATTTCCAGGTGGTTCTTTTCCTTTCTTGGAAATTTTAAAACAGTCCTTTAGGTCAGGAAAAGACTAGAGAAAATAAACAGGTAACACATTTTGCAGTTCTCATCTGGGAAGAGAATAAGCTTTCCATTTTTGGCTGCTCTTTTCTTCACCCTCTTAAAGCTGCAAATTACACCTCATTTTACAGTCTCTGCTGTGATGTGAAAGAGATATTAGACATTGTGCTCAGAAGAGTCTGGGGTTAAAGTGGCCTCTGCATGCACCTCTCTGCCTACAGCATTTTAAGGAGTCTCAGGGCAAACCACGGTAGGTATTATCTAGTCTCATTTTCTCAAGGCCGCTTAAACATTTTGAAGGGGAATGGGGAAAGAAAAATTCTCTTTTAAGATATCCATTAGCATCCTGGCTTGTTTGCAGCCAGCAATGCCTTATTCCCTGAAAGCTCAGGCATGCTGGGTGTCCCAAGCACCATGCAGTTCCCACCTTGCCTGCTTGGGTACACCCCAAAATGTCCACTGAGCTCTGGGATCTCAGCAGCACATCACAATGCAGAAGGGACAGGATACCTTTTAGAAATTGTAATGAATGGAGGCTCTCAGGCATCAGCAATTTGCATGATGTGGGTGGGGTGTGGAGGGAGCACGTAGGTGAGTGTGATGCTGATGCATGGTCAGCTGCCTGTTTTTAATATTTTCTGCCATGCTGAAATCACTTTTTCCTAGAAGGGTACTTCCATGAATTGATTTACTTGTATGGAACAAAGCATAATTATGTACTGTGCATAATGTGCACTCAGATAGATAAAACAAGCAATATAACCCAATGGATGTCTTAATGTGATGTCCAAGTCATGCATTTGGACATTCAAATTGGCACTTAGGTGAATAAAATTGACATTTACATGTCTAAGTGGCAATTTGGAGCATCCAGATTGGAGACGGAGTTTCCCATGATTGAAAACTGAAACCTTGTCTTGTAACCCTGTTCATTGTTATCTGCTGGCTACAGAGCTCTGGTAAACACAGCAGAATATTTGGGGATTAAATGAATGAGCACACACAAAGTTGTTCATTATTGCACCAATTGATACAATTCTTGTTTGTGGCCTTGATTGGCTGGATGAGGAAAATACACACATGCTTGTTTTAATGTGATTATTACAAGCACCTCAAATGCAACCTAAATATAGCTAACTGGGGAATGTTACTACTAAACTAGAAGTGGAAAAAAAATTGTATTTGTGTGGGTGTGTCTCCCTGTGCTGCCTATATTCAACAAGCTAAGAAGCTGCTTCTCTGTTCGAGTAAAGCAATAGGGATACAGCCCCATTCACAGCATGTGTTGCAGCAGTAGTGATACAGCTCCATTCACAGCACCAAAGAATGTGTTTCTTCTGGGGAAGCAAAGGACACTTTCTTTCCATTATGGAGCTGATATGTATATGTTCAGCATTGTTAAACCTTCCTTATTGTACCCAAACAGTAATTTCTCACTTTTCTGGCTGTCATATGAAGATCAGACTCCACATCACCATATGACTCCCCACCACCAGTGTCATCAGCATCAGACCAGGGGGTTATTTACACTGTTTGCATGTAAGCACAAGAAAGCATGATTAAGATTAGGAATACATTTGATAAGCACGAGAAAGCAAGTGAGAGAGTGGCAGGCAGAGGCTCACCCATGGATTAACACCCTTAAATTAAATGATAAAATATGCCTGGAATAAATAGAATTCTCACTGGGAACCTCTCCAAGCTCAAGCCCATATGTTGCTGGCTAATCATTTCACACCTTCATCTGCCGGGGTAATTAGACAAAAGTGAAGCAGAACTCTGCTTATTTTTCTTGCTACTGTTTCATAATACTAGCAAAGAAATGATGTGTTATTTTAAGATCACCTCAAATGTAGGGGTCCACTGGGAATAGCTCTTAGGTACAACAGCAGTTGGTTTTACTTACTAGGTACAGAACACATTACTTTTTGTTAGGGGTGCTTTGTTTGATCTTCAACCAGAGAGAAAATTTATACAAATATGTACCTGTGATTGAATTCCTTCTGGAAATGGAACAATTGATTTTTGCCTTGCCACACAGACTCCATGTCAGTGTAAATCCACTGATGGTAAATCGGTGTAAAATTGGAGCAGAAGTGTTTATTGGCAATTGAATAGAAAATGTCATTTATACTCTTGTCGTGAGCACTGCTTTTAACCAGTATGTTTTTACTTATGTTGGATATAGGCATAGATCTAACCAGTCACTACACTCCTATTGCCACCTGAGGTTTCTCAGCAAATCAGAGAAAAAGCAAGCCTGTCATGGACTGCCCTCTTTCAGAGACTGGATAGAACTTAAATTTTCACTCCCAACCAAACAAATCCTTTTCCCTTTAAAAATATATATATATATATGAAATAAGCTGTTTCTAACTTGTATTAGGAATAAAAATGAAGTCCTTGAGAAGTTTGGAAAGAGTGTGAAGGATTTACTCTGGTCAACCTTTAATGGAATTAGAACTTAATGGAATGGGAAAGGAGAAAGCTTTGGGCAAGTTGCCTGATAAATAACTAATGGCAGGTATTCCACTGTAACTGGACAGTGGTCTTCGTTCCACTGATGATTTTAAGAAACAATAAACAAACAATCTGATCCAGGTTCTACTTGTTTTCACAGCACCCACTCTGGAAGCCTAAGATGGACTTATATTTCTTACTGGATCCATTTCAGGCTGAATCCTGGGCTCCATCTCACTACAATGAGGGGGTTCACTCACCTTGCAGAGGCCGTTTATAAAATGAATTTCAATGCTTATCACCCTGGACCTCATTTCAGCCCTAAAAGGTTACGGTTAAATAGGTAGCTTCTCTCCCTTAACACTGTTTCAAGCATAGACATCACATAAACCCAGTCTGCTTTGGGTGCCACTGTTTGACTACTATAGAAACTTCTATACCTCCCTTCTCTTCTTTCTTTTGCCTACATTTACTACCAGCTTCCCTTATCAAGCACCAACATCTGAGTGGAATACATGACAGCTAGTAAGGACATCTGGTGAACGAAAAGACATAGCATTCCAGACAACTTCTCTGGAGAAGGCCAGGAACTTCCCTCCTCGGTATGGGAAGGAGAATGCTCCATAGATGTCAATGGCACGCATGGCTTTATCATTGAAGAAGTTAACACTTTGGGCTGAATGTGTGAATGCAAAAAGCAGTTAGCACAGCTGCACCCTCATGGGAATATAAAGGTAGAAAATAAGGAAAAAAGATGAACTGTGAATGAGACATAATAAAGAAGCTCTGGATTGGGAGATTTTGCAGCCGAGAGCTGACATAGTTCTCCGGTGATGTCACATGAGGAAGGGTTATGGTGTCTGTGCATATGAACCCATCAAACCATTTGCATTTTAATTGCATACGGGATGAAAAAAAGAAAAGATGTAAAATCTGCCACGTGCTGCATGCTTAATTTGCATTATCTGGAAAACTTAAAAGGACAAATGAACCACTCCCCTGGAAAATGTTGACCATCTGATATTGAAAGCTGGGAAGTTCCAATTAACAGAAGCCCACAGCTTCGTGTCTACACTTAAGTGCTTTTCTTGTTTTAGCAAAGTTGGTGCTTCAGATATTAGTCTTATGCTTGGAAGCAAGAGGAGTCTGAGCAAGGTGAATATGTGTCAGTTCTGAATCCTGGAAAGTGTCTTCTAGAATATTGAAACAGAGTGTCTGTTTGTTAACAGAGAATTATTTACAGGAACAATAACAATAATGAAAAACTATAACTTACTGAAAAAAAAAAAATGCAAAACAAAACATTTTCTGATTATCTCATTTGCAAACAATAAAGGCCAGCAGCATCCTAGACCCTTGTCAAAGGTTCCCTAGAGAATGCAAATGTAGCCTTTATCTTCCTCTGCCCTTTATTAAAACAACTGTATAGACTTTGCTGATAAACAAGACAATTAAATGTAAGTGATGTCATCTTTTGGCATTCATTCACTTTAATGAGTCTAGCCAATCACCCAGTGTACATGGTAATAGCTAGAAAACAGTGATATTAAAAATCATATTAGCAGACAACAAAGAGGACAGTGACCTTTGTTTTTAACTAATAGCACAGCACACTATATAGCAATCCAGTCAACTGTCCTTGTCATTTAAAAAAAAAATTCTGATTAAATGTAAGCATTCAGTGTTTATTGCACAAGCGTTAATGATCTGTTTGTAATGGTAGGAGATGGGTTTAGAGGTGAACTAATATCTGGCTCAGAATGAAGCAACCCAGGAAGTTCTTCCCACTCAGCCAGGTCCCCTCATTTCTGCTCCTATTCACTCTGATGGATTTGATTTCTCGCAGCTGCCATAAAAGGATGCATTCAATCCTGGGCCATTTTCTGCTAAGTAGCTAGTAACTACTTCTGCTGAGTAGTTTGTACCCCTCTTTTTATCCCCAAGATCTCTCTCCTCTTCAAGGCATTGTTACCTCCTTAACACATTTTTTTAAATATGGACATAAGATATTGACTTCTCACTCTGCTTTTCCTGCAAATGACTTTACTCTATTGAGCAACCTGTTCAAAGTATTTTCAGTATTTCATTTTTATTCTTCATTCTTATCTCAGAAAACAGTCTTTAGTGTCTAACAGGAATCAGACTTGCATTTTGCCCTACACTTACAAAATGGAAGTAAAAACAAATGAGATGAATTAAGTGTTACCTTTTAAAAATACAAACATTTTTCTCCAAATGTTTAGTCTATGTTCCTCAGTTTGTCCCATATCTGGGGCAGAGCATCTTTCAAAGCAAATATCTGCTAGCTCTATATGATGTTCCATTCAAAATCATTTACAGTTTTTAAGAAACCAGTTCTTCTAGCAAGGACACAGAAAATATATGTCCCTTTGAAGCAATTGCTTTAGAGGATAACACAACAGGAAACAATGGAACAAGAAGGGAAGCATCTTTAATAAATGCTTAACTAAAATGGATGTTCAACATCTTCATCACAGATAAAAATCACAGATCTGGTAAAAACAACAAAGTTAAACTTGGTTGATCTTTTGTCTTTTTGGCCATGGAAAATTTTGATAGAAATTTGCATGGTTCTGCCAAATTTTAACCACATAATGGTGGCACTGAAGATTACTTGGGAATTTAAAGGCAATTTATTCTCACACGCACAGGCACACCAATCCTTGTCACATGTTAGCTGACAGCCCATGACATTAAAGTGCCTTTTCTTAAGATCAGAACTGGGGGATGATTGGGCCAGTTATTTTTAAGGTGACGCATATTCCACTCTATGCTGTGTTCCAGATTTTCAGTGTGGCCATAGACACACTAATTTATCCTTTTTTCTTATTTCTCCCTTTTGTTTTTGTGTGATGATATTAGCATTCATGGTTAGTATCTAGGTAATGGACTGGTACCACAGATACACAGTTACCAGATAGCTTCTATACTTGTCACTTTCCTCTGTGGGAAAAGGGGACCCACACATAAGAGGAGCAGTGATAGAAAGGAATCTATGTGGCTGTGGCTCCTTCAGTACTTAAGCGAAATTTAGGCCCCTCTAGTCAGGCATATGAGTGTCAGGGTGAAGGTGGGGACATTAGGTTATGGCATAGGGACTAACAATTAGGAAACACTTTCTTGCTGTTAGATTTTTTTATTTGATTTCTTTTTTGTGCTCACCCCATGTAAGGCAGGTCCTTCACTTAGTTATCCATGCTCAGGGGAGAAAAAGGGGAGTGATTCCTATCACCACTGTCTGCAACTGCTGGAGTTGTCTCCTTCACAGTTCTTACAGTCACCTGATTTAAACATATCACTTTCATACATTATATATGCATATATACATATATAGGTATGCAGATACGTAAATATAGATGCATTCACGTAAATGAAATGCGTATAATATGTATATATGATTGTAGATTTGCATCTAAAAAATTCTCAGTCTGCATCTCCCATCTTTTCTGCTGTTGCTGCAGACACTTGCCATTGTCAAACACATCTTGGTCTTGTCCCATTTGTGTCACGACTCACAAGCAGATCCATATCCCTGAGGCAGCAACGGATGTTGGTGTGTGCAAGGCTCCATCAGCCTTACTGAGCACACAGTGAGGACCAGGTTTAAGTCTTTCTGAAAGTAAATAGTGAATAAATGTGAAGCCTGGAGCTGTCATTTAAGCCTTTTCATCTCTAGAACCAGGACTCTGGGCTGAGTTTGTAATTATTTCCTTGTAGCTGTCGATCAGTTTCGCTATTTTACAGCAAGTAAATTTTCTTCTCAGCGGGTGAACTGCATGACAAACCATAGGCAAACTTCTGAAAAACTGCAAACACTTACACTTTACTGCAAATGTAACCATAACAATTCAAAGTACTAATTTTCTACCTCATATAATATGTGTAAGTATGCCTTAGCAACACTCATGGGAAACATAATTTACCAGTGCCTCTATCTTCCATACCTCAAGATGGGAAATTTCTGTCACATATTTAACAGAAGGCCGGCTGTCTGAGCTTTCCATGTGCTTATCTGCACTGGGTATTAAGGAACATCTTGAGGGGGTGTTTGCTTTTCTTTAACCCTTCACTAGCTGTGTGGCAGCATTGATCTACTGATGAAAATATGATATCTTGGCTCCCAATCTCTCCCTGGGTAAAAAAGAAAGCAAAGTGTGAGAAAATACAAGCAGGAAGCTGCACAAGCTGCACAGGAGAAAATCCGAAATGGAAGTCTTCATCTTTAAGAGAGAATAGTTAACTGCTGGGCAGCATATCCTATGTCAGAAACTGCTCAGCACACCACGAAGAATCAGCAGCTGAGTCTATTATTCTTATTTGCATTGTGCCTAGTGCCAGGCTCCCACAAATAGGAGGATATGCAGTCTACTCTGAAGAATGCTCTGCTCTGCTCTCCTCTTTCTTACCTGCCATGATGTTTTAGGTGTCTTTATTGGCCAATAGGAAATGAAGAAGAAAGGGATCTGTCTGAAATCCAAAATTTCTTTGGGATTTAGTTGCCTACATCTAGGTGGGAGTGAATTCAATACCTATGAAATGCTGGGTTATCTAATTCAGTCCCAAATTCATTTAGGTGCCAAGCTGGTTGCTTTGGGCAATTGGCTGACTCTTCTTTGAAAGGCAGTCAGTGAAAGACACGGTGATATTTACCACTTTGTTATATCCTGTTGCTATGGGAATTGCCAGAAAGCCCTACTCTAGCCAGCCTCTCTGGGTGACTCAGAAGCAGGATACAGACCTGGGTGGCCAGCTTTTGTGGTAGCGAGTGGCCGCCAGCTTTCCACAGCTGCAGAGATGTCATATCTGTGATCAGAGCGGGATGTCAAGACATGAAACTTCCTAGCTCTAATCATTTAGCATGTGGGCCATTGGAGTAATATTGCAAACATCACTAGGAAAGGCTTCACAATGCATAAACTAATATATGAAATTCTGTCCCTCATTAATTGTACTTGTAATTCCACCTAACATTCCTCAGTGCATGGCTGCCTGGAACATGGTTTGTCTTCCACATCTCTGCTGCCACTGCTGAAATGTACCACCCACCACCTCACTGTACTCATATCCACTTTTTGGACTCCATAAACTTTCAGCAAGTGTCAATGAATGTCAATGGGTACCATTTTTTCTGCCTGGAAGAATTCACACAGAATCACAGAATCTCAGAATTGTAGGGGTTGGAAGGGACCTCCAGAGATCGAGACCAACCCCCCTGACAAAGCAGGTTCCCTACACCAGGTCGCACAGGTAGGCATCCAGGCGAGACTTGAACATCTCCAGAGAAGGAGACTCCACAACCCCCAGGGCAGCCTGTTCCAGTGCTCCATCAACCTCATTGTAAAGAAGTTCTTATGCACATTCGTGCAAAAATTCCTATGCTGCAGTTTATGTCCATTTCCCCTTGTCCTATCTCCACGTACCACTGAAAAGAGACTGGCCTCACCACTATGGACCCCACCTCAGATATTTATAAACCTGGATTAGATCCCCTCTCAGTTGTCTTTTCTCAAGGCTAAATAGACCCAGTTCACTCAGCCTTTTTTCATAGGGAACATGCTTCAGGCCCTTCACCATCTTTGTGGCCCTCCACTGGACTCTTTCCAAGATATCCCTGTCTTTTTTGTACTGGGGAGACCAGAACTGGACACAGTACTCCAGATGAGGCCTTACCAGGGCAGAGTAGAGGGAGATCACCTCCCTCGACCTGCTGGCCATGCTCTTTTTAATGCACCCCAGAATGCCATTGGTCTTTTTGGCCACAAGGGCACACTGCTGGCTCATGGCCAACCTGTCATCCACCAGGACACCCAGGTCCCTCTCTGCAGAGCTCCTCTCCAGCAGCTCTTCCCCCAGCCTGTACTGGTGCATGCAATTATTCCTCCCTAGGTTAAGACTCTACACTTGCTTTTGTTGAACCTCATCCAGTTTCTTACTGCCCAGCTCTCCAGCCTGTCCAGGTCTCGCTGAATGGCAGCACGGCCTTCAGGCGTGTCAGCCAATCCTCCCAACTTCGTATCATCAGCAAACTTGCTGAGGGTGGCCACTATCCCCTCATCAAGGTCATTGATGAAGATGTTGAACAAGACTGACCCAGCACAGAACCCTGGGGTACACCACTGGTTGCAGGTCTCCAGCCAGACTCTGTACCACCAATGACGACCCTCTGCGCTCTGCCAGTCAGCCAGTTTTCAACCCACCTCACTGTTCACTCGTCTATCCCACACTTCCTCAGCTTTGTTATAAGGATGTCGTGGGAGACAGTATCAAATGCCTTTCTAAAATCAAGGTAGACTACATCTACTGCTCTTCCTCCATCCACCTAGCATGTGAAAACATCATAGAAGGCAACCAGGTTGGTTGAGCACGACCTCGCCTTGGTGAACCCATGCTGACTACTCCTGATAACCTCTTTTTTTCCCAGTTGTCTGGAGATGACATCCAGCACAAGCTGTTCCATCACCTTTCCAGAGGTGAGGCTGACAGGCCTATAATTACCTGGGTCTTCCTTCTTGCCCTTTTTGAAGACCGGAGTGACATTCAATTCCACACCTCTGCTTTATATGCACTTCCATGTGAGATGCCATTTTGTCAGACTGCCCCTCTGCTGCCATCTGTCAACAAAATGGAACGGAGTATTGGTGGGAAGGTTCAACATCTACTGCCAATACACCAACATCCGCCTCTGATGTTGTGGGCCAACATAATAAAACAGTAGGTTTTACTCCTGGAGCAGCTCTTGTATTTAACTTGAAATTGTGCCCTCATTCATGTGAATGGCCTAGATGTGATTCGTCAAAACATTTCATGTGAATGGCTTTGAGATGCCAAACCTGAATTTCTAAGTGATCTTTTCAACAGTGAGAATTTTAAAGAAAAAAGGAGCCTTTGTCTTCCAAATTCCTAATGGGCAATTTCTTTCCCTCTTCTCCTCATCCCCCATGATTCTCTCTACTCCAGTAATTAGAAACAGAAATTTCATCATCATGTTCCCATTTTAAAATATTATCTGTCCTGAGTGGTCGAGTTGGATGATGTTTTTTGCTGTGTCTGCTGCTGCCCTCAAGGAAATGTATTTGCTCAGACATTCAGTTGGAGCCAAGAACATTTCTGACACCCACAAGGAGCCTGCCAAGTGACTGTGAGCATTGTGTATTAGTGTCACTCCAGCCATAGGAAAACCTAAACCACATAAGTGACTTGGAGCACAATTTTCTCCTAAGGAAAAAAAAAAAAAAAAATCATGTGTATATCATAGCATTTCAGTTTCAGCTGAGCTGTCTATAAAATACCAAAAGTCAGGAAGATGAGGAAAGGAGCTTATTCATTTCTGAGCAATGTTAAGTGAATATTCACTGCAACATCTGATGCATGATAAGCTTTAAACCTCTTGTGCCTTAGTGAACCTGAGGAACCGTTCATTTGAATGAGACACAACTCAGGCATTAGTCAGACAGGAGATGAGATGCAGTCCTATAAAATAACCACATTAGTATGAAAAATGAGACATAAACCAAACTGTCCCCATATGTTGCTATCCATATCTCAGAAAGATTTTTCTTGAAGTTTTACTGTATAATGATCATCAGGGGAATTTATATGCCCTGGTCTGGAATTGATATTAAACTAAAGGGGAGGAAAGGGAGACAAACACAGACAAAGAGATATCCAGAAACATGGACAGATGGGAGATAGCTGAAACAAAAAGTTTTGGCAAGGGAGACAGGGAATGCTCTACCCTGAACTGCATTTGGGTTCTGAGTGCGGCGTTCTTGTAAACACAGGGACAACTGCTCAGGGTTCTGCCACCAAACCCTGCTTACACACTACGCAGTTGTCTGTCCCACTGCATTACTTATTACTTACAACTGCTTTTTAATGTAGTTTGGGGGATACAGTATATGCATCATTTCTTTATTACAGCCTTTCAATCATCATTGTGATACAAAGGAAAAACATTTTTTGGAGCAGATGCACTCTTTTATTTGCTAATATGTTCTTGGTTGACACTAATTTGCCACAGCAAAATGTAGCATCCGTCTTCAAAATGCTGCTCACTAATGCCATTCCAAAAACCAATGGGTATGCAATAAACTGCATCAAATAACCCATAATAAAGCAGTTTTACTACAGATGTTCATTATGCACATGAGTCTCTGTAGCAGCCTGTGCATTTTGGAGAAATGTTCAAAATTAGTTTGTAAAAGCAGTAATTAAAATTAAAGTAATTTTTCTTATAAAATTCAGTCAGATCAGAACCACAGACATGTCACAGCGCTCAGTTACCATGAGTGACTTCTCCCTTATCCCCTGCCCTTCAAAGCCCATTTGTTAATTTTACTGTAGACATATCCAAAGCTTCTCTGGATTCCAGCAGACATTACATTCATTAAGAGCAACTATTTGGACTTTGGAAATTTGATGCTTTTCTTATTACTACTTCTGAACATGCTCCTGATTGATGTTTTCCTTAAGAACTTTTTGGGTACATGTAGTGAATGTACCAAATGCTGGATTCATTGTCCTGAGAGCTTCAGGCTTGCCTTTTGTCCCCCAGTTTCCTTACAGTGCTACGGAAAGCACTTGTCATACTCTGGTTCTTCCCATTGTATTAAGGGAAAATCAAAATGATCGGTCAGATATTGTTTTTCAAGATTTTTTCTTTAATTTTAGGTTAAACCTTATGTTAGATAAACTAGTTGTTTCTTTGCTTTTTCTCCCCAGTATTCACGTGAAAATGGTAAAAGTTTTGCACAAGCTCCACTCCAGCAGTATGTCTGGTGGTTTAACACACGTGGCCTTTTGTTCTTCGTTGGCCTTTGTTGAATGCTCTGCAGACAAAGCAAGCAGAGCATTAATCACCTCCTGTGGTATGTGGAGCCCAACAGGCTCTTAGGCACCCTGAGCAAAGAGAGAGTGAAAAATTTCTGAGGAAAAATTTCTTAGCCAACTCTGCTGAATTTGGTGACGATTTAGATCTTAAATATCTATATAGTTATTTATTTACTTACTTACTGGCTTGGACCCAACTTTGAAGGAATTCAAAAGAAAAAGTGAGAATCCCCAACTTTTAGCAAGAGCAGCATGTCAGGGATCAGTTCCTTCCCAGGGCATAGGGGGCTACAGAAGGAAGCAGTGAGAATATGTTATCAATCAGACTTGAAGGTAACCAGCAAATAGCCGTGGAGCAAGTTCCTGACATTGCCTTTGAGCTTTACATGCAGATGTGGCCTTTGTCAATTCCTAGTGACATCAGTCTGTGTGTTGCAATATCAGGACATGAGGCATGACTGATTAATTTGCAGCTTTGACTCAATTTCGTGACCTACTAATTCCCTGCTCTCTGCTATTAAATAAGAAGGCTCAAATAAAAGAAAAAAAAAAAAAAGGAAAAATGAGATCCTCTTACTTCATTTTTTGAATAGAACATAAATGAGCTCCCTATCGAATAAGTCAGAGATTTGCTGAAAAGTGCTAACTATATTTGAGAGTATAGTGTGAATTTATTTCTGTGAGAAAAGACCTCTCTGAGTCATTAATATGTGGCAAGAGACACATTAAGTACAATTAAAGAACATGTTAAAAGGTGGTTTTGGAGCTTCTCTGTCCTCTCACGGAGCAGCCTGGCTTCTGAAATGAGTGTTTCTGAAACCTGTGTCTGCACCCTCAACCTCACCCTCAATAAATGCAACTTAATAAACCTTCCAGACCTGAAATGAACATTTTGATGACACTGTGAATACAGTATATGCTAAAGATCTTCTATTCCATTTTCTATAACCATAAACAGATATGCTTTAATGGTCTGTTGCCTTTACCTTAAAAATTCCAATTTAGCTCCCTAGAGCTATAATAATAAAAACTGCTGACATTCTGTTTTTATTTTTCAGAATAAGAAGAACCTGTCTTATAAAGCCTTTTCTGTATTTTATTTTTCAGAATAAGAAGAACCTGTCTTATAAAGCCTTTTCTGTATTTGTGGATGGCTGAGATCAAGCTTGGTCTTAGAATCAGGCGTCTTTCTTAAGAAGAAAGGGATGTGACACAGACTTTTTAAGTTTGACACAAGTGACAGCAAGTCTTTCAACACATGAAGCCCATTCATTTTTGTCTTGAAAACAGCTTTGTAAATGTCAGAGTTTAAAACTCATTTGACTCATCTTCGCCTTTTTTTTCAGCAGCACTTATCTCACCCCAAGTTTGAAGGGATATCTATCCATTTCTGTCAGAAAAATCATTCAGTCAACAGCAACTTCTCTTTTACCAGACCTGCTGTGCCTGCTTCTGGCCATGTTGGGTTATAGGAGCTCAGACTGGTGTTTGAAAACCTCTACATGGCAAGCAGAGAGAATGAGGCTTTAAAATTTACTGTTTTCTTTGACTTTTGGGCAACTGGTTGTATTCTATCTAAAGGGAAAAATACTTCATGCTGTAAAACTATGTCCCTCTCCTGTGGTATGTCATAAGATGTCTTACATATTTTAACTCAAATATGAAATGGCAATACAAATCTACACGTGGATGCAGCATTTTGCTGCCTATTACTTTAAGTGTTGACATTCTATTGAAAGCACAGTTGCACCGTAGAAAAAGCATTTCTTATATTGATCTGACAGAATTCAATCTTTAGGTATCTCAGGGAAACCAGCATGAGGTTATTCAGTATATGCACAAACCATATTCTAGTAGTTTTCACCACGAATGATCATGACACTCTTTCATAGTCCTGCATTTTTCTATTTTTGCTGATTCTTCTTTTTTTTTTCTGAAGTATTTCCTTAAGAATCTGTGTTCAAACTACATTCAGAAAGCTTCCGCAGATTTCAGTCTCTTTACAGAAGATACAATCACATTCTTTTTTTTTTATTATTTTTTCCTCTTTAGCTTACCACAAACACTTCTATCCTACTGATATTGCAGTTTCCTTTTTTTTCCCCATGTACAGAGGTTTTGTGGACAGCTCAGCTCGATAATCTGTCTTTCACAACAGCCAAAAGCAGCACCGATCAGTGACTTATGGCTTGTCCTGAATATTAGTGACAGCAGTTACGAGGTCAAAGCACTGGAAATAATTGCATTGTGCTGATGATCTCCAGGGCCAGAGGTTTATACAGCCAAGGCAAAGGGAAAGAGAGCAGAAGGAACCAGCAAACCTCTGAAGTCCAGGAGCTATAATGAAGATGGTCATGGGAGCACAGGTTCAATCTTTGAGGTCGCTGCATCTTGCTGCCTAGCAGTAGAGGCAGCCACATATTGCAGCTCCTGCACACAGTGATGCGAATGTCAAGTAGCCAGGGCTAGTTCATAAGGACAGGTATTATCTCGCTGGGAAAAAAAAGAACACAAGCAGTCTTTCAAGCACATGCACCTTATTTTGAGTCTGAAGGGAATGAAGCAGAGGCTGAGAATTTTATATTCTTGGACCATCAGGATTACAACATTACCACCGTTGCAGTTCTGTCAGTTAATTAATTTTTACCACTAAGAGCCCCTAAGGAATATGTCAATTTAAATTATAAAGCACCAAGAGGAGATTCATAAAAATGAATGTCTGTGTATAAACCTTGATTTCATGCAAAGTCCTAGGAAAAATTCTTAACCCAAACCAGTTATTTTTGCTTCCTAAATCAAAGTAAACTTCAGCATACAGTATTGGAGTGGAAGTTAGGGTTAGGAAGTCTGAAGGAAAACTCTGCTCATGCTTTTGATCTCAGAGTTCAAAACATTCCTGGTCAACAAGTTTCTAAGACCTGGTAAACATCAGAACTACGCTGGCATCCTAAAGAGAGACAGCTCTCAAGATGCTTATTCTCATTCTGCAGAAATTCGTGCTGATGGACTGAGGCCTTGATCTGATAAAATCTCTTCCAGCTGAGTGGCTGTTCTGTAGTTCCTTGTTAATACTGTCCTTTAAAGCAATCAATCTTCCCCTCCAGAACTACAGTGGGCTCTCAGCTCTGGGCAAAGGAAGCATTTTTCCCTAGTTCTTTTTCTCATGCTCCTGGCCTTCCCAGAAGTTCTGAATATTTATTTTTTCAGAAAAAAAGGTGTAACAGAGGAGAAACCACTTCCCCTTGGATTAAACATTGCTGCTCTGGCACACAACTCCATGGCTGCTGTACTGAAAGGTCAGACACTGTAGACCAGGGAATAAAACCCATTATGGAATGTGGAAATAGGAAAGTTGACGGTTCTGCAGATAGGGAAGTGAGACTGAGCTGGAAGTTAGAGACAAATTAAAGGGGATGAGCATGGACTGAATGTTACATCTCCAACCCTAGGCTTGGACCTTGTCCAAGATGAAATTCACGGTCATTTTAAAGTGAATATCATACTTTGCTCATTTAATAAACTTGCCTGCTGGGAAGGACTGCTAGATGTGGATTTCTCTGTACATCTGTTGAGTTAACATTATAGAAGATTGATATTTATGTGATGGAGAGACTTTACAATGCTGATTAGGTAAATATTTGCTTTTAAATATTTGTATGCCAATACTTAGATTTATGAATGTGAATTCCCAAGATCACTGTTTTTATGATCCCATTTCAACAAGGGCAATTACTTCCTTTCTGCTAATCAGGAAAAGACACAACCTATATTAAGAGGCCATGGGAATTGTGTAGGATCAAAGGTGCAGATTATCAACTGGAACGTATTTCTTTCTCATGTTCATTACTCAATGCTATTTGCATTAATTATCTTTTTTTTTTTTTAATTTGAGAACATTTTCTTGCTGCTGATTCTCTCTTGGCTTCTTATGATATCACAGCCGATTGCTAGAGAAAATATTATCACGTGATCAGAGGTGATTCTGGTAAGGGAATGAGTAGCTCTTAAGGAGAAATTCCTGTTTTCGTGTTCATATCCCATGGATTAAAATATTAATGCTGGATGGAAACAATCCTTTTCATGCAGTACTTTTCCATCACTTGACAACAGTTTACTAGGTGTTTGGCATTATAGAGACAGTCATCACTATATGTCCTTCATGATGCTCTTAGGGCAGCGCTATGAGGCTCACGAGAAGAGATCTGATAACTAAACCAAAAATAAAGTCCAGTAATACAAGACTTCATCTGGATTTCCCTGCATATGATGTCTCTGTGCTTTTCTATATACATTTGAAGTCAGGGAACACTTGGATACTAATGTACCATATTTTTGGTGTCAAATAAATACTAAATGCCTGTGCACAACAGTGGCTTTTTTAAAAAATTTACAAGTAAAGTATCCTCAGGAACATATTTCATTGTCTTGTATGACTGTTATCCACCTGTATTAGCATCTTGCCAGCCACCTGACAACAGAAAACTGATACCATGCAGCTAATGAATTCTGCTCCATTGCTTAACAGGTAAATGCAAATGTGGTCTATATGCAAAATATATCTAATAAAAGATTAGTCCAAGTTGAACTGAAGGAAAACTTTGAAACTGTTTGATCCAGATTAGGATTTGTGTCTGAGTTTGATCCTCTTTCTACAGTGTGAGAACTGATGTCTGCTTCCAAATCACTGCCCACAAGTATGTGAACTTTGTAGCTGGTATCTTCTATTCATAGCATATGGGGTAAAACAATCTAGAGATGGATGTTCAGTTGCTTATATGATTTATTCAACTTTACTTTTTATAACTGAAATAATACTGTTCTTTTTGCTTCAAATAATAAGGACAACAGAAGTGACCTCTACAATGACTGCTCTCAGCCAGTCTTTTGATTCATATTTTACCCTGGACCTGGCAGTTCTTTCCCCCACTCTTTTCTTTGCAGAGGGATGAACACTTATGTAAGACTGGAAATCAGAGGGTGCTCACGCCTTCGTAGCAGCAATGAAGTTCAATGAATTAGTTATTCATTTTCTTTTTGTCATCTGGGAATTCCTCATAACAGAGTGATTCTTTTCTGCCATATGCTACGGCTCCATAAAACAAATAATTTATTCACAAATTACAAAGATCACAAAGAAGCGGGAGAACAGAAGAATTGTAACATCAGCTTCATGCACAATCAGCACAAAGGAGGAAACAAATCCTCTGTGGAAACACCTTTATTTGAAGTCCCTGCAGGATTCATGTTTCTGATGGCACAGGTTAGCCTTGCAGCTCGAGAAAGGGGATTCCTCTGAACTGTGGAAATGCGGCAGGATGTGAGGCTGATGGGTCGCTGACTCTGGCCTGGTTATGGCTCCAGTTCAGCACTTACGTCTCATTGACTCTGAAGTGAAACATGTCTGTGTTATGCAGAGTCCCTGTTGCTGAATTGCACCTGGAACTGAATACAATTATAGTTTTGATCTTTCAGGGGATGTTGTCTGTTTTAAACATATATTAAAAAACAAAACAGGCCCATAACATTGGGTTTATTTGCCAGTGATATAGATAATGAGTTATTCAGTTGCAAGCCAGATGTACTTTCCATTTCCATTATTTTCCATTCTCTCTGCCAGATTACCACTGTTTTGGAAATGAAAATAGATTAGTCTATCTCACTTCTGTTTACATCCTGATCCTAAAAAGAAATCATAGAATCATGGAATGGCCTAGGTTGGATGGGACCTCAAAGATCATCTAGTTCCACTCCTACTGCCATGGGCAGGGTTGCCAGCCAGTAAATCAGGCACCACATCAGACTGCCCAGGGCTCCACCCAACCTGGCCTTGAATACCTCCAAGGATGAGGTATTCACATTTCACAATGTTCCACAGCAAAGAAACAATGATAAGGATTATTGTCATTGGGAGTTAAATAAATTAATAGATTGGTTATTTTAATACTGAATTTTTGGTTGTTAGGGAAAGAAAAAAAAAAAAAAAAAACCTTTGGTCAAGCCTGACCTTCAATTATTTAAAAAAATACTGTACTAACATTTAGCAAGATTCACAATTCTGTTGTGAATTCTGTTGAATCTGTTTACTTTAAAGCTGCCTTCAGTGCATTCCTTGCTTATAGAACCTTCAGCTATTGCAACTGGGCAGATGCCTGGGGCTGGATTGCAGAGGGGTGAGCAAACACATGAGAAGGCCCAATCTGATCTGGCACAATGCTTAGAGCAGAAATGGAAGATGCTCTGTGACTAATTACGGTTCATTTTCCAATCTATGAAGAAAATACACCTTTTTTGCTTACTCTATCAGGAAGCATAAGCTGTTTTCCTTTCAGACCTGTGTTACTGTATTTCAGTGTATTAGTTCATTCTTCTATTGCTGACAAAAATCTGCAATATAGGTTGCGTTTATAGCTATAGCATATAATCCCTTTAATCCACTGCACATGCCAGATTCCGTTTTGAAGTAGGCAACACTCTCATTGTATCACTGACATTATCATTTTAATAAAGCCTTTTCACAGAATAGTTCTTACTCATCTGTGCAGAAATTGGATATTTCTTAATTTGCCATCTAAGGAACTAGTCTTCATCTTCTTTAACTCTTCTCTGACAGAAATTAGGCTTACATTTCCATTTTTCTATTTGCAAAATAAATAAATAAAAATAAAAATAAAATACTCTTGAAAAACTAAATATCCACAGCCACAAATAATTTAACTGCTTTGAAATTTTAGCTGTCTTCTAGCATGACATTTATCAATTATTTGGTAATCTATTTGTGTCTCCCATAATGCATTGCTTTTCTTCCTTCAGAGAATAAACCTGGATATATCATAAGCTGTCTCGTCCAAAAATAAAGAAGGACAGTGGAGGAAAACATCCATAGGAGATAGCCACGTCAGTCTGGTGCTCTTATCTAGATCACATCTGTTTCTGTACAACTTCATTGCCTCCTTTCTCCTAGAGACTGTGCCATATGAAATATAGGGAAAGTCACACTTAAACAAAAAGGCTGGAGCAAATGATAAGGGGACCAGTTTTCCAGAAGGAAAAATGTTCAGTGCTTGCATTGAAGTCTGAGGTTGGGGGATAAGTTATGGGAGAAAGATTTTGGAATTTCTTCAAAACCCCATTTTTTAACCAGCTTTAAACCATGTTTATAAATTGAATCTTAATGCTAGGTATTGACATACTTCTCCAACAGGACATTGATCCAGCAGATACAGCAGAAGTCATAGATTTACATCTAAATTACTTAGTACAGTTAGAACAGACAGGCTGTCTCAGAAACAGGGCAGGAACACAGCCCAGGCACTTCAATTGCCACCTGATGTTCTGTGCACTCCTTGATCAAGAGCTACGGGGTTTGGTTTCCTGTATGCCTAAGGCACAAGTGTCAAAATGTTGCTGGTAAATCATCTCAGGTGGACTTTAATCTGACACCACAGGTGGAACAGGGCAGCTCCTGCCTCTAGAGCAGGAAGCCCTTCTGTTGTTCGTGTAATGCAGCTGTGAGCTCTAATAAGCTCAGAGTAAAACCTGCCTCCCCAGGTTCAGGTTTATCAGCGGTGGAAGTGGCTTCCTAGCTGCTTCCTATCTCTTTGCAGTTCTGTGTGGTAGAGCTGAACTGGAGCTGCCCAGGCTGTTATGGAATCCATAGGCATTTGAGGCAAAGTGGAATCCTTGTGGCTCAGGCACATCATTTTCTATAATTAAGTCACAATGGGCTTTTGGAGAGCTCTGCTGAATGACTGAGAGCCTGTGCACAGCTGGGCCTGCTAACAAACTCTGTGCTACTCTAAGGTAAGGGTTGAATTCAATATTCTAACTTTGTTGTGAAGGATTTTAACTCTTCTGTTTCCATGCTCCTGCACTAGCTTTCTCAGTGTTAAAACTGCATCCAAGCCTTGCCTAGTAGTAGGGCAACAGCATAGGGTCCATCTGGTGTATCCTCATTTCTCTGCCAGAATGGCATCCTTGCGATCAAAGCTATGTTGTTCCAGCCAGTGCCCCTGAGCTGCTGCAGGATAAGCACATCCAGAGACCCATCAGCTAACATTGTGCTTCATTCCCTATCCAGTGGACTCTGGCACTTCTGTAATGTTTATGCCCTCAAATTCTCACAGTGTTGCCTTTTTTTTTCTCTCCACTTCCTCCACCACCCTCTGTTTTCCTCCCATGTCTCTCCCTGCCCACACCCTTACCAAATGCATGTCAAGCTGTGCTTATTTGGATGGCACAAAGCGTTTCAACAAAATCTCTTCAACACAAGGGTTGTATGAGTTCTGTGGGAGGAGAGGCCTGTGGATAAGGGGCTGGGCAGGAAATCTGCTGTTTGGCTTTTGTACTGACCTGCTGTGTGATTCGAGCTCTGCTTAAACTGCTGGCTCCCAGTGACATCTGTGGGGATGATAAAACAGGGAGTGAGTGCTTAGTGCCTACCTATGAAGCAGTGTTGGGCAGAGGCAGCAAAGACAGTGCCTGGCTGCCAGCAGCATCCAGGCTGGGCTGGTGCTGCTCTGCTAGAGGCTGCTTTTCCCCTTTTTCTTCTTGGGTTTATTCAGCCCAGGGGAGAAGGAGCGGAGGGGTTGGCTTGTGGTGGCCTACAGCTCCTCATAGGGAGCAGAGGGGCAGTGCTGAGCCCTGCATTACACATCAGTTGCAAGACGTGTGGATAGAGAGCAATGCAGAACAAGCCCTGGATCATCTCTGAGTTTGCCAAATCTCTGTGAGCATGTAGAGCAATTAAAAATAAAATGCTCACCCGTGTTACTGATGAGTAACACTTTACAGTTACTAGAACTGAAAGGACTTTAAGTGGCTGATTTGTTTTCCATTAGCTGGGTTCCTTTGTATTCTTTGCAGTTCTGCCAGCCTGGGCTGTAGAAACAAAGCAGTCAGGTTCAGTTTTCCTCAGAGTTGTTTTCTAGTCAGGTTTCTTTGGGCTCAAACCAGTGACTGAAGGAACTGGGGTTGTTTAGTCTGCGGAAAAGGAGGCTGAGGGGAGACCTTATTGCTCTCTTCCAATATTTGAAAGGTGCTTACAGTGAGAGCAGGGTTGGTCTCTTCTCACTGATGACAGGATGAGAGAAAATTGACTTAAGTTGTGCAGAGGTAAGTTCAGGTTGGATTTCAGGAAGAACTTCTTTACTGAATGGGTTGTTAAGCACTGCAATAGGCTCCTCAGGGAGGTGGTTGGGTCATCATCTCTGTCTGTGTTTAAAAACAGTTTGTATGTGGTGCTCAGGGACATGGCTTAGTAGAGGGTTATTAGTTAGGTTAGGATAGTTACGTTGTGGTTGGACTCGATGATCGTTAAGATCTTTTCCTACCTGAGTGATTCTATGAAGGAAAAAACAGTGGGAATGTCAGAAGCTCCCTAATTATTCCTGTTTCTCTTGTTTTCCAAAGGCTTGTTAGTAACCAGATTTTGGACAAAATTGGTTTCTAGAGGCACAGTTTTACTTCCTTTTTTTTCCACGTGGCAGAGGAAATTCAAAGATGTCAGACTTGGCACTGGTAAACTGTTTATGGTGACAGAACTGTTTCTCCTCAGGCAAGCTGATATGCAATCAAGTATGTTAAGAGCTTGGCAGATGTACTCTTCCACTGTACAAAACAAAAAAAGTTGTGATCTCCTGCACCTCCCTTTTTGTCTAACATGAGAAAAACTTTGGTCCCGGAGTCCTGGCCTTAAAGATTCTCTGACTAATGTAAGATTGGTAACTGTGCAGTTAGAAGTGGTATTTACCTGATCGGGTATACTGGAGGCTTCTTCTACTTTTTAAGGAAATATTTTGAGAGTTTCGCATCAGGCTGGCAGTTCCTGTGCTCCCTGGTTTCTGAGGCAAAACGAAGAGGAATGCACTGAATGCACTGAAACCTTTTGTCACACACTTATCTGCATTCCTGGAGAATGTCAGTGTCTGGTGTGTGACTCATTCATGGCCTCTGCAAAGCTTTGTGAGTCCATTACAGCCTATGCTCATTCTGCTTTATTTCTCAAAGTTAGAGCTTCAGTTTTTAGAGCAAGGCATGTGTTATAAATATGAGGATGGCATATTGTGGAGCAGATATGTTCACGTTCTCCTGATCAGTATGTAATTTCTAAAGGGAAATCTAAGCCTACTACCAAAAAAATGAAACTTAAATAGGGAAGAAGTTATTTGTTATTTGATAGAAACTGTGAGATTTTCTATGTTCTATGGCTAGAGAGATGCTCTGAAAGTCCGTGGGTACATGTGGCGCTCACATCAAGCGGTAATTCAGAAGAGGTAAAATACAAATCCTATCTTGTCTGGTAAGATCCCTCTGATTAGAGAGTCAAAGTAATGTTGTTCATATGAAACAGTTTAACTGGTGAGGAGAAGTCTGAGAGGGGATTTTATCAACACCTTAGGAATATCTAGAGGATAAGTGCTATGAGGATGGGCCCAGGCTGTCTTTGGTGGTGCCCAGTGGCAGGACAAGGAGCACAAACTGGAACACAGGAAGTTCCATGTGCACTTTACTGTGAAGGTGACAGAGCACTGGAATGGGCTGCTCAGAAAAGTTGTCGAGTCTCCTTCTCTGGAGATATTCAAAACTCGCCTGAGCACTTTAATCTGCAGCCTCTTGTAGAAAATGTGCTTTAGCAGAGCATTGGACTGGATGTTCTCCAAAGGTCCTTCCAACCCCTACAATTCTGTGATTCTGTATTCTGAAGAAGATAAATATTCACCAGGCTTATTTCTATGCTATTTCTTTCTTACACATCAAATTGTGAGATAAGGACTGCAATATCTGAGTGTGCACAACATAGATAGGAAATGGGTTGTCTGTGTAAGAGAACTGAAGGGTAAAACCAAAACAGCTTAAGGTAGTAGCTAGGTCTGTGTATGTATAGCAAAGAATGAGCATATTTGCTGATAAGTACATTTAGTGGCTTTGCTTGTGTTTTGTCTGAGCTTTCACTGCTTTGTGATTTCAGAATGATTTTGAAAATGATTTTGAAGCTCTGGTGCACATAGGTGGGTGAACCTCAAAAGAAATTTTAGTTTTAGTTAAGTTGTACTAATAATCACCTGGTCCCTACCAGCATGGCTGGACTAGTAATCGAAAGAAATTTGTCCTGGGACTTGCTTGTACTGGCAACCTTTTGGCTATTTCCCCCCCGCCCCATTTGGCAAATTTCCTCTGCTTGTTATACCATAATGAGCAACTTTCTATCTTGGTACACTATAACTCAAAACGGTTTATATGAAACTCAAGAACAAATTCTTGCACCTGGTGATGCAAAGGTAAGTCTTTGTGACTTCAGTGCTTCACTGAAGCAAAGCTTGTTCAGAAAAACAAGACTCACATAGCAAGCAAAGCTAAACTGGAGAATTTTACAACTAGCACACGCTGATTCCTTTCTCTTAAACTAATGTATTGGTCTTTAAACTAATAAATTGATCCCTATCGGTAAACCAGCACATATAAGTATCCTCTAGGGATACCAGAAGATCACACTTGAGAGTATTAATTTTCTCTTTCATTTAGGTACTACGGAACCAACTGACAGCACAGAGAGAAGTTCAGTGCAGTTTGAGATACAAAAGAAATGTCCACTTCAAGCTAGCTTTACACATCTCCGTTGATTGCAATTGGGCATTAAACATAGAGTAACGACCACTGGATCAAATGTAACCAGTTTTGTGAGATAATGAGCAATGAAGGACATTAAACAAAACTAAGACAATAATGCTAGTTTTCAGTAACAGCTATAGTGGGCCAGATGAAAATGTGATGTATCTAGTAAATACTTCAAAGGAGATATTTGTGAAAAAGGAGTGCATGGGGTCAGGAAAAGGTAATTCATGGTAAAGATAGCAGAATCCGAGACAGTTTTTCATTGTAGGGAGCACTGTGGATATAAGGGAAATGTTCAAACTGCATAGGAGCAGAGACTGATAAGACTTGAACTGCAGAGATTAAGGTATCTGTTTCCAGGCAAGGGGATCTGGGGATTGGATCATTACTGTGCTATTAGCTGTTGGTTGGAGATAAACAAAATGATTGTTTATTCCCAGGAGAAAGAGCTCTTAGAGGTTAACTGATATTGCTAATTTGAAATTCCCTTGAGCAAGATGGCAGTCTCTCACTGGAGCCAGGATCTTCACAAGCTAATTTGAAAAACCAAGGGAAGTATTTCTTTTGCAATGCACAATATGTGGTGAGTGTTTCTTATCTTCTGCAGAGTTATTTTCTGTATTAACTACCTTGAATTGCTGAGTCCAAAGGATATTTATACACAATGTTCCTCAGTATTTAAGGAAAACTTGTGTGAGAATGTGAACTTGCAGCCCTGGTTGATGTCTGCACAAGTTCTTGTCCTGTCTCTAATGCCAACTGAATATATATACTATATACATATTTTTTTCCCCCAGATGTCTGTCTGTCACCTTTCACGAAGGTTATCTTTGGAAAGCAACAAGAAAAAAGAAACAAACAGGAAGTAGGAACAGTGTAATAGCGTGTGTCATTTCTCATTCAGACTGCAGAATTTGTGTTAGGAGAGAACATCTGAACTTCAGAGCTTTGTGCTGGTCTCTGTTAGGTGGCAGGGCAATACTAGAGGATATTCTAGCAATGAGAAACTGTTTTGTTTTATTTTTTTGCATCAGGAAGGTCTTTGAATGTAGGATACTGATAGATGGTCTCTGACATTATAGATGTTTCCTCAGGACTGTTCTACCACTTCTCTCCCATGAGGAGGAGTCAGATTGCACAGTGAGACACTGGTAGAACTGAGCAAGCTAGGATTAGGCAATCACTTCTAGGAAATTAAACATGAATAACAGTTTAAAAAAAAAAAAAAAAAAAATTTTTTTTTTTACTCCTTTATTTGGAATGGATAATGCCATGATTCACATATCAGTTTGCATGTGGACTCTAAGCACAAGACATGAAAGGCTTTCCACGTAGGTTTTCTCCTGCTCTGTCTTACTAGTGTGTATGGTGCCCTGAGGACATAACAGGCAGAACTGTACAGTGTCTTATGAGCAGTTCAGAATGTGAAGCTATAGGTTTGCTCTAGACCAATGGCAAATGAGAGAGGCCGTTGTTTCAAACAGGAGCAATTCTCAGGAGAACTGCAGCCCTTATTTTAGGATATCCTTAAATAACGCAACCCAACCAAAAGTACAGCAGTGGAAATCATCACAGAGGCAACAGTGACTTTTTTTTAATTGTTTCCAAAATTCTTTCTGGAATGTATGATGTTTTAGGGTGACTCTGCATGCACTCTGAGTGTGAATTCAGTGAGGTTCTTGCACTAGCAAGCTCAGAGCTTTCCAGATCGAAATATTGAAGTGCTTTGGCAGTATTATCAGTTTAGCAGCTTTCCTATGCATTCAAAGCATAGCAAACCCCTCAGACAGGGTTGAGCCTGTGCATATATTCTCTCTTTATTTAAAATTTACTTTTCTGATCATTTCCAGTGTTCTGGTTTTGCTTTGTGTGTGCTTATTCATACCACCTTTACTAGACACTAAAAGAAATTCAACCTTGCTGCATTTGTGGCAGTGGCATTTTGCCTTCTACCTTTTATTGTACCTATTTGTCTCTAGCAGCAGTCAGCATGTGGGTGGTTTGGAGAAAGATTTACACGCTGATATTGTAAGCAAGGTTCCTTTTTATTCTGTAATTTAACTGGGAAGATTGAAACGTTTTACATTATTTTGCCTGTGGTAAAATAGACTTATTTCAGCTTCTGTTTTTCCTTTCTTCTACTTGTTCATTAATATTCAGAGTTTATCTTATCTTTTCCCCTCTTCATTTGGTTTGTAAATGATTCCTTTGCTTGCTCCTTTATTTTTAAGCCTGTTTTCAACTTTTGTTTAATCTTCTTGTTGTCTTTTTTTTTCTTGTTTGTTATTAAATTTTGAGTTAGCTATTTAAGTTTATCCCTTTTCATATTCCTTAAAATGCCAGCTGCTCTTTTTCTCTGTCTTCTATTCAGCCTGTGTGAGTATGCAGAGATGGAGTTACTCCTTCAGCACACCCCAGATTGCCAATTTTCTTCTAGTTTGCTGAGGTGCCAGAGGCTGGGAGAACTTTAGCCTGCCATTCTCCCCACCACAGCAATACTAATGTACACATTCAAGTGCATGGGTGCATCTGAGCTTTGTCCTTGTTATCTATACCATGCAATACCACATATAGCAAAGGAGCTCCAAAAATAATATGTAATAATCATGTGATAGACGAGTGGGACACAATGGAATTGACATTTAAAGGAAAATAGGAAAAACTTGACACAGGAATATTATGTTGTTTAGCAGTGGAAGACATGAATGCCAGGACAGATATATACAATTCTTCTGAAATGTCATACAAATTTGTTGGGAGCAATGACAATATTGGTATCTTTCAGGGGTATTTGTCATTGTCAGAGGCAGATCAGTAGACTATTTGGAGCCAATTGTGACTATTATGACAATTAACTAATTCCTTAAGGATGAAAGCACTCTTCAGGTTGCTCTGTATACAATTAGACCAGTACATGTGTAAGTTCTATATAGAAGATCTGCTAAAAAATGAAGGATATTTTTTGTACTGGTAATTTGCTTTAACTCTTCGTATTGCTACTTTGCCGTCCTGATTTTAAATTGTTTGAAAGGTTGTATGCTGATAGATGCAGGACATCAAGTGTGACTGAAAAAAAACTAATGCATAATTTTAATTCTTTATTTCCTCTCACTAACATGGCTTTTTGGGGGGGTGGTGGGGAGCAGTTTGGTTGGTGTAATTAGGATTTAAGACTGCAAAATGGAAAATTGGCTTATCCTAATAGTGGCGCTCAGGACCCTTCCTAGATATCTTCTTTAAGAGTATCTTAACCCATCAGATTCCATCATGATACAGTCTATATTATTTATGTGAGTTAGCTTGAAGGCAAGAAAATGGAGCTTGCATGAGTACGGATGCAGAGTTCATGCTTCCATTTTGATATTGCTTCTGGCAGCCTTGGTTGTGTTTCTCAAACCTGAGTTTAGATGCTATTTCTGAGATACAACCTTATCTAATGGCGAAAGAGAGAGGTAAAGAGTTGCTTTCACTTATTGCCCTGGTTTCTGAGTGATCACAGTTGCTATAGACAGCTGCAATTGAAGTGTTTAGTGTTTGTTAAATATGGTTATTACCTGAGGGTTCTTGAAATACTGTTTGCATTTTTTTTTATGGTCATTGGATTCTCCTGATTACCAGATGTAATAGACTTTTTATGCTACAATGCAACTGTTGAACATTTTAATTGGAATGCCATGTCAAATTTTTAAATTAAAAATCAAATACTCAAAGCACCAGTGCTTTTTTGATTGCTAAAATTAAAACCTAATTGAATTCTCCCACCAAAAAATATCCTGTGGAATTTAATTAGAAAAGTGTAAGAGCTGATTTTTAAAACATATTAATTTTTAATTAGGAGAAATCAGGCAAATTAATAAGTTTTAAATTTTCCAAAATACAAATATGGAGATGCCATGTAGTACAGTAAAGCAAAGACCCAAATCCAGTTTCCCAAATGACTATATACACAGGGCTTGAGTCTTACCTGACTAAAACAAGAAGTGATGGATACCTGTTTCTTTGAATCGTCTTTAAAACCACCCATATCTGTCATATCAGCACATGGAAGGACTACAGTGAAAAGTTAAACTAGCTTTGAATGGATATTTGGAGCAGAATGCAAAAAGAGGAAAGCTAACTGGTTATTTTGCACTGGTGTATGAAGTACACCTTTGTATTCAGTGTTCACCTGTTGACTGGGAAAGCTGTCAATGTGTGGGTTGATGTAGGTTCTATTTGCAAGCCCTTAGCTCCTCTGACATGTTGCAAGGTATGTTACTCCAGGGCTCTGCTCCAGAGGCTAGGCAGTTTGAGTTGGATGTTGCATTGCTCTGTATTGCTCTGCCTATGTTTAGTTTACCATTCCATATCCAGGAGGAATCACACAGCATAAATAAGTGTGAAAAAATCACCGACAACCTGGGTTGGCTCAATTTGGCCTTGTCAGGACGTTTCCATTTCCTATAGATTTTATTGGTCTGTAGTTGCATACGAAGTGTCTGTCAGTGAATTAGAATAGAGACAATGGCCCTTGGGAAAGGACGATGCCATCATGAGGCAGCCAGACTGGCAGTAATCACAACTGTACTTATTACTAATTTTTCTCTCTTAAAGATGTGCATCTCACAAAGTAGTTCTGTATTTTGTGGTGCTGTGTAACTTAATGATATTGCAGTTAGGAAACAATGGAAAGAAAGAAAAATAAAAAGATTAACTCCAGCTCTCTGGAGACCCATTGCTTAATGATATGCACTTAAATGCAGATGGAATAACAAAACGAAGAATGATGCCTGTAGGGTACTTTCAGAACTGTGGTATCTCAATCTCTCACTGCTGGAGCCAGGGCAGCGTGGAGCGTTTGCTCACAACCTGCACTTGGAGGGCCAGGGGGGACCTACCGTGGAGTTCAGGCTCTGAATCATTTTCCTGGTGCGTGTCTTAAAGTGTGGCACCAATCCCTTCAGATGTTCAACTTTATCATTATTTTGAAAAGCCTTTCCTTGCTTAAAGAACAAAGAAAAAGGAGCCTGATCGTGGAAAGGGAAATTGAAATGTGAACCCCAAACCTTTCTCTGCTTTTTTTCTTAAGCACTAAAGTACTGCTGGACACTTTCCCTATTGTTCAACTTGACTTGGAAAAATTGCACTTTTGCCAATGACAAGTCTGGTACCAGTGGTATTTTTTTCTGGGAAGCTGAGATGGAAGGGTTGAAACCTTACATCTACCACATCCTGGACCATAATGCTAGTATGAAAAGATTACACACTTGCTCTTTTCCTGCGAATTTGAAAGGAGCTAAGGCAGGTATATGTATGGGCTTCTCTGAGAAAGTTATTGTGTTTCTGCCTGGTGTACCTCACTCCTTCGGGAGACAAGGTGCTGATAAGACAGGCAATTCATCTGACCCCCCCCATTGCAAATCTTGTGTTACCAGCCCTGAATGCATGTGAATGTTAATACAGAAAAAAGAAAGAAGAAAAAAACCCAAAAATATACATAAAAAAAGAAGTTTGGAAAAGTGTCTGTAAACTATGCACCAGGAAAAATTCTACTGTAAGAAAGAAGATTAAATGACATGTGAAGCACGAAGGAACGTACATGAACCTGAAAGCTGCCTGAATGTGACAGGATTTTGGCAGTCTTGATCCCAAACATTCAGAGTCCCATACTCATACTCTGTCCTAATGTGTACTATCCTGGTCTTCCTCTCCCCTACAGCACTGTCATCGGGCATCTGCCAATGCCAGATTAACTTTTATGCCATCCTCATCCCTCCCTGTGTGGTGGGAGCTAGCTTGCAGATGATTGCTTTGAAATAAAATGAGTAGATAATCTGAGTTTGGTAGAAGGCTTATGTTTGTGTACAATGGAGCAATTTGTGATCTTTGCAAAGGTTTGGGAATTTAAACTAGAGATAGCTAAGCAGGCTGGTTTCTTTCACATTAGTTTAATTACTTGTTCTTGTAACGAAGCCTTATTTGTAGCAGAGTAATAGAAAGACAGCATTGTGAATAAAAATTTCCAGCTGAAATAGAGCAAGGTAATTACAGCTTGTCCACTGGGTTGATGCAATAATCTTTCATTTCAGAACAGCTGAGTTCTTTAACCCAAATGTAACCCTCTAGCAGATGCTTCTGTCAGTGATGAGGGGCATGTTTCAGTCTACCTTGAAACGCTGGGAAAACAGAGGGTTTATGCACAGAAGAAATAGTCTTCTCAGAGAAAATAAATTTCCCAAAATAGGGTAAACCAGGAATTGTTTTCTTCCTGCTTGCTGCATCTAAGCATAAAATTCCCTGGCTACCTTCTCTACTGTCAGGAACCAAATGTTTGAATTTATTTAGAAAAGAAGAAACCAAAGAAACAATTGAAGTGGCTACATAATTATATATTTAAATACTATCAAATCCAAACAATATATTGGAGTGTTGTCAACATTTGCAAAAGGTAACCACGAGTTCTTAGGATACAGGAATCTTAAATGTTGCTGAAGTTTTCTGAGAATGTTAAGCAAAAAAAAAACCAAAAAAAACCAAACCAAAACAAAAAAAACCCCATATTTTTATCAACGAGTATCTGTTCATCAAAAAGATTCCCCAAAATTTGATTTTAAGTGTACACAAAGATTTCCAGGACCCAGAAATTTCATGAAGAATCAATTCCTGTGTTATCACTTGCTTGTAGTACATAGATTACTGCATCTAGGATATGTAAGACCTGAGGTCACATCACTTCTCTACTGTACTTGAAATTCTGTATTGTATGTTTCTGGGAAATGCCAGCTACTTAAGACACAGATCTGATTTCTCTGCCAAAGGCTATTTGCTTCCCTTGTGATGTAGTCTAAACTGTACATCTCCCACTGAAGTAAAACACAATCTGCATTTGGCCTTCTTGGAAGACCTTGATGTCAGAGTGACAGTATTCAGTCAAGTGAAAGACCAGGCACAGTCTTAACATGAACCTTTGTGGGTGTAGCAATGGAAACATACAAATTGTGCTTTTGTATGGAATGGTCTCAAAGATACAGACAACCTCTTGTTCTACAGGTCTTTTTGTCTCAAAGCTACTCTTCAAAAACAAAAATTCAGAGGTTTCAAGAGCAGAAAGAGAATAACTTACCCCCCCCCCCTTTTGGTGTGTTTTTTTTTTTTTTTTAAAAGAAATAAATGTTCCCAAATGAAAAAGCTCCCTGCACTGACTAACTCTAAAACTTCCCAAAATTGGGATATATGCTCAACTTTGTGCTGTAGGGTATTTGAATTCTATTAATGTTAGCTGGCTACTTCTGTCTATACAGAGTTAAATCTATGATAGCTTTGGATAAACCTCAGCTTGGAGCATGTGGGTCTGCTGACATTTTAAAAGCTTAGAATATGAAAATGGAAGAGGCAAAAGATAAGCAATCCCTGATCTAGACCTGAAATCTTGAAATATATATACCTCAGTGAATGCTGAACAAAGTATACAACTTAAGTATCTTATAATAAATAAACTGAGACTCAAGCACTGAAGAGCAGTGAACTTTAAGGAGTTACAACACTGTAGTTTGCAACTTGATACTCCTATTAAGTGTATTATTTGTTCCATAAATTAAACTGCTCTTTTTCAAGTCTCAGCTGTTTCAGAGGGTGCATTCTGGTTGTTTAGTATTGGTCCATTGGGTACTTTCATCACTTTAATATTAGAAATGCAAAGCATTTTATTTTTAAATAGATTGTAATGAATTTTGTGATTAAAAGATTTTTAGTTTATTTTAGTCCCAGGAATTACTTCATGCTTGATAGCGAGAGGCCATGGCACACATTTAATGTTTATTTACCGAAGTGGCAAATCACTGACAATTTATGCTGGGTCTAGCTTTACACAATGGGGTTACTGTGGCTGTTACAAACTTTAATTACACAGGGCTAAGTTAGAGGTCCAGACTGTGTTGTGGTATCATAGAATGGCTTATGTTGGAAGGGAGCTAACCAGTGATTCATTGTACTCCTGTCAGTTCCCATGTTGTGTGGTTGCTTAATACTGAATGCAGAGGGCTGAGTGGATCTCGTGACTAATCAAAGACAGAAGTTAGGTCTGGTGCCAGCAGGGTCATGTTGTAACTTTCCACACTGTTTCTACAGCAGAACTTTAAACATTTTCCCATAAGAAATGGTAGAGATGAAATCTTCTGTGCTCTGCCCTGGGCTGCAACCCGTGTTGTCGTGCTTGGTAGCTACTTGTGACAGCAGTGAAGTCACACTAAAGGGCTGGAGCAACCTGATCTGGTGAAAGATCTCCCCTCGCCATGGTAGGGAAATTGGAACTAGATGGCTTTTAAAAGTTTCTTCCAACCCATTTTATGAATTCATGATTGATACTTGGCAACTACATGACAAATAGGGATTGTGGATACTGGGCCAGATTCTGTGGCATTAAATGGGTAAAATGGGATGATGATAGAAGATGATGAATCACTGACACAGCTGTAGGCTATGTGGGTAGGAAGGCCAGATTCTAGCTTGTGATGAATGAAATAATAGTCAAGTGCCTTTATGGGTGGGTGGGGGGGGGGGGGGGGGCCCAAAATGGGGGGACAAGGGGGTTTGTACCAGTTCTGAAGCTTGTACTGTGGATTCAGTGAGTTTATTTTCTGAAGTGACTTGCACTACTGTGCATGGACTACCGCAAAACTCCTGACATGCAACTACTGAAGTTGCGTCTGAAAGCGGGAGTAAGGCTCATGTGGACTTTTGCAGATGAGTACTGAAGAAGATAAGCCCAGTCTGCCCATTTCCAGTACAGAAACTGTGTTGCTGCATCAATTTGGTTCTCAGTTCTAGTATAGCCTGCCTGTGGGAAGGATGTATCTAATGCAATCTGGGTCTGGGTCTGTGTCCTCAAATACCAGCCTGCATGAAAATGTGGCATAGAATAGTAGGAACTGAAATTAAAAAAAACTGTTAAGTGTATTGCCTGGATGAATGGCTACTTTAATAATGCTGACATATAGCACTAGAAAAAGAGGAAGACAGCTGGGTAAGTGCTTCAAGCTGTGCTCATCACAGTGTGACTGTGTTTAACAGCATAGCTCCCAGACACAATGTGCCAACTCCACAAACTTTGAAAGCTGACTTTTCACACACAGCTCACACTTGTTTCTAGTTCCACAAGAAGCCCCGTCAAGTTGCTATTCATGCAGATATATGCATGAAATGGTTTGTTGCATTTGCTACCCAGGGGGTTTTCAGATTTGGTCCTGACATCGAGCCCTATAATGATGGTAAGGGATCTTGCTATTGCCTCCTGTGGACAGGATCATGTTGGCCTCAGAGAGAGTTCGTGGTGGAAACTGAAAGGGCAAAAGTCAGCCCTTCACCTTTGGCTGTACTCAGTTACAAAGTGCAATTCCACCCAGCTGCTGAGTGTGGTTATAAGCTGAAGGCTCAGCTCTGTGCAGCCCTGATCTCTCATTGCCCTGCCAGACTATGTTTGCAGCAGCTTTCACGAGGTGTTCAGCTTCAGCTTGCTTCCTCCTTCTCCCTCCCATGTGCCAAAAATGTGCCAGTTACAGAACAAAGGAAATATCACAGAGTCAGTTTGGTGGGAGAGCTACAGAGACCAGCAATTACCTGCTGTTATCACTGTGGCTGTGCTTTCTGTCATGTTATATTTCACATTTGCATAGCTCTGTGTATTTGCTCTTTCATCGCTGTTGTATGCAAGCTGTAATCAGTTCATTTTATGGCTGTCTTCAGCTAAATTCTTTGTTGATTTTAACATGACAGAAGTTGAAAAGATTACATATTATAAATAGATAATTAATATATCAGCGCAGCTTGTTGCTCTCTGTCTCTCCATCTCTTTATGAGAATCAGTTTTAATGTTTCCTTTCCCTTTCTCTCCTCAATGTAGACAGCCTGAGAATTAAAATGAAGCCTGACAGCTTGATTAAAATTTCACCTGATATGTTTCTGTTTTAAAGGAGGATTCCTCTGTCTTGAATAAATGGATCATGTGTAAAGAATGAAATCACAGGTCTGTTCCAGGTAGGGTAATTTTTTTAAATTTCGACCACAGCTTAGGATATGTTTATATACTAGGATTTTCATTAAATGAATAAATGTTATAACACTGGTGGAATTGGCTTCAGAGCATCAAGAGTTGTATAATTTTTATTTTTGAATGGCAAGATGAAACACTAAGTTGCACCAGTTGCAGATAAGGTTAGAATTAAACTCATGCATCCTGAAAACTTCTGTTGTCACCTGAACATCTTTTTACTCAAATCACAAGTAATATCCATAATTCATGAGCTAGAAAGTGTCAATTTTACTTCAGTTTGTAGAAATATAAGAATTTTTCAGTTGATACAAGAATTTCTGCAGATTTAAGCCCCTTAAGTCTGCTGTTCTTAGCTATCTTCCATAAATCCTTTAAGAGTATTTTATGGATCCAGAGGTCTTGTGGCTCTGCTACGGAAAACCAATGCAGCACAAGCTCATTTCTGGGGCTTATGAAGACCTTCCTTTAGCTTTAAATAGAAAGCTTAATGCCAACGTCTGAGAAGGATAGTGGATAATAGGACAGATATCTCTATGATCTCTTTAAAATTCAGAAGTCCGGTCCCTTTGCAAATAGTAAGCTTACTGAAAGGAAACTTTTGTTCTTTTCCCATCTCTCATGATACCATCCTCAACCTTCCCCACTGGGCAACACTGTAAAGTAACAAACTTTGTTGCAGAGGGTTCAGGAAAGCCTGACAAGAACTCAAATGCTGTGCTTACTTTGATCCTTGGCTAGCTTTTACTCCTGATACAAACCTTGCTAAAGCCAGCTGAGGTACAGCTGAAATAGGGCTGTTTCCATCAGTGTGTATATATGCATATCTGCTTGCAGAATACAGCGTGTCAATAGTCAAAGGTAGAAAAAATATCTAATAAGGACCTCAAGAGAAGGACATAATGCAGAGTTACACAAAAAAGAGATTTAAACACGGGGAAGATTTAATATCTGAAGAAATGCAGCAGAGGAACTAGAAGCCCCTGGATCCCCAAACCAAAGCTCACACCACCTTAAGCAGAGTTTATATAGATTAACATCTTTTAAATGGTCAGAATTTAGTTTCAATTGATTAGTCTTTTCCTTCTGGGAGACAAATTCTGTCCATAATTACAACCTGTCTAAATTTTTTTTCGTTTCAATTATGTAGTAGAATTGATGAAGATACACTGACGTAAGAGACAGGCATTGCTGCATACTTTGAATATAATGCAATTAATATTAGTGCTCGACCTCAGTGACTTCAGCATTTCTAACAGTCCAGACTGGGAGTTCACAACAGTTGAGATAAGTACAAATGTGATTTACCTCTGCTGATATATCCGCCATATATTGAATTTAAAAAATCGTCTGTAGTGTAGAATTGTGATGAGGCATTATAGATTTTAATGATAATTCACAATTTTTCAAGGATTCCTCTGTAATGAGAAATCTTTGAGAATCCAAATGCAACAGTTCAGAGGATAAAAGAGTATTGTATGAATTTTTTGTTTTGAAAAATCCTGAAATGCTGCTGCTTGAAGTCACTCAAAAAACACTTTAGAGACTTTCCTTTCTCTTTAATGAATAAAGCATTTCAAAAGAATCTCCTGAAAGGAGCTTGCATTTGTAACTAATCCTTTTGACCTCTGTTAACTATTCTGCAAATCTCTGATGTGCTGTAGTTCAGTAACTGGGCAGCCTTCTCAGTTTTGTGTTTTGATTCTTCTGCCTTTAATGTAAGATAAAACAGCATGCTTGGTAGGAAATGATTTCCTGAAGATTCCTAGAAAAATAGAGAAAATTTGAATGTGCAGCAGTCATATTAAAATGTTGGCATGAAGGCCTTTTGGTGGTACCCAAATATGTGTAAAATATGCTTTGAAAAAAGAAGCAAATTGTCTGGATGGATTTCAAAAGTTCAGAAATGTCCTTGTTACACCTTGAATAACAATGATGATGCAAGCAAAACAGTGCGGAGTTTTTCTTTAAAGTTCCATTCAAAATCTCAGTGCCATTTACCCCTTGTATATTTAAAATGGAGATGAGGTTAGTCTAATTAATAGAGCTGGTCAAAATTTGGAATAATTTCTGCAGGTGAAACTGCAATATTTTGACACTTCGTCCAGGATTATGTGGCAGAGTCTGGAGTATTAAAATGAAGCTGTCTTTATCTCCTTCCATGCATAGCTGAATCTGAAAAAAGTAGTTAAATCTTACTGTGGTAAGACTGGTAGCTGGTAAATAAAGTGGTAACTGTACATTAGTACCCATGGCAGTGATGAGCAACAGCAGCCGGAACCATGAAGTTACATGCAGAGAACTCCAAACTCAGCAGGAACAGAGCTCTGTACTCACTAATGCAGTCTTGGTAGCAGGCAACCATCAAGCTGATAGTGCGTTATGTAAGAGATTATTTAGCCTTGTAATTAAGGGAATATTAAGTGCATAATCGCATTTATTCATTTAATTAAGTTTGGCAAGTTTGTCCTATGACGTTAGATATCAATTGCTAAAGATACCCATTTACATTTAATAAGTGTAATTTGTGACTTGCCTTATTTTGTTATTTGCCAAGTGAACACCTAGAGAGCCCTTTTAAATGGATTAAGCAGGAATACAAGCTTAATGCATTGCAAGAGCATAATTGTACTTTTATTGCTCATTAAATTTTGAGTTAATTATGTAGCAACCAGGTTTATGTTTTATTATATCAAACCTCAATCTGAGGGCAGTTAGAACTAATCTGAGGGAAGGAAAACAACTTCCAAATGTACTGTACGAATCCTATTTCAAGAATATTTGTTCAAGTTCTGTTTTTTTTTTTTTTTTTAAGAGAAGGCAGTTATCCACTGCTGTGGTCATCTATCCAGATGTGAGCAGCAGCACTCAAATGAAGGCTCCTGTTCATGACATTTAAGAACCTCCTTGAGCGATACATGGGTATCTTATTATTGCAGATTCTCCTCTGGCCATGTTTTCTCCCCTTTCCATCCAAGTTTTGTCGTGTTTTGATTCTGTGTTTTGCTCTCATTTACTGTCAGCTAAAATAGTCTATTTTCTTTCCTTTGGCGAATAGTCTGTCCTGGGTAAATTCCTGTTGTCTAAATAGATGTTGGAAAGTTTAGTGTTAAGTGCAAAAAAGTTACCAAAAATCCCTGGAAAGAGATGTAGACATCCAGAAAGGTTGTTTTTTTTGGTTGTTTTTTTTTTTTTTTTTTTTGTTTGTTTGTTTTTTGTTTTTATTTCCTTGATGTTCTCTGGCATGTCTCAGTGTAGTATCTCCTTCTCTATTTTTATAAAGACAACACAGCAGACGAGTTGAGGTACTCTTGTTTATGTGAAGACATTCGAAGTCAATGGAGAACAATCTCATTTGCAGAGTGTTGGCAGTGAGATATGAGGGTGGAAGAGAGATGGAGAGAAATTCTCACCACAGTGATCTCAAGGAAAATAGAATCAGATCTGAAAATCTACCCAGGAGCTCCTTGATTATTATTATTTTTTTCCCATTGATTTCAGACTGGTTTAGGTCAGACCATTGCAAACCTGTTTCACTTGCTCTGGGTTGCCCCAAACCGTGTGTCCTGGCTATGGAATATGGTCTATGTAACAGTTTCTGTCCTGCGTTCTTAATGACTATGGGCTTGGAAATGCTGTAAGGTGCATGAGAGAACTGAGTGTCTCTAGAAGTTTACAGAACTAACAGCTGTGGTAATACGCAAGGAATATTTTCAGAGAAAAAGCAGGTTTCTGATTTGCACAGATAAACATTAGTGGCTTTTTTTGCACAGCTGGAAAAGAAAGCAACCACTTTTAGAAATTTCTTTCCATGTGCGTAATCAAAGCAAATATTCAGATGTGAACAATTCTATGACATTTCATAGGGACTTACTTATGGGATGAGTACCTGAAATTATTTGTTTTTTCCAGTTTAGAGGGCTAAACATACATGATTTGCATAAATTAGTTTTGTGGTACTTAGTGAATCCAGATGTGACCTACTGTCCTTCTGAAACCTACTCATTTTAGACGGGCGTCTTTTTGGTGGATCTCTTTGATTTTGGTAATAACCACAGTGACCTGAACTTCAGCGTTTCAAAAACCACTTTGCCAGATGCTGTATGTACCTGGCATTCCTGAGGGAGACTATTAAAAAAGATTGTGGAACCTCTACACATAAGCTTTTGTTGGATGGACCTCCAATCCAGAATTTAATGTTATCTGTGTAGGTGTGAACAGAGTTGTCAATGAAGCAGAAAACAGGACACAGCTGATAGAACAGTGAAGTTAAATAAAGATAAGGCAACTTTGTTGCAAAGCCAAAAAAATTCCATGTGAATGATTCCAGTATAGCAATTTTAATCCTGCTAAAATTAATCTTTTGGAAGTGTAACCAGGATGAATTTGCTTCCAACTAATGTGGGTTTTGTTTTGTAGAATATGTAGGATTTTATTAGGTTCCACGGAAATAATCTGTTTAAAGTGATTTAAACTGCATATTTGTGCCTAGAATTTGTGGAGTTTAGTATTCAAAATGTTGGTTTCAAATCATTGTATTAAAGGCAGCTGCTTAAATCTCAATCCTGTCAAGAACTTTCCTCAAAGCCAGCACTAAGCTTTGCCTCACATTCCAGGATCACACTTAAGTACTACACCACAAATGCAACTTAAATAACCTTTTGTTATGGTTGATTTTGATGGAGTCACAGATTCATTTGCAAACAGCTCTATAAAAGATTTGTGCTATCAAATACATGGGAACCCCCCTGGGGCAAGGTCATGGCTGATATAAATTTCTGCAGCAGCATGTATTGTGTCAATTTGTATCAACTGAGCTCTTGCCTTAGAAAGACAAGTTTATGCTTTCCAGTATAGAAAAGAGATTGCATAAGTACTTTGTTTGTTGTATTTGGGTGTTTTTTTTTTGTTTTTTTTTTTGTTTTTTTTTGAGTTAGCTCCATCCTGCACCTCAGATGATGTAAAATTGAAAGCTACGTGGCACTGGCTTGGCAATTGGACTTCTACCTAAGGAAGTTCCAGAATCTCCCGCGATTATATGTGTCTGTGTGCTTTCACTCTTGGCAGAGGTGAATTAGGCTAGTAAATTCCCATCTCTTTTAATGCCTAAAGCCTTGATATTTTTCTCGTGGAGAAAGCAGAAATGAATGAGGTTTTTTCTTTTTTTTTGAGTCATCCTTTGTGAAACCCTCAGGATTGGTCCAATAGTTGTTACTGCTATCAATGCCCAGTGCCCAGAGAAGCTGGGAAAGTAAAGAATATTTCAGTCTGTAATCTCTTCAACTATACCTGAGCATCCATATTTAGCAGGTCTTGCAAGGGAAGTATAAGGGCTTCAGGTGGATGGCTGGAGAGTGACTGAACTGAAACTCAGCTAACTGAGTAGGATGTGGAAAACTACTGGATGTGACATGAGAAATTGCTGATTGTCAGCTTCTGATGTCGCCACCTATCATAAAAAATACAGCCGTCTCTGTGGGGTGACTATTGCATGGGTGTTTGAGGAGAAGCTATGGGAGAAAGGTGAACCTCATAAAAAATTGAAGAGCGCCAGAGACTTCAGGGACAGTCAAATCTTGTCAGTCCACCGGTATCAGAAAAAAAATATTAGTTACAGCATGTAAGAAGTACCAAATTCGGGTATGATTATAGCAAAACCAGGTCCAATGCACAGCAAACACTCACAGATGGATTATTTATTTGGTACGTAATTGATGTGGATAAAGGAAGACATGTTTTTCGTGTTCCAAACCTTGTGATTAGCTACAGGAAGAAAACACGAAAAAGCTCAAAATCTTATTTTGAGGTTTAACAGTAATGCTAGAACAGTATCACAACTCTTAATCAGGCTGTACTCTGTGAAAGCAGTTTAAACATTTCTGGCGTGCTTCAGGAACTGAATTACAGGTTGGGTGAGCACACTGCAACTTGATTTGAAATAGGACTCCTGAAAGGAAAAGGAATGGTGAGTAAGAGAACAAAAGGAAGTATGAACATGTGAGATTGTAGAAATAAACTCCGTGAGAGGAAATGAGGCTAAGCTAGAAATTTTAATTTAAGTACCTCGTTTAATTGTACAGGACAAAGTCCAGGAAAATATTCAAGCAATTTCAGTAACACAAAGTCATACTTTCATTTATCTCCTAGCAATCTTGCTTTCAGTTTCTTCCAGCTTCTGTAAGAAAAAGGTTCAGCCCAAATGTCAGTTCTCCCCTTCTGAGTGTTTTATTTTTTTGGACAGATTCTGAAGTTGCAGATTGCATGTGGCCAAACACACCTTTCCAAAATACAGATTACCAGAGTAAAAGTTATGTTAAAGGACAGGAAGTAAAGTGTTGATAAGATGACCTGTAGCTTGTCGTGAATTTTCTTTTTAGGAAACTATAAAAGCTTAATTGCAGAGGTAAAATGTCACAACATAACACTGCTTTTGATGAAAATGAAAAATGTCTGGTTTTTGTGTGTTCAGGCAACTCATGAGCATACCTAGATAAAATATGTACGAATTTTTTATTTCTATTAAAAGAAGCAGTAGGGACAGTTTGATTATTATTAGATTAATTATATTAGATTATGGTCAGGTTCCATCTTACTATAAGGAGAAGCTCCTTCACATTAAGCTATCATCATGTCATATCTAGTAACTTAAAACTCAGGATCCATAAGACTTCTAAATTGCTAGGAGAAATAATATAGCTAATTCAGTAGGCATTACTCTTTTTCCCTTAAAAGTAAAATTAGCCATTCTCTCTATCATGGTGCTAACTTTTTTGACTTTTTGGGATTGCCATCAGCAAAGATGAAAAATTCAAGTCTCAGCAACTGGTGTTCACAAAGCATTAAACTGTACTTTTCATGAGCATAATGATAGAAATTCTCTATGCATTGCATATTGAATGATTACTGCCTATTTGACTGCCTTACGCTTTCCATTAGGTGGGTTAGTCCTCTTCTGATGCAAAGCTTTCAGGCGAAGTTGCGGTGTGCTGTTAAGCAATCATGTTCCTCTAAGTGGTGCATGAAATGATCCCTGTTCTTGCTTTATTAAGTGTTGCACACAGCTGAGGTAGCACTGCGATTAGTGCCTTTGGTTCTGTGTTCATCTTTGTCATGGTTCAAAGCTGGTAGCTGTACTGTGCAGGCAGCAGGGCCAATTGGTGCTGCTGCTGTTTCACTGCTGCTCAGGAGGCGAAGCACATGAAGCAAAGCATATCATGAATATGACATGAAGTGCTGCGTGTCCTACTACTGAAGTGCTGACACATCAAAAACTATCTGCTTGTGCTATATCTCTGCCTAGGCTCTAAGAGTAGAATAGTTGATCTAACTAGTAATTGTATGAATTGACAAGTAAAACAAACATGCTCACCTGGGAAAAAGCTATGCCTTGCTTTGAACTCTTTCAAGTCATCTTTTATTCAGATACTATGGTCTAAACTTCTGCCTTTTCGTATTGTCTGGAATCACCTATTTGTACCTCTTTGTTAAAGCATGTCTGCATGGGTTGATCATTACCTCTTCTATTTGTTTACAGTCTCTTTATACATTTGAATGTAATGACGCATTTGTACTACAAAAAGCAAAGCAGATTCTTGTGATTTATCAATCTGTGTTTCATTAAATAAGTGGCACACAAATATCTGAGGCAACTCCATTTCTTATCCATATATTGAGACCTTTTGCCTGCAATATTTCATCGACAGGATCTAGTTATGGTGAGAATTTGTCTTGGCTGCTCACGTGGTATGAGAGCTGAGTACAGAAAAGCCACTTTGGTTATTAAGTACAAGGAAACCAGATTTCAGTCTTACTTTATTACTAACATAGCCTTCTCCAAAGCTACCACACTGTAGACAGCTGTTTGAAAGGCCGCATACGATATTGCTGATAAAATAATGACACTAGGTGATAAGTGGGGGAAAAAATAATGTTGCCAAAACATGATTAAACATCCATGACAGGTAACACAGCACTATCTCATTTATGTTTCAGTTGTTTCCCATTGTTGTGTGACTCTGAAGAGCTAATAATTAAAGAATGAGTCTTGCCATCTGTTTTGCCTTATCCAAGTGATTATTGCCTTCTTTATTTTATCAGAGATGGCCAAATTCTCCCTCAGGTTCTCTTTCATTCAGTATGCTGATTGTCTTCTGGAACATATTTGCAAATAATTGTGTAGGTTCAACTCTTTCTATATAAGGTTGGGTGATGTAGTGTAAGCTGCAATAGTTACATTTGTGGTCTTATTCATTTTGCGCTTTAATATATTCACCGTGCTTCTGTATGTTAAACTGAAGGGCACCTTGCCTTAGAAACAACCTTCCTACTTTCAGATGAAAACTATCCAAGTAAACATAAAGCTGAAGAGACAGCATCAGACTTTGCAGCTTCAAGAGCTTTTAAATAAAGGAAGGACTGAAACAACCATGTTGCTATAAACCCCAGATCATCTGCTAATTGCTATTCATCCTTTGGACTTCCACAACGCCCACCAAGAGGTCTTTCTCCTGTAAGCCTTGTCATGTTTGTTCACTCAATAGTTCTTTTCATTTTGCTGAAGGACTGTTTACAGAAACAATAGATTTACCTGACTCCTTCAGCAGAGTTCAGCAAAACATAGGCAGTAATCAAAGTGCTTCCATGTCTTGAAGGATTCTGCACTAGAAGCAGTGCAGCTGATGACAGAATTTACTTCGTCACTAGAAATATTACCAGTTTTCCCATTAATATGTTGGAAAATAATGCGTCATAGAATAGACTGATTTAACAAATAAACGTATCTTGATTTATTTGTGGACTTCTACAGACATTGCATATCCAAGTGACTTGCATGAAAACAGCTAGGGGAAAAAACTTCGTTTGTACAGTGATCATTTCTTCTATAGTAGTAAATGACTTGAATGCCTCTCTTTCGTTAAAGAGAAACTGTAAAACCAGTGGACGTCCAGGAAAGCCATTCTGTGCACAGCTCTCTTTTCCCTCCTGAAGCTGATGGAGTACATGATGCCTCCCAGGTACCTCCCCAGCAGATGATGTGGCAGTGCACAACAAAAACTTCACACCACTGTGTGGAAATGGGACTATTGCAATATGATCTGAAATATGCAATATGATCTGAAAAATCCATATATGGAAAAGTCCTGGCCAGGCTGAATGGGGCTCTGAGCACCTTGTTGTAGCTGTAGGTGTCTGCATTCATTGCAGGGGACTTGGACTAAATAATCTTTTAAGATCTCTTCTAACTCAAAAGATTCTATGAATAGAAGTGAGATTTGGCCCTAATTTTCAAAGGTCACATTCCTATCTTGCATTGTAAAGAACAATTCCACGTTGTCCCTCACTACCTGAAGTCTTCAACGAGAAATTCTATAATGCATATTTTAAAATTAATCTCCTGGCCATCCTTCAGATTGACATCTTTATATTTGTGTTGTAGGATGGTTTGAAACAGGGTTATTTACTTTTGCACTCTGGAATCAATTAAGGGAAGAAAAAAAAAAAAACAAAAAACATACACACAAAACAAAACTGATTAATATTCCAGGCCATCCATTCTTACAGTTTCAAAAATCCTCTGCTCACAAATTCATGCTTGGTGTGTCCCAGGAAGCATTTTGTTCAGCTTGCTGGAGGCCTTATATGTAGATCATATTTCTCTCCCAAAGCAAAGTATGATTTTATTTTTCTTAGACAATGTTAAGGAGTATTTATTGTTCTCCTGGAGAAAAGGGGGAATTTAAAGAGAATATCCTGGAAAAAACTCTATCGTTAAACTAAAGCTGTTGTGCATTACAATGAAATGCTGTACCTGTGAAAGTATGTGACATTCAATACCCAGCAAATTCATTGTTATTACTGTACATTGAATGTCAAATGAATTCGTAATGGTGGTATATTGAAGGTAAGATATTATCCCAGATTCAAACAATGTGGTTCTACTGACAACTCACACTAGCCTTCAGGGCAGTGGATGGCACTTTCAGAGCTCTTCTGACAGGATTTTTTAGCGGTCCTGTTACCTCACTTATAAAAACAAATGGCTTAGGAATGGAAGGGTGATCCAAAGCCGCATGAGGTCAGTGTGGGTTTTTCCTTTGACATCAATGGGCTGAGGATCGAGTCTGCAGGGTGGAGAGGGGAGGAAGGAAGGAAACAATGTTAGAAGAGAAATCAGTGAAGAAAAACTCTCCGTTACACTTCCCTTGGGTATTTTTTCGTAACAGCTTTCCGGCTGGATTTAGCACTCTGCCGAGTGGAGAGAAAAACACAACAGCAGCTTGCTACTGCAGGAAAAGGGCAGAATGAAGTTAAAAACAATTCCTTAGCACTATTAGATGGGTTTAATGCAATCTCTGTTTCCTTTAATTTGCTTATGCCCGTGAAGATGGAAATGGTCTTGGGAAGGCCACTGGAAAGGGGATAACATGTGGTGGTGTGTATGGGCTGGAGCAGCTACACCCATGGGAAGGACCATATCTGCAGCACCTCCACAGTGACAAGAAAGGAATGTAGTATGTACAGAGTACATAGCAGGGGCTGTACGAGGCATTAGCTCTGAGAATGAAGCAGTTTAGAATAAAGTCTATTTCTTTTTTTCACTGAAAAGTGAGTCTGGTAGGTTATTCTGGATGATTTAGAGCTTTTTGCTCTTAGTGCATTATATCATCAACTGGAGTGGGAAATTATCTAGATTGCAGTGGAATGATTTTCTTTTTTGCTTAAGAATATAGATTGCCTCATATACTTGCTATTGAAAAAAAAATGTTCAGCGAGCTAAATAGGCCTAAATAGAGTTTTCCTTTCTTTTGATTTTCCTTCATCGCTCTCTTTACTTGCTTTTGAGGGTTTTTTCTCACCCTTTTCAGCTCTCTCTACTTTTCTAGCGCTGTTTCCCTTTTTTTACACTTTTCCTAGAGCAAGCATGGATGCAGACTTCTTGTTTTCTCCCTCCTTTCCACCCATGGTTTTAAACTACCCTCAATTTGTGTCCTCTGCTGGCATCCTTTATGGTCTTTTATTGTGGTTGTTGTCTACCAGCACTTAGTATCGGTAAGAAATCAGGTCACAAATAGGGGAGGTCTTAGCTAGTCTGTTCAGGCTGAAGCCTTTTGATTTAGGAGGGAGCTACTTAGCATCACATCATTGATTCACTTTGTATAATTCTCACACAGTTTCCCTCTATTTGCTGTATCAGTAGGAGGCCAAGCGTTTAAAAACGAATAGGTCCAGTTTTCTGTTCAGTGATGAACATACTCTCAACAGCCTCAGTTGTCTCAACTGTAGGACCAGAATGCGCTCTCTGGGACATGCCAGTACACTACCAAGAGGTAACTTTCTCTTTGATTTAGTCAGTGCATGCTAGGGATTAGGGATATTTTACCTTTGGAGTATAGGACTAACTTGAATCTAGCAAACTGAGGCTTGCTCACTGAAAGTAGAAAGCCCCTTCAGCACTTTAAGAGACTTGTGAACTAATAAATATTCCTGGAATATCTGTGGTGAGGAAATTCTTCGTACATTTGCTCCAGGTTGAAGAGTCTACCTATTACTCTATTGATACTTTTATTTTTATCACAGGCGTGTTATTCATGTCCCATTCAAGAAGAGTCATAACATACACTCTGCTGAAATAACAAAGAGAGATCCAGAAAGATCAGGTGACAAAATGTTGGTATGAGAATGGAAAAATCTTTTCATTGTTCATGAAAATACAAAAGCTTTCAGATTTCTGGATGTTCCAGGGTGAAGGCAAGTAGAACATGAAAGAGAACTCTTCCAATTACTGTAAACTGTAAACCAAGACATTTAGCAATCCACACAGCCTGAAATGTTGAGTTTATAACAGCATTTCTTGAGATATGTCACAGAAACAAAGCACCACAAGCTATATTTTTGTCAAGCAGTGAGTAAGGTCAGAATGCAGTTGGATTCTAAACCCTCAAGGGAAATTCAGTTTCTGTAGGAAAGGCTTGACTCTTTCACTCTAGTGGAAGAACATGCACTGTAAATCACTGTTCTGACAAAATGAGCAAATACAAGCTTTGGGGTCAGTTTCTGAATAACATTGTAAGCTACTGCTGAACAGTAACAGTGTGTTGCTGCAAACTGTACTCCAGGAAGACCAGAAACTACTACTAACTTCTTGTCTAAGTCTCTGTCTTACTGAGGTTCTTTGTTAGCTGTTTTTAAGTGATATTTTTATGTCACATATGTATATGAAAAGGACATTCATCTAGTTGTGTAAATTGCAAAATCAAAATGTGAGAAAGTACAGGGATTTACCAAGGGAGATCTTGAGAAGAACCTGAATCTTCTGAGCTCCACTTGAATGTCCTTGTAACTGGAACAGACATCTACTTCTCGCTGCAATGTTTGTGTACTGTTACAAAGTGGTTAGAAAGCATTGCTCTAATGACCCAGATTATGGTCTCACCCCATGATCATTTACATCTGGACAACCTGAAACGACAATAAACAGAAGTTTTCTGTATTTCTTAAGAGAAATTCAATTCAAAAACCAAGAATGTTCTATACTGGCTCAGAGATTTCAAGGACGCTTAATCAAAAACGTGTATGATACTCCAAATCTAAAATTTTGATATGGAGCCAATTTTCAATGAGGATACTTAAGTTTTGGATTCCCCCCACGTAGTACGTTTAAATTAGATTGAAGGAGACTCTGTCCTTGGCAGACTTTCCAGAGTCTGAGCTGATGTAATAGTAGCTCTCTGGCAAGTAAATTCATGTGAGAATGGCCAACCATTTACTATTATATTCTTTGCCAGCCTTCTAAAACATCAGATACACAATCTCAAATTCCCTGTCAGCATTGTAGAGTGCTGGTAGAGATCTCCAACACAATCACAGGGGGCCTAAGGTGGTCTACATTGGAGCAACAGGAAGTCTTGCTAAAGTCTGTGATATGCTTTTCACTTCTGAATTGGGCTTGTTCTGGATATGATTTGTAACCTAGCATTTCTGGCCTTCTGGGTGCCTTTGTCGTGTTATAAATGCATGTTGTAGTTACTAGTTATGTTTGCTGAATTTGCTGCCAAACAGTGGTATTGTAGATGGTACACATATGAGAATGGTGTAGAAACTTTAGTTAGAATTTCGTGGCACCAAACCATGCCTTAGTCTTTTTACTTTCTTTGGCTTTGTAAAATTATTTTTCATTTCAGTAGTAAGAACCAGTATTCTGAATGTTGCATGGTTCTTTTCCTTTAATGTTATGTTTTGACTGTTTTAAGATTTAGCTCTGTAACCCCCCCAACCGTGTGTACACATACTACATTATCCTGCAGAGAGGAGAGAGGGTTTGAATGTTGAGGACCAGCTGCTGTAGACAGACTTCCCTAAAGATCTGAAGTGAGTCTCAGACTTTCCCTTTGACTTATTAATGATGCTAGTGGGAAATCAGCCATTCCTAACATACCAGCTTTTCTCTCATTTGTATATCACTTCACTTATCAACAAGAATACAAGAAAGGCTACAGAAAGTCAACCAGAGCTCCACTGAGCCCAGCATCTGGACAGTGTCCACCAGCTCCCTGGACATGTTCAAGGATGGAGGGAGACATTAAGGTCACTCTGATATGTGTCTCCAGCTGGCTTCCTTTCTTTCAGATTTGTGACCATAAATCTTTTCTCACTTCTTTTTTCTCTCCCCTCTTCTGACATCATTTGGCTTCTTTCTGTTTCCCCATGCTAGCTCTTGCTTTTCTAGAGAGGCCTGATATTTTTTTTCTTAGGGCTTAGTGTCAACCTGATAATATATGTAATAATGGGAGGAGATGTTATTTAGGGAGAATATGAGAAGCAGTCTGCTGTTTGTAGCACTCACATCTGTGCAATAGCAGAGGGGAAGGTTTGGGTCAGATCCTTATTTTCATTTAATAACCCCATATGAATTTTCCCACCAATGACTGATTGTTATGTAGCACTGCTTATCCAGCCTCTAAGAGCTAAATGTGGTCAGGCAGATTGTTCAAGAAACTCACAGTCCATCTGAAATAACACAAAGTTAAGTTACTGAGATATCTGAACACTCCAGATCTCCTTGTTTGCCTCCGGCTGTTGAAAACTTACTGAACTGCAGTAGGTCCAGGATGTCTTAAAACAGCTTTACCACAAATGCTGTGTCTTATTTGCAGTCATCCTTCACCTTCCTGGAATTCAATGCAGTACTGAAGCTGGGAGTAACTTTGGTGAAAAAACTCCAATCAATCCAATGTGGGTCTGCCAGTCTTCATACAGATCCAGATAGAGCATGGGCTTCACTTCATCCTCCACTAACCCAATTCCCAATTTCCAGATGCTAACACAAACCTCAGAAACATTCCTTGATTGTAGTCTAAACCTTGTGAATGACTTTTCTGTTATTATGCTCAGCTGGGAAAACTGAAGACACTGAGACACTGAAAAACATTTTCTCCCGGCATCAGCATTAGACTAGGTTTCAAGCTGATCAACATCATTTATGTGCTTTATAGTACTGCTCAAAAAACAAACAAAACAAAACAACCCACAGCAAGAAGAATGCCAAACTGAATATGCAGGGTGGCAGGGGAATGTAAAAATCTGTTTCATCACCTTTGGTGCTAGGGATGATAGAGGATGAAGGAGACTATTACTCTGTAAGCTTTTGTGTATACATGTCAACAATGTGTTGTTCCTGTTAAAAGCAGTTCCTAACCCCTGCTGCATTTCTATTTTAGCTGTGATTCAAATGTGGCTTGTTTACCAGATAGTCCTTCCTTATCAATACAGACCTGTTTAGAAAGCCCTGTGGCTCACCATTATAAATGAGATCACTCCAGTAGTCCAGGCTGTATTACAAGGAGACAACACCGAAACAACTATTCCTGATTAGGAATAGTGCAGTGTATTTGCAAGGATAGAAATGTCATCTCTGCTCTGAGATATAGTAGCTAAAGGACACTTAGGAATAAAGGACTAATTTGAAAATAAAGCTCTACTGTACGCTTTATATTAACCCATGCTGGTGGAAGTGTGTTCCTGCCAATTCTCTTTCTGAAATGCAAACTGCAGGAGGGTCTTTAGTGTTAATGCGTTCTCCCCTTTCTGATAGCCTCCGAGGATGGGCTTGGGGATGTTTAGAGTAGCTTTTGAGACACCGACACTCAGTGAAATACAAGCATGAGTTTTCTGTGGTAACAGAGACCATGGAGAAACTTTGTCTTTGCTTTTGTTCTGTGAAATAGGGGTCATCGTGATTATCTTTACCACAGGAGGGACTGCAGAGTTAATAATACATAACCAGCAGCAGTAAGCTCGGTTTTTTGAAAATCTATCTGAAATTCTTAGCTAGCACAGTACTTCCACCGCCTCTGGTGGATTGTCAGCTGAGTAAGGGTGCAGTCAGACCTCTGGTATTTATACCTCATGTGCCACAATCAGTGAGAAAACAAACAAACAAAAACCTGCCATCATACAACTTTGCTATTTGTCTCTGACAATGAACTGATTGCTGCAATGGGTTCTTTGTATGATATTAGAAGTATTTACCCTGTGCATCACCTCTGTAACCTTCCTGAATATCAAACACATTCACATCTGAAGAGGAATCTGGCATTCTGGCTTCTGGGTACAAATGCTGGTAGTTTTTTTTGCAGATGACAAATATTTGGAAGTCAGCTGCTTTGTCCTTTCTGCATCCTTTTTGCAGCTTGACACTGCAACTATTACGATGATCTTTCAGAGACAGTTACATTAAAAATGAATTATCAGCTGCAAGCAGATACTAAGAAATGTGCAATTAGTTTAAACCAGATGGACTGTCTGTAGGAATGAGATAGATCTGGTCACACCTGAGTTAATGACTCTGCACTCACTCTGTTGCTAGACTCTGAAAACAATTGTACAAAGATGACCTCCTTCCACAACTGGATTTGACCAACATGCAGTGTACAAACAGAACTGCTCAGAGTTAATCGTCGTGCTGGCTTATACGAGGATGATGGTTGTTAGATAGTTCTTTGACATGGAATTCAACCTAAGTAGGTGTCTTCCTTGCTCCAGTTGGTAGTCCCAGTGCTAAGCTTTTTTTGGGGTGGGGGTAAAACTGAGTTTGGCCATGTGGATGAGGTGGAGCAAGAATGGTGAGAAATGTTTTACACAGACAGACAGTGACAGAACAAGAGGGAATCTCCAAGAGTGGAGATTTATGTTAGATGTCAGGAGAAATTCTTCCCTCAGGGGGTGGTGAGGTTCTGGGACAGTTTGCTTGGAGAAATTATGGATGCCGCATCCACGGAGGTGCTCAAGACCAGGTTGGATGGGGCTTTGGGTAACCTGGTCTGATGGGATGTTCCCTGCCTGTGACAGGAATGTTGGTCCCCTCCAACATAAGCCATTTTATGATCCTCCAATTCCATGGAGTGGCTAGGCATCCCTAACTGCACCAGGTCCCCCCTCTCGGCAACCAGGAGCAACCAGCATTGTTAGCAAGGCATTGGCTACCCTGGGTCTGTCTCAATCTCCCTGAGCTATGCTCCTCAGCAATAGTTAGGCTCTGCCTCAGTCTAGAAACCCATGGATGGCCTAAACAGGGGAATGTGAACTTCAGTAAGATTCAAAATATAGGAACATAGAAGAAAAAAATTGAAAAATTTAAGTGAAATAGCAAAGTTTTTGAGTTAATGCTAGCTTGGCTGCCACCCAGAGGAGCTACTCCGTGCTTGATTGGTGCTGATGAAAAGTCTTGGTATTGAAAATACCCCATAATAAGGCCAAAATTAGCTCTAGCCCCCAGAATGTGAGCTATCACCCCTTTAGAACCCAGCTTTGGTATGACGACAGGTGTGCCAGGGGGCCAATTCTTTTGCACTGTCAGAAAGAGAGAACACAAAGCTGTGGTTTGAGATGTGTATTGTGTGTAGATGTTTGGTGTATGATGATTACCATGAAGCCCAAAAGGCTTGTCACAGAGAAAATCAACTATAGCCAATGGGCATGTAATTGCTGAGGTGCACCCTTCAGCATACTGAATACATGGCAGAGCATTTTTCAATGTACAGTGCTGGAAGACATTCTGCCAGTTGTAAATGGACTCTGTGGAAAGCAGACTTCCTCAATTGGCTGCTTCCAGCAGAGAGGCAGCAAGGGGAAAATTCACTAGAGGCTTTTTCACCGGGTCAGGCAGGAAGAGAAAATCATCTTTCTGTGGCTCTGCAATAATTCACAGATTCAGAATCTCTTCTGGTTCCCTTGACAAAGGTGGTGATCATGAGGAGTAAATGTAAAGCACCTTTACTTGCTCCCAATGGGATTGTTCTGATGTGCAAGAGCTGCACAAGCTGATTTTTGTAAAGTTTCTCTTTCCAATTTTTTTTTAACATGACATTTTTATTTTTAAAGGCCAGATTATAAGCACAGGACCAGGGGATTGGGGATTTCAAAACTTCATTGCTCAGGTCTTAGCCTCTGCAGCTTAGAGAGGTTATATTATGATTTAATCTGAAAAATGCTCTGATGCCTTGAGCTTGTGTTTTTGTTCTCGTTTGTTTTCCCTAAAAGATGTAAAATAAATAAAAAACCTCTTTTTCATGTGGCATTGAAACAGCAAATTAAACAGATGTGGCCAAGTGAAGAGAGTTCCACTGAAGGATGTTTCCAGTTAAAATTTTAAAAGGATGTGAGGAGAATGAAGGGAATATTAAGCAAGCAAAAGGAGGAGCAGGTTTGAGCAATCAAGGTGAGAGAAAAGCTCCTGCCTGGGGGTGTTTTATGGGATGGTCATAAAGGAAAAGCTAAATGTTTTGTGAGATGAAATCTTAAGTGAGTGACTCCAGCAGAGTCAGTGAGAGTTCATATGCCCCAGTTGTCACAGTTTTTATAACTTGCTGTTATCGGGCTGTAAAATCAAATAGAAGTTACCTCTTACTTTCAGCCAGGTAACAAGTTAGTGTGCTTGTTGAAAGCAACATCTCTCACAGAGTACTTAGTGTCACACCAGAATTGACCCCATCTGTTCACTTGTCCTGGGGTATAGGACTACCAAAAGGACTCTTTGCCTGTCCTCCTGTGACAGAGACATCCCATTCCTCCCATCCATCAAAAATAAGTGAACAGCAATATCCTGAGTCCCAGTTAAAGCACAGCTCTGTAGACTCTTACATTAATCAAACTGCAGGCTGTATTTGGAAGTTTTAGCTGAGTTTATTGAATGAACGGATATTTCTGATGGTAAATCATTTTTGTTCCTGCAAGCTTTTCACGTAGAGTTTTATTTTAAATCTGGTTGGCCAGCTCAAGCCAGTGCTGAATAAACAAGCTGTCTGCCTCTGTAAACAATACCTACAATTTCCCTCGTCTGCAATAATAGCAATAATAGAACACACATACTGCAGGTGGAATATTCCATGTCCCATGAAAATGATTATTTAATGTAATTTTCCACCAGAAAATGGAAAATGTAATGCAAAACAAGGATTTGCCTACTATTTCTGAACATCTGGGAACTTATTAGTTGTCAGTGCTGGAATCATACCATTTATTGGAACTAGATGATCTTTAAGGTCCCTTCCAACCTAAGCCATTTTGTTATTCTATGATTCTGTTGCCCCTCATTCTGGACAGCACATTTTCTTAGGTTGAATAATAATGGCAAGTAAAAGTATAGTAGATCACAGATATGTGGATGTGAGAACTCAAGGCCTCTGTAGCTCAGACGTTACAGTGGGACAGAAGAGTAAATGTGAATGAGAATCTATGTAAAATTTTGGTAAGCGTGTACCCCATGCTGTGTGTCAATCAGTATAGTGTGCTGAGATCTCTGAACTCCCTTTAGGGGATTGCAGTCACATGTCTTTACCCTCCTCTACTGCCAAAATACAACAATATTCAGGCAGGTATATACAGAAGAACTGCCATATGGCTTCTTGTTCCACTACAAGGAACAGACCCACGTCCTGCTCTGTGCAGCAGCCATTGGAAATGCTCTAACTTTTTAGTTGGGTTTGGGGGAGAGGAGATGGAGTTGTTAGAACAGGAAATCTGCAAACTGATCTAGAACACATTTACATAAGTCATTCAAGCTGTACCAGGCAATACCAGCTATAAACTTGGTCTGAATTGGTCATATTTTTTAACCTGCAGCTAAAAAATAGTGGAGAACATTAATTTTTATTTGACATTGAGTGGCTGTAAGCACTTTTACAGACAGGCTTGGTATCATCTGTGTGTCATCTGGAACTACTGAATATACCATCTTAAATCCCTGCATGAAGCATGGAGCTCTGCTTACCTCTCTTCTGCCAGAAACATTAGTGGAGCCACTGATGTAGCCACTAGGATATGTTTCAGTGCTTCCTAATGAAAGAGAGAAAACTAAACTCTCAAGACAACTTACTGCTGGGCTAACTTGCTGTAGACATATGATTTTCACATTTTCTGCAGAATGAATTAAATGATCCACATCGAACATCAACAACGGGAGTAACTCAATCTACACTTTAAAGAGCTGGTTGAAGCCCTCACTTCCTCTAGCTTTAGGCACTGATGACTGATAGCAGGACTTGTAAACAAACCAGGAGAGATAGCACAGTCCTGTTCGTTTTTAGTCCCCTGCTGTCACAACAGTTACTCTTTCCTGAGCAGTATAATCTTTATTCTAACCTAGGAACCTCACCTTGTTTATAGCTAGAGAAAAACATTATTCTGTATTTCAGATGAAATGAATTACTTCAGGATATTATGGATTGATTACAGATGAGTTGGAGTCTAAGCACTGACTTTGGCTCTAGATGTGAATTACAAATGCCAATAGAATTATGTTTTTTTTTTTAATTTCTAGGTTCTTGTGTAAGGATGGCTTTGTTCTTTGTTATAAGGAGAAGAATCACACGTTTTCATACATTTTGATTCAGGAAAGTTGAGTAAATGTGAGCTCAAGTGTTGCCATTATTGGGACATTTTTTGTGATCAGCAACCAGTTCCTGCTCCCTCTACCTCTCCAACCACAGTTCATGAGGTCAGAAGGAAAGCAGTGCTTCCTCCTTGCATTTGGTGCTGCATGGCACCAAAGCAAAGTCAGTATGAGCAATTTCATGTTTCACTGATCTGATTCAGAGACATCATCCACATCCCTGGTTTTGACTGTGATCCATCAGTGGATGGCACGGAACAGGTGACCAGAAGCATCAGGCTCTTGGTTCTGCAACAGAACCAAAAAACCCAGGCTACCAGAACACTTGTGCTAGAAGTTCATCAAACCCAGCAACTTTTGCTAATCTATACATTGTCTCAAAAGATGCATGTTTTCCGGCAAACTTGTATTTTATCTAAAAACTTCTGAATCTATTTGTGGTTGTCTGTGCTAGGTTCCTGGGTCAGAAGAAGCTTCTGCAATGATAGATTTACTTCCTAACTCAGAAACACATCTCTAAAGAAAGTTTAGAACAACAATGCAGTTTTCAGCTCCCCACTTGTGTTACAGGCACAGATTTTCCAAAGCTGCGACCTTCTGTTACTTCGCTGAAGTGAAAGGCCACATGGTAGTTATCCCACAGGCACTGTTGTAATATGCATGGTTACATTATCCTCCTAACTAGTAACAGATATACAAGGCTTTGAAGTTTTGCTTTCTTTGCTGGCTGGGGAGAACAATAGTAAGCAATTATATGGGCCTGGGGGTTTCTTCAACTCCTTTTTAGCAGAGAATTGAAATAAAAAGCCAAGTTAGTGGAGAAATTGTCAGCTGTGAGAGAAGCCAGCCCACAGTCGCTTGAATCCAATGATCCTTATCCAGACCTGTCTTGGTTTTGAACAAAAACTTAAGCCAGCTGACCTTTCCACAGTCTAAACTTAATTTGTATTCTTGAAATCTGAGGAAAAAATTATCTCTGTAGAATAGCATCTTACATTGACATTTGGTTGGAGTTAATACTAAGAATATATAAGATGTGATTTGTTTGTATTGAATGATTTTCTACAAGCAAGTAGAGGAAGCCCTAAATTTGTTCTGTTGTACTTGTACCCTTGAAACCATAACAAAGGGGTATTTTAGATTTTGAAAGCATCTATAAATCTAATGTATGTATAGTTGCCCTGCAGGTTTTTTTCTGTTTTTTTTTTTTGTTTGTTTGTTTGTTTTTGTTTTTGTTTTTTTTTTTTTAAGAGTATTTTTTTTTACTTAGAATGGAAGAAGGTTGCTTGGTTGCTCTGTATTTATTTGAGTCTGTTAAGAGCCTTCTGATAAAAATACAAAGTGACTGAAGCTTCCTTTCACAGGCACATTGGGCTTTTATGAAATTTTCCTTCTGAAAGCTTTTCAGGAGCGCATGGACTTGCTGGTCAAAAGAAGTGAGATGCTGAACTCAATCTTTGTTTAAAAGCAAGTTGTGAATAAGAAAGAACAAAGCACCATGCCAGGATCTATTTTCGCTCTTTTGTTTCCCACGGAAAATTTCCAAATGTCTTGGTTAACTAAGGGGAAAAATAATAAAAATCTCAAGCAGTTCTGAGACTTGTAACAGTGAACAAGCCAAGCTGCCACAACACGTAGGGGCTGGAAGCAAAGAATGCCACAGGGAGAAATTCACCCTGGCACGAACATGGAGTTGCTAGCACTTGTGAAGTACATGGAGTTAACTATTGCCTCTCCTGGGAATATCCTGGGATTTGATGCAAATGTAAACGTCTGTACAAGTTGTCAAGTCTCCTCGGTGATAAATGCATACTCCCAAAATGTAACATTAACAGCAAAATGGTTCTGCTGCTGTGCTTAGCCGGCACTCTGAGTCAGTGGCAAACGCTGCAGGAGGAATAGTGCACATCATGGCTTTTTATATGTGGTGATAGGCAACCTCTGAGCTCTGGATGGCTGCAGTCTAATGGTTTTGTCTGAAGGAATATGTGCTTGAGCACAAACCTGCCTGACAATGTTAATCTTAGGAGATTGAGTAGCAACTTTTAATTGTTATTTTTGGAATTGGATGAATCTTGCAAAGCAATGTGTGTCAGTATCAGAAGGGGTGGGACAGCCTGAAGTAGGTGGCTGTTTCTTTTTTTTTTATCAGAGGGTGTAACCCTGATGGTGCTCTGTGGCTCACTTTTCCATTTATAAAACCTTATCTGTGGCTTTAGTCATGGAAAAGTCATTTGCAGTATTTTGTTTCCTCTCAAATTGAGGTCAAAATGTGCTAATGTCTGGTGGGAAGGGCTACAGAGTCTACAGTATAATGGACTGGAAGAGCCATTAAAATGCAGGTAAGGAAGGAATAGCCCTGCAGGGTTAGATTCCTGAGCTGAATGGCAATGAATTCCTAAGGTGATTTCGTAGGATTTAACCAATGGTAAGTCACTGCAGTAAGCAAAGATGATACTAGACATAACTACGTAAACAAGAAAGATAGGTGATTGGCATCTGGATTAATTTGTTAACAGGACTTGTATCAACTGCTATAAGTCATGGAGTTGAAAGGAAAGCCAGATCAAAGAGGTGAGAAAAAGAGATAGATCACAAGGACAAAAGGGATCTACACGGACCTTCTCCAAACTCATAGCTTCTTTTGTGTGTTCACAGTTATTTACCAATTTGTTTAGCCCACCTACTCTGTAAATCATCCTGGATGAGCCTGAATTACTGAAGTACTGGGTGTTGCTCCCCAAAAAGTGTTTTACAAAGCAGTGAGCAATCTGAGAGAAAAAAGTAATTTGAGACTTCAGATATCCATTTTGCAGCTGTTTTCTGCTTCCTCTCTGATCACCATCCAGGATATGCAATTTAGGAGAGCAGAGAACAGGCGCATTCAGAGCAGCTATAGGAAGAAGAGTTTCCACTATTCAGCCCATTTTCATATTGGGGCAAGATTACTCCTTATTTGTACACTGAACAAACTATTGTCTAATTTTAAACATCCCACCAACAGGGTTCTTACCACCATCCCCTGGAGAAAGTACCTCAGACAAAACAGGGTTTTCCCCAACCATCAGCAGAAAATTTTACTTGTGAAAATGTCAGCCCACTATCATGACCAGGCTAATGAGCTCAAAGACCAGATTTGTGGTCAGTGCTGAGGGGAGAAAGGAAGCAACAGTATCAGCAGCATCACTGGCGGGAACTCCTCTCAGGAACCTCACAAAGTGCTGTACGGGTTGTAGGACTGGTGTCTTTGGGGTTTCTGTCCACTGTTTGGAGGGTTGTGTGGCGTTTGAACAAGCAGACAGGAGGCACTCTTACAATGGCAACGGGTGAGGAGGATAGGGGCAGCTTGGCAGGAGGTCAGGTAGTCACTGCTGATGATTTTGGGATGCATGGAAATCTCACCTCCTCTTGTGGCCTAGTTGGGTTCAGTAGATGTATTGAGGAGTCTTGAGAAGCAGAGTCTCTTAATTTAGACTGGCAGTTTTCAATGATTAACACGATTTTATGAGAAATTACAGTTACAGCTGGTATCATGAGATCTGAAGGAAAACACCGACTGGAATTGTTCGTTTTCCCAGAGAATCAGGTTCACAAAGGGGACTGCAGGGCAGCTGTGTGAGCTGGATGCCTGTCTGGAACGCATTTCTTGGCCTTGTGAGCTCTGCTCTCTGAGTGACAGGCTTCCCACTATTAAGGGCTCTGTTTTGGCTAGATTATGCAGGTTTTGGGAGTCAGCATGTGTAACACACTTTTTTAGCTAAAAATAATATCTTGCAATGGCAAATCCTAAGCAAATTGAATCTACCAAGGTACAGATCATTCCTGACGAGCTGTGGGAGTGTGTATAATTTCTAAGGAAACTAATTAGGAAAGGAGATGGTTGTACTGCGCTTCTTTATAAGCTGATTACTATGAGTGCAATTGACATCACATTTAAACTACTTCCTCTGATATTCCTCTCTCTTTTTGTTTTTATTTTTCCTTTTTCAAAGCACAAAAGTAAACAACGACAACATCAGCAAAAACACCTTCAGGAGAATACAGTTAATTTCATGAAATCAATTCATTATGGATAACAACTTGGCAATCCGTGGGAGAGGCTTTTGCAGTGCTGTGCTAAGTATCACCAAAATAGGTTCAAAGAATCAACTGCAAATCATTTTAAGCTAATATAGCAGTGAACAGGAATTATCAGGAGGAGAAATTTGATTTACTTTGTGAAGATAAGATTTTTTTCTCTTGGATTGCCATTAGTATGAAAGGTAGTGATAGTAAAGTATGTATGGAGGAGTGAGAATTGAAGGCACTTTAGGTCAGATATTAATAGGGTTTGGGATACAGGAGTTAGGAGACTGGCAGAATTTGCAAGCAGAATCTGAAGACTGCAAACAAGGCTGAAAATACAAAAAACACAGACTTCAGAAAAGACGTAGAGTGAAACTTTAGAGTGAATACATACTCAATAGAGGTTCAGCAGTTTGCAAACAAATTCTCTATGTGGGAAATTACTAACCAACCACAAATTCGCAGATCACATCTGCATGTCATCTATCTACTCAGTGCATTTTTTTCTCCCAACACACTGTACCACTGCTTTGGTACTGACAATGAGGATGGGATGTTACAGAGTTGATATAAATCTGTCATCTCACAGACTTTCCAAGAGGAAAGATATTTCGCTATGAGGTATGCCCATTGTCTACTTTGACTCTGTTTGAGTTTCTACTTCTCCCCATTTATGCCTTTTTTGTCAGCAGACAAAGAACCATCAGCCAACCAACCAAGAAACCAATAACCCCAAACGTATCCTCAAACTTTGCAATTTAAGATGCAGCCCACCATGAACAATGATGAGACTGAGGTGGAAAAACAGCCCTTCACATGTCTTGCAACATTTTTCTGGAAAACAAACAATAGTCCTTCCTCATTATATCCTTTTCATGCATTACAAAATATTGTAACAGAGAGGAGATTTAAAAGGAAGTCTTGAAAGAATATAGACTTGATAGAGTTCAGCGGTTTTCAAACACAACTTTTATGTAGGGAATTACTGACCAAAATGTATTTCAAAACTAATGCATACATTGCCTTCTCTTCTGCTTAGCACTAGCTCCATGTCTGTGTATAAGGCATTCTGTCATGGAGATGAGACGTGGCCCCGAGTCCTGTTCTCCCAACAACAGAAATCCAGCTATTGACCTAATTATGGGACTCTCCTTGCTGAAGGCAAAGGAATGACCTTTTCTAAATAGGAGTAGATTGCATATCTCTGCATACCCCTTCTAGCAGGTTATCTAAGGGTTATCTGTCAGCCTTCCTAATTCCACATTTGGAAGTAATCTTCTCTGACCTGTACAATGCTGGGTAACTCAGGTACAACCTTGCCCAGTGGTTCTTGATGGGAAGAAAGCTAAGCGTTTAAGCGCAAAACTCTGCTTTCAGTTAGAGCCCTGGAAACTCTAAAAGAGGTGAATAAGAATATGGATCTAGAGTGTGCGTGACTCTGTCCCAGCCCTGAAGCTGGCAGCTTTGTCTCCACCCAATACCCTTAACTCATGAGACTAATATGTCACTGTCCACGCTCTAGCTGATGGTTCTTTCTCATCTCATTGTTTATACTTTCATGACCTTTTGTTGTTCGGGTGTCAAGAGCCTTCATTATCATTTTAGACATGAGGTCGTGCTTCTAATCAACCCTCCCCCCTTATTCAATTAACATTTCCAATGCTTTTAAATTAAGTGCACTGGTCCACAGGCCAGGGAATTTCCTTCCAATTAGTACCAGTAGTGAAAGGCATATATCAAAGTTTATTTGCTCATATCAGTGGTCTCTTTTGATCTTCTGAAAGGATCTGGTGAACATACAATTAAGAAGTTCCTCCTAGGTATATTTCCCCAAAAGACCAACAACACCTGCTGGGGTCTATTAGCATTTCAATATGTTTCCCACCTCAGGAAATGTTTCTGCTTCCTTGCCTGACTGGTTAATGTGGCTGCATATTTTGCATGCATACCACTTAAAATCACTGCCTGCCAATGAGTTGCTGAGGCTCATTATTGTATACATTGCTCAACTAGGGATTAGACTCTGTTCAACCTTCTTCACCTCTCATGGGAGGGTCAAATGTGTTCAACCATTTGAAAAGGGTCAAACATTCAAAGCTGTCAGAGTGGAACCAGCAGCATCCATGCCAGACAACAAGAGAGTGACGGGGCTTTGTAGGAAATGCTTATTTTAGGCTCGTGATGGGAACATTTCCTGATGACTGCACATGCTTATCTCTAGACCATGCATGATTACCAGGCCTTGTCTTTTTAGCTGTTGGTCATGAGGACCAAATAGAAGGGTGCTCAGACAACATGAACACATCCTGATCTCAGTCTCAGATTACATCACTTGGAAGGAGAGCAGAATAGCTTGTAAGAAGGATATTCCACCATGTTATTACTTTTAAAGTACAGAACATTTAGTGCAAACCAGAACATGTCAGAAATAACCTTTTTAATGAGACTTAGGAATAGATCAGCTCTGCCAGAAGTTAGATGGGAGTGTAATTGCCTCAGCATTTGCCTGTAGCAATGCACAGTATGTCTACATTTTGACCTGGTTTAAGCATGTCAAAAGGATTCTTTATCCAGATGTTCACTCTCACAATTACAAGTTAGTTGCACCAAGCTCCCATTTGAACTTAAGAAGATTCCTATCTGCATTTTGCCAAAGCCAACCTGTGCAAACGGAGCCCATAATTGAGAGCATGATTATAAACAGAGATAGTCCTAGAGCACTGAAATTCAAGGCCCGGTTCTGATTTCATAGACAGGTGGTTTGTGCAGTTTTTCTTTGCTTGAGAGCTCACTGCAAATGCATGATGTATGGATGATGGTTGAGCTACGGGAATTTTTCTTCTCTCTTCCCCTTACGTCTGTCTCTGTGACTGACAGCAATGCCATGATTACCCTATTACTGATGTGCATTAGCACATACTGGAGTTTGGACTCATGCTGTATATCCTCCTCTGGGTCCAGTGCATTCAATACTGTACCCTGAAGTCAATCATCTTGTAAACACAACCTTTATTTAATCAAACAGAATGATGAAATGATGAAACAAGAATTATGATGATCTTTTCTACTCTGGTGTTTATTAAAATTTAGGTAATATGTAGGGGTAAAAAGTTCACAAATGGTCCTGAGTTTGCTTCTTGTGTAGTGAAGAACCATCTTGTGGTCTGTGGTTTCTGGGGATGGGTTGTTCTGCAGACCAATCTGGACTAAGCATCTATTATACGATTTGCTGAGATTACAAGGGACAAGATTCAATGACCCAGATTGTTCTGTCTAATTCAATTCCCTGTATATAGTTCAGAGACAAAAGTTTTTTTCCAAAGTGCATTCAAGTTCACCGCAGACTGAGATCAGTTTGGGAATTCTGTAAAGGAAAGGACTTTCAGTTATCTTGATGGCTTAAAAGGTGGGGAAAAAGCACTTACAACAGCAAAAGAAACACAGAAATACCAGTGACAACATTAATGGGGCCAGGAGGAATCTAATCTGAGACTTTTAGGTGGAGAGCACTGAGTCCTTTCTTGCATTTATCAGTGAAAATCAGAAGTAACTCCCCCAAAGTCAGTAGATTTATGCCAGCACAGCCTAAGGAAGCAGACTGCCTGGAACCATTGCTAATTTGAACACAGACCAATATAAGTCTGTGGGAATAAATCTTACATAGTGGGTATTAAAGTGAAATGTTTGTGTCAGCCTAACCTGTTCCACATGTCAAAGTCTGAGGGATACTACAAACTGGGAAGATTGTGAGAGTGAGAATTAAAAGTATCTCTCTATATGTATGTGACTGAGAGTATTACAGAAATTAGTAGCGTTTTTGGCGCTGGTTTCAAGGCGTATAGGATTCAGAGCATAGGAGACTAGAAAAGTATGATAACAGGAATTTTAGACAGGAAATTTTAATAACCCATCAAAGATGGAATATACTGGGATCTGAGTCTCAACATGCTTACCCTAAGATCATAAACATGATTGGACAAATATTGAATGAGAGAATTGAAATAGCTGGAAAAGGTTGTGCGCAGTTTAGTGTGAAGGCAGACATCCCAGTTGTGGGATTGCTGATGTTTCTTCTGTGCTTGCAGCACTTTGCAGCACAGAGCTGAAAGCTGAGGCTGGGTGTTGTGAGTGTACAGACATCAGGAGTGAAGTCATCTCTACAAAGCTGCTTTGTGCACTTGGGGATCCAATCCATCAGCCAGCAAAAACAGAGAGAAACTTGCTATGTGACAGCAATGGCAAATAAATGGATTTTGTGGGAAGACCATCTTGTGAACGTGAGGGTCCCCTGAGCTAAGACCCTTGGTGTTGGCACCTCTTATTAAATCCAGTACCATCCCTCTTTTTGCTGCAGAAACCTAAATTCCTCTGTGCACTCATCAGGGTTGGTAACTTTGCAACCCCAATAGGCCTGGGAAAAACTAAGAAGATTTGATTCATTTATCACTGTAGCCTTGGATTTAAATGCCACGGTCGCCAGCTTTCTCCCAAGAGGAGCTAAAAATCTTTAGATACTGGTATCAACATATTGTCTGCATGACTCTTCTTTATAAAGAAATCTTGTTGTCACACACCGATCAATGAAAAGCAGGTATGCCTTGAGTTTCTAATCATTATGAATTCATTTAGAATTCAATGCAATGGCAGCAATCACGTTGAATTCATTAGGGAATTTGCAAGGATGGCTTATGTAGTTCCACAGCAATTCCTTTGTAATTCAGCACTAATTAAGCATTATTTCATGCAGGAAATAATGAGCTGTGGAAACACTGTTAGTGCCAAATAATGGAATGAAGGTGTGTTTACATATTATAAAGACTCTATGAATGTTCAAAGAGGTTAGAGCAGGTCTTGACTTTTTTACCCCAGGGAATAGAGAAGGATCCTAAAAGAGTTATCCTGCTTAACTCAGTTGAGCGTAGGCTAAAAAAATATTGAGTTAGAGAGGCACACTGTGGAAACTGGACTCTCACTCTGTCTTTGCACATCTGAAATGTCAGTGGTTTAATTATTAGATTGCTTCCAAGTCAGTGCCATTCCTAAGAAGAGTTTACGTGTTAGCCAAGGCTCAGAATAATTGAATTGGTGCAAGCAGACCTTGGTGTTATTTATAGCAGAGTGTAAGATTTGAAAAATTTCATTTGAAGAGTTTTTGACACCAGACACTATTTTTCAATATTATTCAGAGCCAGACTTCTAAGTACTGAACAACTGTATGTTTCCAAGAGCCCAACACACTGGGGATTCTCATATTCGAGCTGAGGCTCAGATCTAAGATGAGGTTAAAAGAAGCAGTTCCCTGTTTTGTAAGAACATTGCCATGATCATTGCAACTCTAACACTATTTACTGTTTCTGAGAAAGGATGGGACCATGTTCAAAGCCACATGGGTCTGCTTTCTTCAAAGCAGATGGCAGGAGAGCCCTGAGTGTGGCTCTGTAACCCATCACTATGATTGTGCAGGACAGGATGGTACTAGAACAAGGACACAACCTCATAGATCTTACCCCATTAACACAATGGGTGGGATTTTAAGAGGAGTTGCAGTGTTCACACCCTAGGAATTTTGTCTTTGTATCACAAAACAGACCTCTAGAAGACAGCTGTATGTGAACAATTTAGCTGGAAATAAGTTCATCAGATGCATGAATCTTTTGGCTAGCACTGTGACTTGCAAATACTTGTTAAATACATTTGTCTCCTTACCCACAAAAAGCTAACATTAACTTAAGTTATTGAGAATAGTGGGATTGTTTGTTTGTTCATTTGTGTTTGCTTTGAAAGCTCAGCAGAATGCCAAAAATAGCAACTATTTTGAAAAACATTTGGCAGTAAGGGGAAGAAAATCAGATGTACAGAAGTTTTTTTTTGTGAGAAATCCTGCAATATGATTTCTGAAGGAGGTTTTTAAGTAACCTGCATAATTACTTCAGACATAGCTATTACAATTGCTAAAAATAGTATTTTTGTTGCTTTTATTGTAAAGGAAGAAATAATACCTAAAGGGAAAAACTAAGATTTTAAATAGCTTCAGTGTGACTCAGTGCCTGGATACATTCTGAGGCTCACCTACAAGGAAAGATGTGCTGGGAGAGAGACACCAGTATTACCAAGTTGTATGAAACTGTCCTTTATGGCATTCCATTGAAAAGTATCTGGAAAAGGATCTTGTGAATTTTTCCCATGAAGTATAGAATAAATAGCATTATGAGGGCTTGTAACTCATTTCCTTGTGATCACCATGACTGTGCAAGGGAGCCAGAGGGAGAGATGGGTTGAAAACTTACATTGGAGCTGGCCGAAAGCTTCTTTGTATTGAACTGGATTTTAGTGCCCAGGAATAAAAGAGAAATAATTACACGATGCCTATTCCCCTCAAAGTGCTGCTCACTGGAAGTGGCACTGAGAGGCAGCAGTGCCCAATAAGGGAAGCCACAAAACCTTTTTGTTCCTGAGTTGTTCATGATGACAATACTTGGAGGAACAGCTCTTTGGATGCTTTTTTTCTGCCTACTGCTCTTGTTAATAATGTCACTCAATGGCAACATTGGCATCATTTTCCAGCAGCCACTGGAGGATGAAGGCCGAGAAACATTTCTTCTGCACTGGATCTCTCTCCACTGCATGGATTTCTGGGACAGATATTAAATATTATATCACTACAAGAGGTAAAGTGGATGGCAAGGTCAGGGGGAACTCATTGTACCTTATGTTGTTTTCTTTATATCACTATTTTTGCAAGTCCCATCTTTACCATTAGGTAGGCAGGCACTGTGTCAGTCCTTCAATCAGGTTGGCATTTGCCCTAACCTGTATTGACTTGGGAGACCTCTTCATTTCCTCCTGTGACTCTCCTCAGTCTTTCAGCTCTGAAATTCAATATACCAGAGAGTGGAATGCAAGAAAGCTTGGAAACCTAAACTAATCATTTGTTGTCAGGTGAAAGCTTTGTGACACAGCACGAGCAATCATTTTATTTCTCTCAGTTTCCTGGAAATGCTGTTTTGTTTGAATTCAAAATGCAAGTCAAACAGGAAGAACGTACTATTGAAACCTGTCTTTTAGAAATATCCCACTTGCTTGCAAGGGAAACCATTTTCTCCCCAGATGTTTCAAAGACCAAACTGAAACTCCTGCTAATCGAAGCCCCTGATAGCTCTGCACAAAGCTTATTTCTTGTGTATGGTGTTCCATTTCTGTTGTAGCTATGGTTGCTTCATGTAGATTTTTTAACCCCTTTCTCTTCAAAACAGTAACTTTCCTCAATAGACCTGCCTTCAAACAAAAGGAGATGCTGCAGCTTTAATGAAAATTTAAAAGTCAATGAGGCACACACAAAAAAGAGACATGACCCAGGATGAGCTCAGTCCAATGAATAAATTCGAACCATTTAGTGGATGCTTGGAAAGATCAGAAGGGCACCTTTGCTTGCAGCATTTTAACAAGCTTCCGTGAATTAGCGAGAGGCCTGAAAAATGAGTGGCAGTGGTGGGAAGTAATTCAGTTGTGATCACTTGAGGGTGATGAATGAGGAAGTGACATAGTCTGTGCAGAGACGAGTCATCTTTTCTGAAACAATTGTACTTAGCTCTCATGGCTGGAGATTTATACTGCAATGATGGTGATGCTGGTAATTAATGAAACAATCCTGGATTTTGGGGGGAATGTGAGAAGTGAGGCTCAAGAAGGAGCAGAGTGAAGACCCACAGAGATTTTCTCAAAAGGCTGAAATATTCCAAGATGCTGAATGTTGCTGTATGAATTTGATAAATTTGTCTTTAGCCTGGGAGATAGAGTGTGGTTTAAAAGGGCTGGGAAAAAATGACTTCAAGGCATGTTTTAAGGTAGATGGAGGATGAATTAAGATTAATGAGAGTCTTACAAGTGGGCTGAAACTAGCAGTCTTGATATGAGAACAGTGATAAAAGCCAGCAAGACCAGCCTTAGAATGTGAATTACTTGCTTTATTCAGTACCCCTTGTGGTTATGTCTAAGCCATTTGTGCGTGCATGTGTGTGAATGCACATATGTATGACTGACATCCATTTTAAATTAACTATCCACAAAATCTTAGTGACCATTAAGACAAAAGGAAGAATGCATCCTTAAAGTCCAAAATGCAAAATAACATTTTTCTTTCTCCCCTAAAAGTAAATCAAAATGCTGATTATGTCCTGTTAATAGTTAAATATGCTGCAAGTTAAATAGACCTAACAAGGCAGTTTTCAAATAGGAGACCTGATAGGAGTTTAATGACATCTTATAGGATACTCATCCTGGCAATATAATCATTAGATTTTGTCAAGTGTAAGAAAGAATGACAAAACATTACCCCAGAGCAATTTACTGTATCGCTGCAACAGTGCAGCTGCTAAATGTACTCCCTGAATATTTACTTCCAGTTCTGATCGTATAGATTTGGCTTCATCTTCGAAAGGCATGGCTTCATAGTTTTCTGGAGAATGCAAGATAGAAAGATTCACCTTACAGGAGAGGTTTCCAAGTTTGCTCTGCAAATTGATGTAGAAATGTTAAAATAGAGCCAGACATAATTGAAACTGTCTTGGAAACACAGAGGGTTGTGAGTTTCTTTGTTTGTTTGTTTTGTTTTAATGTTTTTTAAAATATTTGGGTTTTGTTTGTTTGTTTTTCAAAATACACTTTTCATAGAAGGAAGTAGATTCTGCAGTGGGCACACATACACCCATGCACCGTCCCCAAAATCACGTGGATCCAGGCAGAACTAATGCTGCTTAGAAGAACTTCATGGGAGGAGAAATCTCGTTGCTGAAAGATCTGTAATGCAAAAGCCATTCATCATGAAGATGAAAGTGAAAAAAAGCCCACACAATGATATGTAAATATATTCAGATATTTGTGAACACTAAATCATAAACTCCAAGGGGGTGTCAGTATATGACATTGCCATTGTGTTCTGTCTGAGGTTGGAAGCTGGATAACCCTGTGGATAGTAACGCTCAGTGAGGATAGATTACACCAGTAGAGAAATGCCACTTGCTGAAGGGCTTGGTAATGCAGCATCTGTGTGTTCCTCCTCTACAATCTTTTTAAATTGTGTAGAGATTGTCTAGAGAACCTGTGTGGTGTAAACACTTGTACTGTCACTAAGAAGGATGCTTGCAAGTATATTCTTAAAAAATATGTGTATAATCATTATACCATCTTCACCATATCTTGTAGTAGGGGTTGACTGAAATCCATAGCTCCTGGAAAAGGAGACACCTGCCTTCTGCATCACTGAATGACAGCTACTCTACATAATTTCTGGGCAAGTGAATAGCCTTTGAAGGCAAGAGATCTTACTTTGGTAAGATCTCCAGTTAATTGCAGGTGGCAGGACTGGAACCGGACACGATTCAAAGTATGAAGGACTTCTTTGTATTATACCACACTCCTTTTTATGCCTCTTTTATACTGTAAAAACCTGTAACCATAATATATATATATTGATATGGTGTTACACCAACAGCATAATGTAAAGAGACTTTAGTGAAACTCAGACAAAATTTGTTGAGTAGCAACTGGACCTACATAGATTTTCTCATTTGTGAAAAAGTTGTTCAATATTGGACATCGTGAGGCTAACTATTATCTTTTTTTGCTCAGTGTTTGAATGTGAAGTCCTCAGGAAACAACCGTATGATTTTGGATTTCATATTTTTAGACAAAATATGTCTTTGAAGAAAAGTAGTCTTCATGAAATTTTTCCTTGTCTCTTCATAGCACTGGGAAATAAATTTATAGAGGAGGAGAGAATGTCTTTCGTACATAAATATAAGCAAATCCTGAATTAAGAAATGGATAACATCCTTGCTTCGTTTTTAAAATAACAAGTACCACCTTGCTGAGATTTGTGGGTTTCCTGCAGTTACCCACACACTTATATACTTCATAAGCACAGTCTTCCCTGTATATGGGAGCTGGGCAGATTTTTGTTTCTATTGCTGCATAGTGTTTCAGTAATTTTGAAGTGCTGCAATGCAATACTTCTTCATTGATTAGATTTTGCATTTCACAGTGTGATTTCTATACAGTTTAGAAGAGAAACCCAAATCTCTTCATCCCAGCATGTTTATTCTGCCAAATACGTTATTGGGTGAGAAAAGTAGGAGAAAAAGATTAACGAGTGGCCCTTAGAGAATCTTAAATACAGGCAAGAGTTATGCTAAAGCATCTCGTTGTCAAAACTTGGTGAGTAACTACTGTACAGCCTGCCTTGAGCCAGTACCACATAGTAGCTTTTTCCATCCAGGATCAAGAGGATCAAGCCAGAGAATGCTTTTTTGCAAGCACTTTTTTTTTTTTTTTTTTTTTTTTTTTTTCCAAATAATGAGTTGTATCATGCAGCTATTTAATAGGGTGAGTCTTTAATTCTCTTATGAAACATGGACCAGCTCCCTGCCTGCCTTCCTGTTTTACCTGATTAGTGTGGTATTTTGGAGATGGAGAGATTGAATCCCTTAAGAAAATATTTGAAATGAAAGCATCTGAAAGAGGGTAACCTTGGCCTGGCCTGAAGTAGAGGCATTCATGTGCTCACCTGCAGAGAAGGTATCTAAGGTATCAGCCCTGGGGAGAAGAAAAATAGCTCTTAGTACATCTGGGAGAGGTGGCAGAAGGCTGGGAGAAGCTGAGATATAGAATTGTCTCGTTGAGCTCTAAGCCCCTGGCATGGGCAGGGTTGCCAAACACTAGATCAGGCTGCCCAGGGTCCCATCCAACCTGGCATTCTTGGTGATAAATTGGGTGTTGTTGACCCTCTGGAGCTCACCAGCTTGAGTTTCATCTGCATCATAAATTTTCATGTATCATGTAGTAGCCACACATCTCCCCCGGAGCAGAACAACAGACCTAAATAGTTGCTGCTTGCTGCCTACCCTTTTGTCCTTAGTCTCTGGGTTTTGGTCCTTCTGTAGCTCACCTAACATAGCTGTGGGTGGTGGCTGCCTCCTGTTCTGCACTAACCAACTTTGTTAAGCCAAGCAAGAGAATAAGAAGGAAGGGATTAACTTCATTAGGTAAAGCCTCTGATAATTTAACTCCTGTAATTAAATACTAATTATGTGATATTCATCTACGACTGGATGTTGAGTTCTGTAAGCAGTCTAGAGAACTGTGTGTGTTCTTTTGGCATTCTTCTTTCTCATGATGCTGCTGAAAGGAAGGCACACTATCCTTGGAGGGATGCACAGAGATGCTCTATTCTGTGGCTGTGTAGCATGTACAGAAGCGCTGCTCCACTGCTGTGGTCCAGTTCTCTGCAAATAGAAGGCTATGCAGAAAGCTGCTTAGAATGCATCTTTCATTCAAAACCATCTCACAAATCAGAGTAGTAAAAACCGTGTGTCTTTTTTTCTGTGTCTCTCAGTACAATTGAACAGATGAGCAAGATCCTACCTAGAAGAAAAGAAATGTCACTGTGCTGGAACCTTACTCTCTGCTCACATCCTGTTCTTACAAATAGGTATTAAAGTTCAGTAACAGGCAAGTGAATAAAGATAAACTCTTCAGCTGTGCAAGACAGCATTTTAGTCACCAGATAATTTGGAAAGACCATCACATGTTAAGTTTTTAGAGTTATTCTGCTAATATAAATTTTTAAACCTTCTTGCCTTTAAAAATGAGAACTGTGTCTGAGACATGCTTTTGTTCATTTTGATATAGATTCTTCTCTAATTTATGAAATTATGCTGTTGTATGTAGAGCCCAACTCAATTAGCTCCCTCAAATGGCTATTTTCCACTTGATCTAAGCTACATTCTGAGGTTACAGGCACAGAGCTCTCTAGCACTGTAATAATAGGCTTTTTTTTTGGCATCCTTCCTTTTCGATTTGATTAGTTTTTCCTTCAGCCATTAGCAAATATTTTTTCCTAGCTAAATCCTATTTCATGTTCTCCAGCTTTTTAAAATTCCTTTTTCTTTTCTTTGGTGTTTCTGACACATCCAAGTGAAGCGTCAATTGCAAGTTTAATTAACATATCCTCTGCTTTCTTATTTCATGTGAGTAATAACAGTGCTGAGCAAACATAAATCCAAAATCAGTCCCTTTGGTGTACCCTAAGCTCCTTTCACTGACCAGTTTGACTTCATGGATTATTGTGACTATGGTGCTTTGTTTAAATCCCTTAGACACTCCTTTGACCTTGTAACAGAGTATGCATCTAGGCTGATTTTTTTTTTTCCAGGTGAAATCACTGTAGTCTCTGGCATTGGTTTTTAGCTCAAATCTGCCACTTGAATATGTGGACTGGAATGAACTCCATCCACAAACACTGAGTAGACAATCCCTTGAGAACAAGGAAATTTCCAGCTAACATAAACCTGAAAGGATCAGGCATTGCCTCAGCTGCATGCACTTTTGTGCGTCTTAAGGAGGGAGAGAGCAGAGAGAAACTCACAATACATAGCAGATCTTTGTTTTACTTCCTCAGCTAGCACAGAATAGGGATAAATGCAATAACCACATATTGTACTTTATCTGGCTATAGCAGTGAGTCTTTTCATCTCTCCTTTTAGATTCTCTTGAAAATGTCTTTTTTTTCCTGTTACCTTTGCTTAACTTTTTCAAGCCTTTTTCACTAAGAATACAATAGAAGTATTTTAATATATAATAATTACCTATTCACTCAGTAGAACATACAACTACCATGAATTTAATGTGCCTGGCCTAGTAGCCAATGGCTGCATAATTCTGCAGGCAAATTCTGTTTCCTGGAACTCGTTCAGTTATTCTATGAACTAAACTGGCAACTGGAAGTTAATAGCAGATATTAAGGCAGCATTGAGTATTTTGTACGCTGTTAACAACACATGCACATAAATTAGAATAATGGAATCACCAAGGTTGGACAAGACCTCCGAGATCATCCAGTCCAACTATCCATCACCAATATTTCCCACTAAACCATGTCCATCAGTACAACATCTAAACTCTTCTTGTACACCTCACCACCAGTGACCCCACTACCTTCCTCGGCAGCCCATTCCAGCACCTGAACACTCTTTTGGGGAAGAAATATTTTTTAATCTCCAATCTGAATCTGCCCTGGTGCAACTAGAAGACATTCTCTCTAGTTTTATTGCTAGTTACATGGGAAAAGAGGTCGACCCCCACCTAACCATAACTTCTCTTCAGGTAGTTGTCAAAAGCAACAAGGTCACTCTGAGCCTTCACTTCTCTAGTTTAAACAATCTCAGCTCTCTCGGCTGAATCTCATAAGGCTTGTGCTCCAGACCCCTCACCTGCTTGTAATTACATGTATTCAAAGACTGTCATTGGATCTTGCATTCTGGGCAGGACTTGTCTCACTGGGGTTGAGTTTCTCCAAGAAGTTGGTGTCTTCCTGATGAACCTGCATTCAGATGGGAGGAAATACCACCCTAAGGTGCCATTCTCCCTCCATTGCCCTGAAGTCTCATTGTTGAGCAAGCTGATACTGTGGAGGTGAGGAGTAATCCTCATTTGTGATGGCTGTGGTAGTTGTTTCTGGATGAACAATTTCACAATAACTTCAGATTACTCACTTCCTAGGTTGTAAATGCCCAATAGTGGCTCTTTCCTAAGGCTGCCTATTCTCTTTGTTTACCACTGAATGTGTAAGACAATTCTAACAAAAAGCTGGAGGTTTAAATTCAAACCCTGGTTTAGAGATTTGCTTTACAAATGCTTAAACCTTCAAACCAAGCAACAGAAAGGTAAGACAGAGCCTTAAAGAAGCCCTGTGAAATAACTGTAAATAAGTTATTTTGCCACTTCTCTTGAAAACTCACATATGCATAACAGTGGTTCAAGCACAAATCCCAGGTAATTATATGAATTTCAACATCTGCATGAAAAAGGGGTATTATAATCCTTCTTTTTGCTGTTTTTTCTTCCCAGGCCCTCAGCACACAAAGCTCTCTGCCTCAGAAGCTGGGATGAAGAGATGAAGCCCTGAATCCCCTGTGGTCCTCGTTTTGCACACTACCGTACATCTCCTACATTTCTGTGATTTGCATTCCCCTGTGAAGCAGCCAAATGAATAAACATTAAACATGGAGACCGAAAGAGCAATATTCTTGCTAAAGAAGCTCTCTCTTTCAAAAATCAATGAGATAATATCCTTTTAAAGCTATTTCCAACTGTCGTCTCTCCTGATTTGGCTCTCTGGGAGTTGAAAATATTGAGGAGATTACTGACAGATTTAACAACGGAGAGGTTCACCTTATTTCGATCTGGTACTTTTAATGTCCTCTAATGCTTTGTCTATGCTGTGAAGCCAGACAAGAGGCCATCTCACTGCTTTTATTTGGTCAGGTGAAGCACTGGGTAACTGTGACTTTCTGGATTATTTTAGGGAGGACAGCCATGAAGCTGGCAGAAAGTCAGTGGTATCATGGAAAAGCATCTCATCTCCTGGCAGGTTTGCCACCACTTTCTACTATCCAGCAGGGAGCAGCCTGAGCTTACCTCAACAGAGCCCTGCTCCTGCTTAGCCCTTTTGGAAGAGCTGGAACATGCTCATATCCTTCCAGCTGCACAGAGGCACATCAGTGGCTGCTTAGAGCTCCAGCTTCACAGACCATTATAGAAATAATAGTCCTCACAGGATCATTTCTAAATGACTTGTGAAAATAGATTAGGTACATTGAGTTCAGGCAAAAAACATCTTTTTTATAGGTTTTGTGCAAACAATCTGTTCCTTTGATACATCTTGCTACTGAGTTTCAAAGAAATCAAATTGATGAAGCTGTGAAGAAAGCAATTTGTTAAAAATTAAGCTTTCTTCTTGGGAGATTCAAGTTGAAAGAACATCTCTGTGGACTGTGCCTAATCAGAACCTTTGAACACTATCAGGCATGCCCCATTAGGGTTGCCAGCTTTCCAAAACAAATTACTTACTCTAATCCCTTGCCTGATGTATGCTGTAAAAGACAATAGTTCAGCTTGACAACACTGTCATTGCATGAGATTTATAGTGTGCAGCTGAACAAACCTCAATTTCTACTTTATATCACAAAGTGGCCATGAACCCCACTTCAAGACAAAGAGTATTATAACTATCAAACTTATTTAACATAACTTGCCAGGCTTTCAATGTCTCTGGTTCAGCTCTGTTAGCTTGAGCAGAGTTGTACTGATTTACACCTGATGGCAGTCTGGCCATAATAAATACTCCCTTCCTCCCCAGGGTCTAGAACTTGTAACAAGATCACTTGTTATCACTAGGAACTGTGAATGGACTAGGCAGCAGTGAAGAGAATAAATTCATTCACATGCACTGCAGTTGATTACATTTATTAAGTTGTAGTTGTGAGAGTTTTTAGCAGGAGTAAAACAGCATAGTCCCATGAAAGTAATGCAGTATTTCCATCCGTTCACTCCAGTTTTTGGAGTGCATCACTGTGTACTTAAGCTCATTCCTTACACAATTATTTTCTTTATGTAATGAGCTTGGTCTTGTTTAATTCATTCTGTGACCAGTCACTTGTATCGTCACAAAGGCTTCATAATGTCATTAAAACATTCAATTGGATCATAAAATAATTCAGAATTAAATGAAGCACAGTAGCTTAAATTATTCTGTAACTTTCAGCTGTGCAAATGTAGTGAAGGAACTGTGTATTTGATAGTAATTGGAATAGAGTAAGTCATTTTCTAACAAAAAAAAAATTGCAGTTGGTATAATCATATTTTGTACTAGATAAAGTGTCAGTGATACCATATGTCTTACAGAGACATATGAGAAAGGAATAATTCCTGTGGTATTAATTTTGATGAGCACAGATCAAGGTAGGTAACCATGTCCTGCACCAAGCTGAGTTGAAGGAGACAAATATCCAAAGAAACCAGGGATTCAGCTCTACCAAAATACAGATACCTCGCAAAAGTGGCCTGGCAGCTCTGGTGGTACCAATGGACGTGGAGGTCTTGGGATGCTTCTCAGCCTCTTGGGCCTTTGTTCTCTGAGAGGTTTGAACAGAACTGAGTTTAAGGTCCAGAGTTATCCCAAGTACTGGGGTGAGATTTCTCCCATGCTTCAAGCACAGTTCCTGCTCATGGATCAGTCTTTTCTACAGTTTGAACTGTGAATTTGAACTGCATGCATCCCACCTCTGAGACAGTGCTTTGTTTGGACAGAACAAAAACTTCTTTTCTCTCTTTGAAGTGGGATTTAAGTGGCCTTGGACTACAGTTCTCTATGCCACTCTCAGAAGAGAACTCTCAGAAAAATATTTGCTGGTTACTGTACACTTGAGGGAATTTAAGATTTCTTGGTTTAGGTACCAACAGTGCTACCGAGCATTTTTACCTCTAGTTCTTCTTTCTGTGTTTCCTTTTCCTTCTCTCTCCAACAGAAACATCATCTTTAAGGAAGAGGGAGTGTTCATTTGCAACATCAAAGACAAAAATATAAACAGTCCACACGTATCATGTCATGTTTTCTTCCCAAACTTCATTTTGCAGCCAAATATGGTTATAGAAATGAATTTGAATGTTAGAAAAGGTAACAGTGAAAGCTTTTTAAAGGTTTATGTAGGAATGTTGCTAGGATGGAAAACAGAGACAGTGCTTCTTCTTCCAGAAAACTATTAAATGTGAACAAAATGCTGTTGGTCCTGGAGAGCTTTAGGCTTAGTAGGAACAGTGAAATTTCTGAAACATTAGCATTCTGAACATTACCCTTACAGCTGTGTCATGTTTTTGTTCCTGTTCACTTATTAATCACTGCAGTTTTCAATACTTTGTCTACTAAACATACAAGGATCTGATCAGCTCTCTATCTTGTATGTCAGTATTTCTAGTGCAAACTCTCTAGCTTTATAATTTTTGCTTGACATCATGGTAAATGTGTGGTTCATTTCCCTTGAAGTGAGATGCCCTCTGCAATGCTTCCATACAATCTGAAATATAGAAAACAGAAAATTTCTTCAGGTTAAGTTTTCCAAAAACCTTACTTTTGGCCTCATTTGACTACAGTTAAAATGGTAATGAGAAGACAGTTCGACTAGATGATCTTACACATCGTTTCCAACCTTGTGATTCTGTGGTTCTATGATTCTATGAAAATCAAAGAAACTTTGCTACCAATATCATACAAACAAAATAACCAAAATCTTACACTTCTAAAAATGGCAGTCTCTTAAATATATCTTTGTTTTGCACTAAATGTTTTTGAATTAAATATTCTTATGTCTCTTTAAGGAAGAAAATCTTTTCCCTCTCTTTCCTTGGAAGGAATAACATTGTACTTATAATAAAGTTTGCTGTCATGATAACTTAATTGAGGCAATAAGTCTTTGCAATCTTTGTGCTGGTTTATAAAGCAGTGACATTTTCCTTTCCTTTAAAAATTAAAATGTAGAGCTAGTCTGGATATTGAAATGACAGTTCTGTTCTTTGCATATGCACCTATGTATTTTCCACCTATGATGCTTGCACTGTGGAGGGAAAAGAAATGGATAGATTACAATTATGACAAATTGTGCTAGTACACTTTTCCTATTGTCTTCTCTTTACAATAAAGAAACCGTTCTTTCCATGGAAAGGTTTTTGGAATTCAGACAAATCACTGTTGCAAGTGAGCAGATGCTGATGTGGACAATAAGATAGGCTGAGGTCAAAGCCCAAATGAAGGGCTAATGTCCTGTCATCCTGCTGAGCTAAAATGAAAGCTCAGCAATATACATAGTATGTTGGAGGAAGAACTCAAGAATTTCCAGGTTTAAGTATATATGTTGAAAGCAGTTCTCTCACTTTCATGTATTTTTGAACCTTCCTGCACCTCTTTCCTTCAGGTGTTAGACCTTTCATTCCTTTTGGTACTTCTGTAGACATTAAAATTGGCTCTGATGTCACCGTTCACATTGTTGAGGACCAGAATTTTAAAGGGTTGAATGGAAAACACTAATGGTAAGATGCAAACCTTGAGAAAGTAAGGCTAGAGTACTGAACAAATTATCCCAATTTAGGCTGCATTTTCTCACGAGTCTCTTTGACTTTCTGGTGACAATAGATATAAGTTTTAGGATTTGACTTTTGATTGTAACTGAGTGAAAAGGAGCAGGAAATTTTCAACACAAGTGACAAGAGGCAAAAATCTGATGCTCTAAACAGATACATTTCACAAATTGTATTCACTTTAATTCATGATGTAATAAATATCAACAATAAATTATTCTACCCTCCCCCCCAAAAAAACCACCCAGAACACTGGGATGGCTATCAGTGTTTATCCATGCTCCATAGACACACAAAACTCTTGCATATTGGAAAAGCCAATAGTACCTAAATTGATGGCTGCCTATTCAAGACATCTCATTTATTATAGTAGATGTGATACAGACAAATAAAAGAATGACCCTAAGGAGACTGCTATGTGAAGAAGAATAGGAGGATAATGAGGTCAGATAAAACGTCTGGATCTCATTAATCCCAAAGAGCTAAGAGAGCTTTCAGTGACAGTACAGCAAAGATGGTGAAGGAGCCCATACTGACATCACTGTTACCTGGTAACCCAAACCTAAAGAAATCTCCATCTCTTCTTTGTAAATGGCCAAAAAAAGCACAAGGATGCTTGGTAGTACACCTGCAGGCAAACGCTCTATTTACTGCATAATATGGGTTTGAGTCAATGAGGTGTTAGTCTCTTTCACTTTCTATTAGCAAGTTGCTTGCCTAACATCTCACCTATGTATCCATTCTTGCAAACATAGCCCCTTTCAATATGGAAAACAGCTGATTTCTATCTTTCAGAATCACCTTTTGTATTATGATAACTTGTTACCTCTATGTAGGCCCCCTACATCACTTCTTGATTAAACAAACCTAGGTCTTATTATTTTCCTATAGGGCTTATGCTTTTTTTTTTTATCAGGATCTCTATTTTGCTGCTCTTTTCACACGTGGTGACCCATTAAAACCTTTAGATTCTTTACAGCTATGCTATGATCTAGCTGGCCATTCTCCATTTTTTAATTTTCCATCCTAAATACAGCATCTGTATTGTATTTAATCTTATTGATTTCAGGTCATTTATCCAATTTATTGTGATCATTTTGAAGTCTAATCCCGTCTTCAAAAATTCTCATGAGCTTTCCAGTAGGATGTCATCCACAAATTTTATATGTGTAATCTCCATTTCATGATCCAAGTCATTTATAAAAATATTGAATAACAATAGGCATAGGACAGGCTCCTGTGGGGCCCACATGATGTGACCTTCCAGCTTGACAGCAGGCTATTGATAACTACTCTTTGCATAAGCTTTTTCAGGCATTTGTGTATCAGCTTTGTAGTGATTTTGTCTAGATGATAATCCTTCATATGTCTGACTCCAACCCTTTACAGAAGCTCATTGTATTGTATCTACTTCACTGCAACAAATCTCTCTCTAATTACCTGATCTATTGAGACTGCCCTTTCTTGTCAATGCCTCTTTCTAAGCAGGAAAATATGGCTTTTCTTTATTTACACTTTCTTATACTCTGTTTTCAGACTTGGGCACTGCTGATTTTCATTTTTCTTCTTCAGCATCAGCAGCAGGGGGAGATCTGGCTTTCTGTTTTGCCTCTGGAGATCTACATGGTCTTTTCTCTTTATTTTTTCAACAATCATGTCCCCTTAAGTATCTTCCTCCTGTTTCCAATGCCAGATATAAACCTTTCAAGAAATGGTGTAATTCCCAGGTTTAATTAATAAATTGGCAGAACACTAAAGCTTTTTTCATTGGTGATAAGCCACTGTATGGTGGAACAAAACAAAAACTAAAATAATACCCAACATACATTCAGGTATAAAATAGTGCCACTGATTTGCTTAATCTTCATGTTATTAGTAACCTATATATTCAAGCAGCCTTCAGCCTCATTAGCAGAGTTCGTTTGAAGTATGAGATACAGTTTTTCACGGTAGAGGGTTTCTTGGAGTCAAATGCTGAGGGCTGTGCACATCTGCTTTCACCCAACCCCTCTCCCAGAAGCATGAGCTATTCTTCTCAGTGAAATGGTCTGGGACATCCTCCATGAAACACTCAGAAGTGTCCATTCACATTTCTTTCATCTTGCTAGACTGTCTTTCCAAAAATGTGTTGCATGGATTTTGTAAAATCCAGGATGCCATCTGCCGGGAATGACTGTTGAGTGCCCCAATGAGCAGAGCAGAGAGATATAAGCAACAGAAGAACTGCACTGATTCACAGCAGCTGGGGATCTATCCTTGAATCCTAAATGAACCCTTTAGTGATAACCCGAGGTCTGGCTCACATTTAGTTGCAGCAGTGGGCAACATACGTGCGTGACACAAGGATTTGTACTGCTGTGCAGCTACAACTCCATCCCCAGCTGCAGGTCACAGTGAGAAGCCTTCTGGTTGCCAAATGTCCCCAGTCATTGCCTCTTGTTACTAGCATCTGTGATTTGCAGTGTTAGACAGAGGTGCTATATGCTAAAACAGATTCCGTGACACATTCGTGCTCACAAAATGCAAACACTTGTAAAATGCAAGCACAATTTAATGTGTGTGTGTCTGTGTGCTTTGAGAGAGGCTGGGAACAGTCATTGGTTCTGGTCTGAATTGGCTTCCTGGTTCAGGGCACACTTATGAAAGGGATTTCAGCTACCCATTCAGTGCCAAATGTAGCAGATGGTGATAGGATAGTAAATTATGTTAAGGAATACTTGAACAGTTTCTTTCCCACTTCTGTAGTTGAAAAACAAACAATTGAGTCACTTAGGGTAATGGCAGATGCAGTTTCATGCGTGTCTACCACCCTGATAGTTTTATAGAACATCTCAGAGAATAAAGAAGCAGGTTTAATAACCATGAAAATGATTTGAATAATCCTGGAGCAATCATCATTTCTAATTTAGAAGTTTATATTCCTCTGTTGCTGAGATTTGAATTTGTGTTTCCAGTCCAATTATTTATTTACTCATATTCTGCATTTTTTTCCTCACAAAATTCCTCTTATTTACAGAAAACATTTCTATAAAACTTTCTAGCCAACTGGATGCGATAAGTCACATCCCTGGGTGTTTAAACTATCTTCTACATAGTTTGTTTTCCAGCTCTGCCTCCTTTGTTTGCTAGTTTCCACATCTGTGAAAGACCTTTTCACAACCTGGCATTGTAGAACCACAGAAGTTTGTTTTGGAAGGGACTCCAGTCCCACCTCCTACTTGCAGCAGAGTCACATTGCTCGGGGCTTTGTGCAACTGGGTCTTGAAGACACCCAGAGACTGAGGTAGCCCAACTCTATTGTGATTATAGTATCAAGTAGAAATCTCTGGTTTGAATTCAACTCTGTATTTAATATAAATCTATATTGTCTGACCAGTCTGATGGTCTTCTCTACTGTTCTTTTCTTTCTCTAATTTTTATTGTGCATGAAAAAGTGTATGAGTGAATAGATGTGCATATACACAAATATACTTGAAGTGTTTCTTTGCTCAGAAGAATGCCTACAGATTAGGAATTTATTTTCTGTTCTGCCAAGGTAAGATACAAACTAGTCTCCATTTCAGTGGGACAGGACATCTCATTTCATTAACCAAAAAATTAATGGCTCTGCTGGCAATTTGAGGAAAGTAACTTACCGAAGAAGAGCCTTAAGTGTGAAAATGATGGAAGGCAAGAACAGTTCTGTACAATGAAGTGCACGAGAAAACATGTAAATGAAAAAGATAAAACTGTAAAGGCATACATTATTCATATAATGATCTAGCTAAATAAGAATAATTAATCCCCTTTGTTTGCTCATTTGCTTTGATCTTATTCACAGAAAGGTACACAAACTGTCTGAACTTTTGAATTTCAACTTCTAACCTTATACTCTCATTCATGTTACATTTGGGACTATAAAAAACAAGATGGTACATAGCCAAAGCATCACCTCTTTTTTTGTACACCCTAGGATCTAAGTCTAAGGGTTAGGTATCTATCATTTGACCTGTGTGTATGTTACTCTGTTATAAGAGAGGGGCTGGTTCCTTCTGCAACCATAAATCTCTGATGTGTGGCAGAATGATCATCCATATCATCTAGGTGTGCGCTGTTGGTGTCCTTGATATAAATGGATCATCTTGCAGCCAGTAATAATTCAAACCAAGCATTTTTCAGGATTTCAGTAAATGGCTATAAAAAGCTCTATGTTCAGGACTGGATCATCCCTGTTGGGAAATCTTGTCCTCCTTTGGCACTCTGTCTTCAGAAAAAGGAAGTAAACAGATTTTTATAGGGTAGATTTTAATGTATTAGGAATTTTTCAGAGATTTTAAATGGATGCTTTGGATTTAAGCAAGAACAGGGTCATCAAATGTGGCTTAAGAGAAAGGTCACTACACCGGTATTTGGGAAACTCTTACAGCAGCCTACAAATGATCCTTCCCCTGGACAGTGAATGATTTAGACTGGTACAGAGCTGATCACCTGAAGAACAGAGGGGGGATGAGGGAGAGATTTCTCTCTTGGGGTCTGGTGATGACAATTGGAGTAGCTGCTTGGCTGAAAAAGGATCACTGGAAAAATGACAGATAAGGGTGGGTTAAGTGTTGCAAAATAGCAAGAAAAGAAGTGGGGAAAAAGAAAGGAAGGGCATTTCCCTGATATTTCTAGTTCTGCTTTAATGCTCAGCCTTGAGTTTGAGTCCTGTCTGGAGATTGAGTGGTTAATCACAATCAAGGCTGTCCAACACCCACTGCTTTCTCCTTTCCTCATAATGATGCCTAATACATCCCTAGAAGCCTAGAGCTTCTCCAAACCAGTTCACCTTTTGTTTTCTAAGTGGATGGCTGAAATGCTTAGTTTTGAAGCTGGGAGAGGCCCAGTTTAGAAAGATGGCAGTGGTGGCTAGGAGGCAGCATAAGTGAGGCTCACCTCATCAGCAGAGATGCCTTGTTGCTGCTGCACATGAAGCTACTGCTTTGTGATCCCAACCTGAAGGTCTCTCTGCCCAAGCTTCTTGTGATGCATGAAAGACAGTAGTTTGAGTGGAAAGCCAAAATATTTTCCTTTTGTTTTCTGTTATGGAAAATATGTTTTTTTCCCCTGAAAGAACATGCCTTTTCCAATGACTGGTTTACTGGCATACCATTGAAAGAGGTAAAACAAAGGTGAAAAGATGTTGAGGGAGTTGGCCACAAGTATTAGAAAGCCTCAGGTGTGCTATAATTGGTGCCAGACTCAGCTGGTTGCCAGAGATTATAATTGCCAGCCCAAAGTTTGATGATTTGGCATCTCATGATTCCCTCTTCCCAGAGGGGGACAGGTGTGGGAAGAATGAGGCTGATTTCATCTTTTTGCAACCTGATGAGTCCCTGATGCAACAGGAATTTCCATGTGACCTGTGCTTGGTTTCACAAAGCAAAGGGCATTGGACAATGGCAGTGAATGCTCTACTGAGTCAAATTATTTCCAGAAATAATCCTTTTCTATATAGGTAGGAGTTACTCTTACAACTTGCTTCTTATTTTCATCTATGATAATCTACTTTGTGCTCAGAAGTATGTTTTCTTAATATATACTTATTTCCTTTAAGTTATTTTCATTTAGGTGAATGTTAACATCTGCTAGGAAGATTCCAACTTACTGCTGTGAATTATGAGCATCCCTAATTATATTTAATTCCTTCTCCTATAACAAGGAATAGTATCTATACTACATTCCTTCTCCTTCTTAAGATCTTGACCTACCCCAAGAGCTTTCTGTTTTTTTTCAGAATAGTGTATTAATACTCTCAGGAGAAAATAAGCCTAAAAGTACCTAAACTAGCCTAATATGGGTTTTATATTTTTTTAATCTATTTTTGGATTTTCTGCAATGACCAGTATATGTAATAAATAAAGCTGACGGCCAGTGCTTTGTCTGGAAGGGAGTATTGACAATTCTGACCTTACAGTAAGTCTGAGAATATTAAAATACCATTTTCTGGTAAACCAGTCATTTAGCTGCTCAGGGAAAGGTAGGGCATTGCTTTCTGAGCAGCTGTTTCTGCTCTTAAGGCATCTAGTGGAAAACCATGAAAATGCATCAAGATTTCACTGTACATGAGAAACCATTAAAGCTTTCAGTTACTAAACCTACAGAAGAAGAAAAGCATAGGAAGGTCTCATAGGTTGTGGCAGAGTTTAGAACTGAGTCATTGCTTAATCTCTATTGAGTTTCCTTCAAAAAAGAATCCCCCAAAACCAACAAAATCCCCCACAGCAGCACACTTTCATTCACTCAGTTGAAAAGGTAATATAATAACATTGGAGAAATACTAGATGTTAACATTTTTATAGCATAGTATCTAATGTGTACTCCAAGATGATTTTTATGGGGGTGAGGGGATGTCAAGAGGCCTTCCTTGTGAGCTCCTTCCAGTTCGGGATGTGCTGTGCTTCAAGGCCTCCACAGCAGTTCACCAAATGTGCTGCAGACCATCAGTGATCAGTCCCTGTGTTAGAGGGAAGCCCTGGCCCATCCTGCTCAGCCACAGCTCCAACTCGCTCTATGGTTTGGTGTTCAGGGCAGTGACAGTGAAGCTGCCAGTTTTGGGGCAATCTGTAGAGTTTGTGCTTGCTTTGTATTTGCTCAAGTTCTTTTCCCCTTCCATGTCACGAGTTAACACTTTGTCTGTTTCTTCTAATGCATATTTTATGACCTGGCTACTGTCTTTTAATTGTCTGAGCAACTCAAGTAGGTGGCCTGGTGGCTTTATAAATGCCATTGTGGTGACTAAAAGACACATTGCACTTGGCACCATTCTTCACAGTGTCTTCAGGGGTCTGGGATTGACTTGCTCTGGTGACAGAGCCAACATTTGCAATAGCTCTGTCTACTTTCTGCTAGCTTGGCAGCCAGAATTCACCTCTTGTTCTCTGCAAATCTACATGGGGACAAATTCGATATGAGATTTTAAATTAAAAACAGTAAAATCTACCCAATCTACCTAAGCCCGAAATGTGTTCCAGATTGGATTGACAAGGACTGCATAATAAAGCAGGGATGCAAACTGGAAATAAACTGAAAACTTAGCTCAGGATGGATGATTTTATGCTAAATACGATTTGTGGACTATACGGCGTGTGTTAAACTGAGATTCACTCAAGATATTTCTGTCACTGGAATGGAAAAATAAATCATACTGTCTGGAACTGTTGCTTCAGAATAATACACAGGTTTTAGTGATGCTGTACTCCTCTTTCAGTATCTTGTTATTGCTACATTATTTAGAGCTTGCAGATATCCATCACATTACTCCATTTGCCAATTCAGCAGTCTATACAGAGCGTACATAAAATTAAGCACGTTTACATCCCACTAAGGTAACATAATTAGTTTCATGATTATTTCAATGTTTGTGTTCTCTATATGGATTTGTTTCTCTTTCATATCAAGATACACAGATGAGGTCTTCAGTGTGTGCTCAGTGCGAGCACTCCTGTTATTTGCTTCATTTCCAAGTTCTTAAGTTTCTTCTCTTTTTGGAGGAAACAAAAAATAATTCTGTAGACCAACCAAGATATGTTTTGAAATTGAACTTAATTTTATTGCAGAAAATCAGAAATTTCCAAAATAAATTAATCCAAATTTCAAATTTATCTAATGAAACTACACTTTCTATCAAATATGTGCATCCAGACCTAGACATTGTAAGAGGCTGTATGGGAAACTGTTTTTGTCCATAAGCATAGAGGACAAGATTTAGCTTCTGTGAAATTTGGCATTTTATTGGATTCAAGGAAGCTATGACATTTTAAACAGTCAAAGAACTAAAATCTTTTTTCAATTCTTTTGGGGAACTGTGGTGGTAACTAAATGCTCTCACACAAAACCTATGACAGTCATAGCATTTTATCTCACTGTAAACTGAAGTAAGCACTACTTTTGCCATCTTTAACCAGATTCTCCACATGTAAAAGCCCTAAAAGACAAAGATTTTAAACAAACGGGTGTAGGAAGAAACAGAAGCAGGGGCAAGGGGAAGCCCTGAAATTAAAAAAAGATGAAAACCTGAGGAATCCTAGCAGATCGTATCAGGATGGAAGAGGCACAAATCATCAATGTCTGTGAGATACATGTGTCATGCAGCCGACATGCATCACAATAGAGTTTGAACACTTTATTTGCATCACAATGCAATTTTTTTTTTCCTCCTGGACTGCCACATACTGCTGCACAGACATGAATGGGTTATTGGTCACATGCAGATCTGGCAGAATCCAACAGAAGTGGGTCACGTAAGAGTTTCCAGGCGTGAAGTATTAAGAAAAAACATGCATAGCATAATGCTATTTCTATAGCCAAGGCTGCCTTTCAGTACTACCCCTTCTGAACTGCCTTGTTTAACTGGCAACTCAAGCTCTGATGAAATAAGCAACCTTCTTATTATACAAGTCAGTCCAAGGGGCAAGACTAACCGTAAGCAAAATGGCTCAACAGTGTCTGTAGTTTCACCACCTGTGAGAACGGAGAGAAAAGCTTGCAATACAGCAATAACTACTCCAGAGACAAGTGGTGATAATACAATGATGCTACTCCAAAACCTTCTTCAGCTGATTCTTTCACCTCTGGCTTTCATGTAGGGATTTGTTTAATCTTTTGTTGATAACACAACAACAAACAAAGCTATTATTATAATAACATGATTACACATCTATTCAGTCTTTAGACTTATTGTCTAACTAACCTTTCCTACTAGGCAAGTGAGAATTTGTGAACGTTAACTTACAATAATCTTGCTTGCTTTGCACTAATATTTCATTGCTAATTAGCAGCATTTCCCCCCTGCAGAAACCCATTTAATAAAACATTGAATTTTTAATGTTTTTACTGGGGTAGGTGTAAGCCTTGTGCAAGCCTATGGATTAATACTTGTCTTTATTTTGCCCTTGCTGAAGCACATTACTGGTGTTATGGTCACCCTTGTTCTCTCAGACCATTCAGAATCTAATAAAAGCACTTCCATTGCTCTCTGAGACCTTGTTTTTACACTTAGCCTGCTATTTTAGAGCCAAGATGTATAAATTTAATAAAGAGATGCTCTTCTCAGTGATTCATTTATGATAGCAGAGGTGCCAACTTCCGTAAATCTGTCTAAAATAATGTTTGGAATTATTACTGAATTGTAGAGGTTTCATACACAGACATAAGCGAACTTACAAAGTTCCTTATTTGTACTCTGCAAAAATTTGAAGCCTTAATGAGTGTGATTTGTGGGCTGAGCTCATAGTTTGGAAGGTCTTTTTGTGGCTTGACTGGTGACGTGCTGATACAAATTATACAACTTTGACAGGATAAGGCAGGAGTAATTTTAATGTAGAACGGAGAATGCTTCACTACTCATAACTTTCGTTGCTCATTCCTGAGTTCAAGTCTTGGCCAGACTGGTAGCAACATAAGATGAAAATAGGACAGTTGTACCCCAAAGGCTTCTGCATTCCTTCAGTCTGTAAGACCTTGTACTTGCATGTGTAGACAAAGATGCATTCAGATGCCAGTAGGCACATATGCATGCAATGACCTATTCCGTGCCTCTCTTGTGGGTTTTTATACATCAGCCAATCTTCCCTTCTTAGAAATAACCAGCTAAGAGGTCAGTAGTCTGCAGCCTGTACAAGTTGAAGGCCTCAAATTAGATGCAGAAGAGAACTAGCACAAGAACCTTGATAGAACGGAAAATTTGCTTTTCCACATGTGGAGATATAAAAAAAGAAATGAAATATCAAACTAGGTCAAAGTATAGCCAAGAAACTGTTGTGTCCTGAGGAAGAGCACTCCTAAAACTCTTAAAGTTTTCATTAGAGTGAACTTCATAAAACAGCCAATAGACTGTAACCCATCCTCTCCTTACAAAGACTTTATTACAAAAGTAAACAAAAAATTTAGAACAACTACGACAAAAGCTGGGAAACAGACCATGCCAGATGAAGTAGAAGGTTCTTTTGTTGCCCTTACATTTTGTTTCCATTGGGTTTTGTACATTGGCCTGTCAGCCTCACTTCCATCTCAGGAAAGGTGATGGAACAGCTCATCCCAGGGGCCGTCTCTAAGCATTTGGAGGACAAGAAGAAGATTGGGGCGGTCAACAGGGTTTCACCAAGGGGAAATAACACTTAGCCAAACTGATAGACTTGTATGACAGAATGACTGGCTGGGGAGATGAGGTATGAGCAGTGGTTATTGTCTACTTGGACTTCAAGAAGGCTTCCAACGTTTCTAGTAACATTCTCATAGGTAAGATCAGAAAATGTGAGTTAAATGAGTGGGCAAAGAGGTGAATTAAGAACAGGCTGAATGGTAGAGCTCTTTTGTTATCGGTGGCACTGAGCCTGGCTGGGAGCCCCTAGCTAGCAGTGTCCCAAAGCAGTCTGTACTGAGTCCAATCTTGTTTGACTTATTCATCTGTGACCTGGATGAAAGCACAGAGAGCACCCTCAGCAAATTTTATGATGATACCAAATTAGATGGAGTGGCAGATACAACAGTGAGACCAGTGAGATGTGTAGGGAAGAAGTTCAACAAGGGCAAGTGCAGTGTCCTGCATCCGTGGAGGAATAACCAACCCTGTGCATCAGTACAGGTTGGAGGATGACCTGCTGGGAAGGAGATCTGCAGAGAAGGATGTGGGAGTCCAAGTGGATGGCTGATCATGAACCAGCAGTGTGTCCTTCAGACCAAGGCCAGTGGTATCCTGGGCTGCATTAGGAAGAGTGTGGCCAGCAGTTTGAGGGAGATGACCCCCCCTCCACATGTGGAGCCACATCTTGAGTACTGCATGTACTTATGGGTTCCCTGGTATAGGACATGGAGCTTTCACGAAGATGTATATGATTCTTCCAACTCACAGTCTTGGCATTCTGGTCAAGGCCCAGATTTGAAGCCAAAGCTTAAGGGTTGAGAGGATCTGCAGTTCTGCTTGAGCTATTCCAGAGATGAGAGATTCATTGCAAAATATGAAGATGAGCTGTGTCCCAAACCTTTTGGATCCATGATTTCATGTCAGAGTTCACTAATTAGTGCCAGGAAGTGGGAAAAGTAGGAGGTGCAAGAAGACATTTCATGTTATGTTGACTTGTTACATAGCATGATACAAAGCACTGGAAAAAAAAGCTGGGGATGAAATACTCTCTCAAACTTAGTACTTGAAGAGATACTGGACTTCACTAAATCACACTGCCTCTATCTTGAGCTTAAAGATGAGCTTGCATAGAGAGAGCAACCACAAGTATCCATGTTTTTCCAGGCTGAGGACAGGCTTTTTGGTGCCTAAATTACCTCTCCTGATGCCTTGGAATGTACACAGTATATTGTGAGTATAGGAATGCAGGCAGAGTATCCTGATATATTATTGCCCACTGCCATTAGGAGCAATGAGTGGAATCTTTAATTGTCACAGTCCTGCATTTTCAGAGTTCCTGACATACTAGAGTAAAGCTTTGATGACTCTCTCTCTGATTCATACTAGAAAATGTTCGTAGTTGCTTGATCTTCTCAACTATCTTGATAAATGAAGAATATGTTGAGAGAAATACAAATGAATGGGTCTAGGAAGTCAATGTGAGGAAATAGAAAATAGAGGATGCACAGAATTTCATGGTTTGTTTCCTTCCACGTGGAAATGGAAATTCCTGGACTTCAGACATTTTCCCCTCTCTCCCAGACATTCTTGGCCTTCATAGAAACAAAAAACTTGATTCAAGCTGAAATTCTACCTAAACCAGATATCTTTATACATGTTCTCTTCTGCTTTCTTTCCCTGGCCCCTGGCCCATCCCTGTGCTGGCTCTGGCTCCTGTGACAATACAGCAAGTCAGTTCTGCTCATCCAGCTGACAGAAAAATCACCGTAGCCAATAGATGAACCACTGCTTAATTTTTTTCCCTGGAAGCAATTTGAATCCTTTCTGTATTAGTGGGTGTGGAGAGTTGTTCATCTTCTTAAAACGACTTGGACATGAATCTGGATCCATTTCTTGTGAGGAAGCTTAGGGACTCAGCCTGCTGACCTTCCTAAAAGGAGAGCATCTAAAAATACTCTCAACGATTTTATGGAAGTGTGAATATCTTCTATAGTATTATCAACTGTAGTAAAACGTCTCTACAGTGTCTGAAGAGGTAATTTTCTATTATCTGCTAGAAGCCTTTTAAGTAGGAGAAAAAGAGTGCTTCACAGTTATGCTACTGGCTAAGGTTCATCCTGCAAACACAGAGAAGTACCACCTAGGGCTCTGACAAACACACATCTTTGAAGCACTCTGGTATTGAAGCAGCCCCTGTGGTAGCTCTGTACAACTTCTTATTGTGTTTGTTTTACATCACGCTTCAGAAGGAGATTCAATAAGTTTCTCTCTCTTTTCTTTCTCTATTTTTTATTGGAAATAATGATGGACTCAGATTATTTGGATGCATTCTGTAATGAAGCACTCAAAATGTTATCTGCATTCAGTCCTGCCTGCCTCCTTCCATACTTTTTCTGTGAAGGAATTAAGCAATTACTGTACAGTGGGTGCCTCCAAGTGTTAGCGCAAATGCTTCCAGATGTAAATCAGCAGGGTGCGTAAGTATGAAAGACAGCAATAAGGAAGGAAAGGAAGATAGTATTCTGCCAACAGAGGCCATGTTTCAAAGTGGTATAAATATGTAAAAATATACCCTATCTGAAAATGTAACATGTATTTCAGAGCAAGGCTTGAGGATTGTTCTATTGCTGGAAGTGACGTTCATGTCAGGGCTGCTGGGATTTCTTTTGTACTGTTTTGGTGTCATGTTTTATCCATGGTCATTTCAGTTTTGTCCCATACAGACCCTGGAATTGGGCAATCTATACTTTGGAAGCTTCCTGTTTCTCTAACAGAGATCTTTAACCCTTGTTTGCTCAACAGCCCCTGAACTAGGGGGAGACAGTATCCAAAATGCATGCAACTCTGCCAGTAGAAATAGCTGCCCATGGACCACAGGTTGAAATCAACAGAATATGGCAATAAATAGCCATGGTTTCTGGTCCTTACTGTACCCCATCTGCAATGTCCTGGCGATGTCAAATGGCTCCTGATGGAAACTCTCTAGAGAGAAAAAGTACTTGGCGGTCTCTGGTGCTCCCCACTGTATAAGACAATTTCTAGCACTTATGCTTGTTTGGGCTCAGTGCTCCTGAAGGCCCTTGAAACTTGACCTCCACAACTGCAACAAGATGGCTGGAATCAGCCTCCTGCTTTCATGTTAGCTTTTGGTGAATGAACAAAGGTGTCAGAAGGTTTCACCTCACACTCCCTCTACTTGCAAATCTCACACGATATCCCCTCTTTTTTGAGAAGAGTTGTAAGACTGATTTCATGGCCAACGTTTCCTACCTTAAGGCTCTTTTCGTACATTTCTTCATCCCTTTTTCTTTCCTCTTCTGCCATCCTCTTTTTTGGGAAGCATGTACAGATTTCTCTGGTGGATTTTTTCAACATTAGTATAATAATTGCCTACACAGCTAACTATACCAAAAGCAATATTATGGAGGTCATTTATTAATTTTTTATGCATGTTAACTGTATAAATAATGATTTGCAAAATTAGGCAGAAGTTATATTAAATTGAGCAGTGGTTAATCTTGACACTGTTTATATTTCTCCTCTAAAATAATTAAACCTTCCTTTCATTTAGAAGACTCTGTCCAGACAGTTGTAATATGTTTAATATTTTTTTATTGGAAGTAATTTAACTTGGAATTTCACTAAATTAACTGCAAAGTGTAAACTTTATTTAAGATTCTCTACGTGAACATACAGTTATGTTAGTAAAGAATTAATGCTGTATGTCTTTGGAAGGGCATTACCTTGAAATTGTCAGCCAATTTCTCATAGTATTCAGTGGTGAATCATTATTTAAATGTTAGGTCATCCTCCAACACACTTGTCCACATGCCAGGAGCTGAGAGACTGTGAATTGCTTTCGTGTCAAATAGCCTGATGGATTAGTGTCTTTGGCTTCCAGAGCCTGCAAAGCCTAGGGATGAGGATGAAGGGAACAAAGGAGAAGGAAAGACATGGGACTGAGTACTAGAAAAGATTTTCAGAAGCATGTAGTGCTGGCCCTGAAATCCATCATGAAGCAGGACTTAAGATAAAACAAAAAGTTGATATGTTTCTAGTGAAACACTGAAGACATAATTAACTGTGAAACCAAGAGGGCTGGAGGGAGATTCAGAGCCACAGGTGGAGTTTGGTTTCCTCATTTTGGAAAATTGGCATCATTCTATGTTGAGATGAGCCAAACGTGAGCTCCAGGTAGAGCCCAGTCTGGGCAGCTGTGTCTCACTGAGCTGCACCAATCCTTCATCTCAGCCCCTGCATAGTGGCTTCTGGAACACAGAAAACACCCTCAGGTTTACTGAAATTACCTTCGGGTTTCTGAGACTGATGGGGACAGAGAAATAGGGAGATAAGGTAACACAGATAGCATCCAGAATTCATATGTGTTCGCTGTTAGACATCCTGGGCGGTGCTTGCAGAAATGTGGCTGGGCAACTTTACATGCTCTGCGTACGTGCTCTGCTTACGTGCTCAGCTGTGCTCTAACAAGTGAAACGAAACAGTTCTGTTCCCTTGTAACCTGTGCCCTCAGATCAACTGTTCTCGGTGTTACATTTTAGATGCCAGATCAAGCACCTGTGTTCAGATGCATGCAATTCAACCTAAACTCTGATAATAACTCCAGCTTAAGTCTTAAAATGACTTAGAGAATTCTTCTTGAGTTTTCCTTTCATTCTGCCATAATCCCATTCAACTGTGACAAATGTGAGAAATCATTTTTGTCTCAGAAGTGGCTGCAGCAGACAGCGGCTTGAAATTCTCTTTGCTTATAAGTTTCAGCACCTAAAAGTTCCTTGGATGGAGAAGTACTCCCTGAAAGCAGATGTTTTTCAGTAGGAGACCTTCCTGCCTGGAGTTTACTTTTCGTCCTTTCCTCAGTCTTTTATGTACAGATGAGAGTCTCCGCTGCTTTTCCATGGAAGTCTGGACATGCTCAAAACAGGGGAGGGCTTTTCTGCTCATATGTCTTTGAAGGTAGAAAACAATAAAAATGTCAAGTTATTGAATAAGTAAGTCCATTTATCAATGTATTCCCCGCAACAAAGGAATGGCCATTGTGAATGGCCTGGGGTTGAGGCATAAGAACTCAGTGGATTGGAGTGGATCCACTGATTACAAATCCATAATTAAAATTTATTAAGAATACATACACATACTTTGAAGACCAGTAATGCTTGTGATCTCATTTTAAATTTAAGTGAATTTCAAACATTTTAAAATTAGATAGAAAAACCAGGCATTATTTAAAAGGCAAAGGACTACATAGTGTCTTCCTTTTTTTTTGAAGAAATATAATTCGAGCTGTAAAATCATTTGGCCACACTTGGACTTTTATTCACCTTAAATTCAGTAATGAAATGTTTGTAGCTGTTGAATAAAATACTTAATAGAAAAAAAAGTACTGAAATTCCTTCTTCCCAATATTCGGTTCCTGCAACTGGTTGATGACAAACTGCAAATGGGGAGTGAACATCTCCTTCCTCATGTTCTGGCATTGCACACAAGAATGGAAACTTTCCTTTTCTCCCCTGTGGTTAGCATGGAGGGAAAAACATCATAATTCACAACAGGTGCAAGCAATGGTTTAGCAAATTCCTTCCATTTTCAACTCTCAACAATTGGCCCAGTTTCATATGTGCATAAACTCTCAAATTGTAGGCTTATCAGCTAGTGACGTCGATTATATTTATGTACCTGAATACTCAAGAACATCTGCTGTATTGAAATTCATCATTCAAAAGACTTAATTAAAATAACATTGAATTGGAGACTCAGCATGCATTACCAAAGTGCGTATTTGTTTTGCTACAATCAATTAAAGCTGTATTCATGAAAACAACTCCTGGAACAAAATCTGTATGTTTAGTCCTTATGTTAATCTCCTCAGAATTTGTTTTCCTGTTTCAGAGGAAGTCAATTGAAGACTTTATTTTCTTTAATAAAACTGCAGAAGATGTTTTCATTAACTCAATGAGAGGTAAATCAGGATTGATGCCTGGTATAAACACTAAGAGAGAAAACTAGATTGAGGCATCTTAGTAAAAAAAAGTAACCTTTACTTCAAGTTGGCTGAGCATCTTTCCAGTTAAGATATTAGTGAGCATTAAAAAATGCTCATTGCAAACTAAGTATCAAAAAATGCTTTATCCTTTAAGCACATGTTCTCTCCGTTATCTACAATTCTTTCATTGATTTAAGAGATTAAGAAATCTAAGTACAATCAATAGCCTACTCACACATAATCTGATTTGTCTTCATCACCAATGGGGTGTCATTTATAATGTTACAGCTCACCACAGCTGCTTGTATTACATGCTGTTCTTGAGTTAGAATAGCAACTGTGTGCTGCATTTGGGTGTTATTACTTTTTTCTTTCTTTGATGAGAAAAGCTATATACACATGCACTTTCTTGAAATCACAGAATTGCAGGGGTTGGAAGGAACCTTGAGAGATCATCAAGACCAAGCCCTTCTGCTAAAGCTCTATTAAAGCTATAATAAGCTGCACAGGAAGACATCCAGACAGATCCTCAATATCTCCATAGAGGGAAACTGCACAACCTCTCTGAACAGACTTTTCCAGTGCTTCATTACCCTTACCTTCCACATGTTTGTATGGAACTCCGTATGTTCAACTTTTGGCCATTGCTCTTTGTCCTCTCACTACACATCACTGAGAAGAGCCTGGCCTCATCCCTTTGCCTCCCACCTCCCTTTAGATATTTACAAATATTAACCAGACCCAACCCCCACACTCTTCCTCAGACTGAACAGACCCAAGCTACTCAGTCTTTCCTCATAAGAGATACTCCACACCCTTTATCATCTTTGTGCCTCTCAGTTGACCTCTTTCTAGATCTCCATCTTTTTTGAACTGCAGAGTCCAGAACTGGACACAGTACCCTAAATGTGGCCTCACCAGACAGAGTAGAGGGGATCATTCCCCTCAACCTGCTTTCTATGCTGCTTTTAATGCACCTAGATGAATAATCAAACATTTGGAAACCAACGATCATGTTTTCCATTTAGCAATGAAAATATTCTACTTTCTTGCAAAATTAATGCTGAGAGATAGGCTGTGAAGTTTAGTGAAGGGTGAGAAAGATGAATGGAGTTCATGGAGACAGGAACTAGAAAGCAATGGGATTTCATAGAATCATTATAACTGGGAAAAAAAACACTGTGGGGAACTGTTAGGTCACAGCTTGAACTGGTGATTGAGCACCTGGTGAAAGGTCATGGATGGCCTAGGGAGCAGAGGAAAATTGTTTGCACCTGAGCTCTCAAAGTGATCAAAAAGGTGTGGGCCCAGGATGGAGCCACCTTGAGCTTATATAAGGACCAGCCACTGAAGGGAGACTATCTCTTGGACCTTGGCTGCTTCTTGAGAAGGAGTGCTGCATAACCAGAGGGCCTCTTCACTATCTGGGTGAGTTCTATTCTTCTTTTTGTATATGACTGTTGGTCTACCTGTGAATATGTTGCCTGGTATTATTGGGAACCTGTTAGAAGAAATTTCACTTCTTCATAAACTCTTCATAAACTGAACAAGCACTAAGATCATCTAGTCCAACCATTGTCCTAACAATTTGTTATAAGGAAAAGGAGAGTTGGATAAATGAGGGTCACTAATCCTCTCAGTTGTTCCCTCAGATGTAGGGTCTTGAATACGTCTTACCCTAAATGTACTACCACTTTTATTCCTTTTTTTCTGAAGTGCTGCTGAAAATAACTGTTGAAGTGTGTGCTTGCAGTCAGACCTCTGGGAATGACTCTCATAGCAAACAAACTTCTGTAGTGAGCAAACTTAGTTGTTTTGGCTAGCTTGGATGACTTACTTAACTTGCAGTCAGTGATACAGACCCTGAGTACAAACAACTTCTTATGAAGATAAGAAGGAGGGAAAGGTGGGAAAGTCTTGCCTGAACCAAGAATTCCTTCTAGAGGAAATCTCAGGGAGGAAGGAGGAGCAGTAAGGAGAAGTGCAGCATCTCTCATTTTAATGGCTTTTTTGCCAGAGTCTACTTGTATGCAGGTCATGGCTGAGGTTTATAGTCAGAGCAGTGGAGATCTGCTTCACTGCCCACAAGGAAGTATTGCTCTTGATAGGAAGTGTCAGAGAAGAACTGGGAAGATGGGAATAGGAATGATAAAATTTAATTGCTGGTGTTGTAGGGAGAGAAGTAATGGCTGTCTCACAGCAGTGGAAATGAATGTAATGAACAACTCATAAAAGGCTGTACTTGCCAGCAGTTGTCCAGGGAACCATTGGCCACACAGTTTCCATGGGATGCTTATTCCTGTCAGTGAAGTCTTCATATTAAGGACTAAGCAGAGGGCTATTTACTGGCCTTCACCTTTGAGACCCCAGGCGCCAACAGGATTTGGTTCAAGGACTGTATTACTTCATTCTTGCCCTCCATAGATCACTGGTTCAGCACCAGTGACTTGCAGGAAAAACTTTGCCATTTGGCAAATAAAATTGGATTTATTTTCATCCTTTTCCACAGTTTTGCACCCAAACTAAAGAACCCTTTTGCCTGCTGTGACTATTAGAAGCACAGATATGTTGCAGTTGGCTTTGTAAGGATTTAACATGTGCATGAGCACACATATTGCATACCTGCACATAGATGTGCTGCCCTGGGAAGAGGAGGAGGAAAGAGCCGGAGTGGGCAGACCAAAGAAGATAAATGCTTTAAGTCTCTGGATGTAGTGTACATTTTGGAGAGTCAGGAGGCTAAGCAGAAATCACAAAAATTTTTTCCACTTAAATGATGAATTCTAATGATGAAGAGCTTTCTTAGTTGGTTTGAATAGTTCTAATTTTCAATAGACTCATCTCTGGTGGCTCATAAGATGCTTTTTCTTGGACCTCAGCTTCTTATATTCTGAAAACATAGGACTATCAGACTATGCCAAAACTTGACTCCACCCTAATATGTGAGAAATTAGTACACAAAAAATTACAAGAACACTAAGGTTTTTGCACCTTTGATATTAAACTTTCATGATGACAAAAGCTTATCAATAATTCCTCAGTAGTTGGAGATACCAGTTCCATTTTGAAGTTATATATTCACTTATAGGTATTATCATGGCACTTATTTGCACCGTAGTTATTCAATACTTCAACCAAAGCTCCCTCAGCAACAAATTCCATAGGCAAAGTTGTCCAGATGAAATGCTACTCTTTTTATGTTACAGATTTATGTACTTCTCCTTGCTCTTATATTAACGAGAAGGTACAAAGACTAAGAAAAAATAATGCAGGGAATAAGATTAATAGAAGCCAATATCACTTCAAACTGGCTGTTCTATAATTGCTGTGGCAAGAAAATGGCTGGATAAATGAAAACTTGTTCCAAGCCACTAAAGTGACAAGACGTATTATTCCTGGGGACAAGTGTTTACTCTGACAGATCTGTTACTCGCAACTTCAGTGCTTGATTGGAGCCCCTGATAATTTGTGTTCTGCTAAAATAAGTAGCCTGAAGTTAATAATTTTTCTTCTTAATCTTTCTATTCAAAAGAATACCAGACACCTGGTGTTTCTCATCACAACTTGCAATATCAGATTGGAAAAGGATTATGTCTGTATGGTGATACTATGAAAATACAGTAAAGACAACCTTAAGCAGAAATGAAATAAAAATGTCTTGGGAAATTCAAAAATGGGTTTCAGCAAGATAAACAATAACAGTATTTTGAAGGATGAGTGGTTTCCCGAGTATAACATTAACCTTTCACCTTCAGAATATCAATATACAGTGGGATCCTATGATAAAGATTTATTTAAACAACTTTGCTCCCTCCTCTTCCAGTCCAAATGGTTCTACACTACTGATCCCTGAAACAGAAGTCCTCAGATGTAGTGCCCTGCAGATGCAGCATCTCCTTCTGGCAAAATAAATGCCGGGCACTTCAGAGCAGGGTTGAAGGTGACTCATGTTATTATTGGCTTTAATTAGCACTTCCACAAGCTGCAGAGTTCTTTACCTGCAGCTGAATTGCACTTGGAAAGGTGTGAAAAACCTATTGCCTTTGTAAACATCAAAGACATTCATTTCTAATCTGTGTTTTCTTTTTTTTTTTTTTACCAACCCCTCCTGTTGATCAGAAAAAGTGAGGGCAAACATCCCTCGGGGGAGGGGGAGGGGGGGTAGGGGGAAATAAGGCAACTTCGGAATATGAAATTTATAATTTATTATTCTAGAATGATATGCATTTATTATTTAGTTTGTTAGTTCTGTGAGACTTATGCCTATCCTCTTGCACCTAGCTTACAGTCAGTCTTTATAAATAAGTCATCACTGTTAATATTTGATAAGGGTAGTAGTAAGATCACTGAGCTATGATCAATGAGACTTTTTGATTCCTGAATTTTATTTTTTTTCCTCTGGCTTCCACTATTTTTACACTACTGGAATTCCACATGCTTTTTGGGGTCACTCCTCCCTCACAACACAAAGCAATGTTAAGATCACAATATTTGTATCTAAATGGTCTGGAGAATGAGGATAAATGCAGATTTCTGTGAACTCCTGTGCATGTGCTTTGTGAGAATGACTCATTCAGTCTTTGGATCTACTACACATGAAAATAGAAGTCATTACTTTGGTGTCACTGTGGAAAACGCTGCTTACACCAGCTTAAGATATTTCTGAAGATTACTGGTGGTCTCAACTCAATAAGAATCACTTCCTGGGACCCTCCTTTCCTAAGCCGCTTTGTGCCCAATGTGCAGTAAAGACAGGTCAGTAAAGACAGGCCAGTGGCCAGTGTAAGGAGTGTCAGAAGGCTTTATTGTCCAAGCTGTGGATAGGATGAACAGTTGTAGAGATTGGGCCACCAAGAGCTGCTGTGACCTTTGCAAAACCCTGGAGCTCAGGAGCCTGGGTACTGTCCAACAGTGCAGTGTGGCTTGTTTGGAAAAGTGAGGGGGAATTTTATAGCTGATGTTCAGCTCAGACATAGCTTTCTGGCTGGCAGCGTCATCCCAGAGCTACTAAAAGATAAAGGTCAGCCAGACCCAGTACTGTTTGTCAGGTCTTTCCTCTGTGTCTTCCTGCACATCTTTACCTGATTACCTCCCTGCTCCTTCTGGCCATGCTATTTCTAATTCAGACCAGGATGGTACTGGCCTCTTGGCCACCTGGGCACATTTTTGGCTCAAGTTCAGCTTTAACCAATACCCCCAGGTCCTTTTCTTCACAGTTATCCAGGCACTCAGCCTCAAGCCTATGGTGCTGCATGGAGTTGTGGTGGCTTAAATGCAGGACCCAGCACTTCAGCTTATTTAGATCCCTCCGAAGGGCCTCCCTACCCTCAGGCAGATCAACACCACCTCCCAACTCGGTGTCATCTGCAAACTTACTGAGGGTACACTCTATCCCTTCGTCTAGGTCATCAATAAAGATATTAAACAAGATGGGCCCCAGTACCAACCCCTGGGGGACACCACTTATAACAGGTTGCCAGCTGGACTTAATTCCATTCACTGCAACCCATTGGGAATGGCCCTCTAGCCAGTTCCTTACCCAAAGAAGTGTACACCTGTCTGGGCCACGGCAGCCAATTTCCCTAGGAGAATACTGTGAGAGACTGTGCTGAAGGCTTTGTTGAAGTCTAGATAGACTGCATCAACAGACTTTCCCTTGTCTACCAGTCTGGTCACCCAGTCATAGAAGGAGATGAGGTTGGTCAAGCATGACCTCTCATGTACCTGTGCTGGCTGGGCCTGATTCTCTGAATGCCACACATGTCATGTTATTGCACCCAAGATGATTTGCTCCATAACTTTCCCTGGTACTGAGGTCAGACTGACAGGCCTGCAGTTCTCTGGATCCTCCTTATGGCCCTTCTTGTAGATGGGAGTTGCACTGTCAAACTTCCAATCTTCTGGGACCTCTCCAGATAACCAGGAGTGCTGGTAGATGGCAGAGAGCAGCAATCACACCCGCCAGCTCCCTCAGCACCCTATGTTAGAGTATGTTTGGTCCCACTGACTTATGACAGTCCAGCTTTTTCAAAGGGATGCATTTTGTAGGATAAGAAGTCATGTGTCTTCATGCATGCCTTTCTGTCTCATATTTCTATGTATGAATTGGAGGGAGGTCTGGATTTTCCACTAAGCTAAGGAGTAGGAGGCATCTAAGGGTTTGTTCAGATCCAAGCTTAGGAGACCATGACAAATGAAACACTGTGCTGTGTCCTAATCCTTCTGTGCATTAGTGCTTTGAGCCTCATCTGCTTTCTGAACAAAGCCCATGTTTTTCATTTTTCTTCTATATTTCAGTAGATGATCTCAAGGCCTTTTCAGTTTGTAGCATATCCAGAGAGACTGGAGAGTACCAGAAAAGAACCTCTGTGTTCTTCTACTGCCCTTAGCGTGGCTTGTATTTAATTAGAGTTAGAGAAATTGCATAAACATCTAACAAAACATGGGCAAAGACTGAAAATACTGCTTTTCTGAAAAGTTCCTCTCAAAATGTATTCTGAAAAGCAAATATACCTGACCTTTGAGATCTATCAGGACCCTCCCTGGGCATTTTTTGGAGGCCTTCTGCCAAGATTATTTTGAACAATAAGTGTGAGGTGAATAGCAAAGCAGAAGCAAACAAAAGGAAAGAAGCTGTTTCCATGTCTGTTCCCTCTGACTGTTCTATGGCTGAAGACATTTTGATCAGGCTTTCATTCACTTCTGTTGCCTCGCTTAGGAAGTTGTCCAACACCAGCCCATAGTGTTTACATTCACTGTTGTGAAGCACCAGACAGGTGAGGGGAGACTGGAGTTGTCAGTGGATTAGTGAAGTTCTTTGTACTTAGAGGAGAAAAGATGCTCTGGGGAGCTTAATTCTCTAAGCTATTCACCTGGTTTGCCTGAAGCAATTCCCCAGATCTAGCAAAAAAAAAAAAAAAAAATTTTTTTTTTCCTTTCCTCCCTCACCTCCTTGCTTTTGTAGAGACACTGAGCTTGGGAATACTCTGGGTTTTGTTCTCCTGTGCAGACATAAAATACATCAGTAATATCGCTCTCTACTACCGTAATGATGGTTTAAAATGAGAAGAGTGTCTTTATGACTGTGGAAAATATTATTTCTTATTCTCTTTCCTCTTTTTTTTTTGATTTTTTTTTTATTTTTTCTTTTTTTTTTTTTTAATTTTTCCTATTATTTTACTTTTATAGTTTTGAATGATTTTTGCATTTGATTGAATTCCCTGACCTTGCAGAATTTGCTAGGAGAAATTTTCACCACCACCTGTGTCATCAAAGACTTCATAGATACCGCTAATTACTCAAAGAAAGAATACTACATATATGTTTTAGTGCCTAGCTCTGCTCAGAACAGACCCCATCATTTCATTGAATGTAATTCCAGGGAAGGCAATAAGAGTTTTGCACAGATGCATGTCCCTGTTGAATGGATAAATACCAGCTATTTGTTCATAAGCTATTGAATGGAAGAGAGAAAAAACTCATTTTAGGAGGAAACAATGACATGACACATCCTGCTTTTGCTAATCAGGCCATTGTACACATTTTACACGATAAGGAGAGGCCCTGTAAACCAGCAGGTCAAGGAAAGATGCCCTATGTATAATAACACCATTCAAAGTGAATGATCTGTGATGGGTGCTTTTGCATTTAAAACTTACATTCAGAGAGATCCATTATGCTGTGTACGAGGTATGCTATGTTAAACAGCACGTATAAGTGTTAAGCAGGGGTCTGCAGAATGCCTCAGCAAAGAATGTGTGTGGTGAGCCTTTGCTTTCTTTGTCGTGGCTGACAGCTGTGGCTCAAGGAGTGGTGCCCAGAGCTGTGCGCCTGAAACAGACAGCGCTAGGATGTGAACCTGAGCTGCAGAAGTAGGATGCGGTGACTGGTAACTCCAAAGAGGGGCCCATATGGCAGCATGGCTGTACTTATAAATATTTCACATGTCAATTCACAAGGCTACAATCATCCCAAGCTGTTTGCGTTATTCTGAATAATTGCTAGCAAACTATAACAAAATATTTGTCACACTAGAAAAACACATAAATTTAACTGCTGTATATCCTGAGCTTTTCTCTAGATAATATATTTTTATTAGATTAATAAAAAAAACTAAAGGCAGCATGGTTGTAGGGAATTTGTAAATAATTACCTAGCAATAAACCCTTGGTATATTTTGTTGCGAAAGAGATTGTAGAACTTGGTGCCTTTTCCCTAGTGAGGAGAGGCTGATGTGACAGTAAAACAACATCAAGGCAGTCAAAGCCTGCTAAAACACTTGGTTTTATTTTCATCCATTAACGTTTGTACACGTGCTTATTTGATTTTTATTGGCTGTCATCGGTAATTAATAATGCACAGCCATGTTGATGCAGTTGACAGAATGGAGGGAATATGGTGCTTTCTGCTTCATTGTCCTTACAAAATATTCAACATACTTCACAGGTCAAAATCCTGGGATGAAATTAGCTGCACTAAGAGAAGAAGAGTTAGCAAACATTAGTTTTCACTGTGCCGGTGAGGAGAATGAATTAGAACTTCCCAAATGGGTTTGCAGTTCTGTTGCTGATAATGGGCTTATTTCATCCTCCTAGTTATGGTGGACTCAGAAAAAGGTTAAGCAACTTGTGGCTGTTATGCATAATTTAATTTCCTCTTCCCCAGTTTGGAAATTTAAAATAGAAGAGAGTTTTGGGGGTCATATGAGATGCGTGGCATTTTGAAATAGGCTGTAATCAATTCTTATCTTTCAATTGCTTTTTACAATCTCTAAACTGCTGATGCTTGTATTTAAAAAAAAAAAAAAATCTCTATTAGTCAAGGATCAGAAATGACAGAACTGCACATACAGTGAGCAAAATTAAGATGCATTCATGCAATAATCCTTCTGTACAAACCTGCACATAATCTTGGTAATTCTGGGCAAAAAAAGATATTTATAGCTTGTCAAATTTCCAAGGCTATTTCCTTGTCTTCTAACAACTGAAGGGTCAAACAGTCTCTGTCTCATAAATGCAGAACACCATCTTATATTGAGAAGAACTGGTTCTTCACTGTACCTCATAGGAAAGCACAGAGGAATCTGGTGTGAGCTGCTTAGTGAGGAGTAGTGAGGGAGTAATTTCAGTTTGCTAAGTTTTTAGTTGCTCAGAGCTTGTTTATACAATGTTTGGTGGTGACTGGAGTCTCTGCTAATAGTCTTCTGTTGCTCTTTCTGTGATGCATGCTGGAGCTCACAGATTCAACACCGTATGCTCTGCTTTACCGAGGGACAGTGGAACGTCACTTAGAGAACCCAGAATATTAGGGAATTAACTTTTCAGGGTGAGCCTTTCAATTTTAGCCCATATCCTACACTAAAGACACAGACTGGAAGAAACCAACACCTGTGAAATAAATGCCTGGCAGATAATATCATGCTTTCAGTGGCAAGGACAGCAAAGCACAGCAATGGATTGCCTGAAAAGATTGTTCAGTCTCCAGCACTAGATGTCTTTAAGTATAGATGAGACAAACAGCTATCAGGAATTACTTGGGTTCAGTTTCCCCTTCCTTGAAGCAGGGAGATGCCCTTGGATAAGTTTTTCAATCCCTATTCTTCTCTACATCTATGATAAGAATTTGCAGAACTGGGGTTCAAGCCCATGGCTGTTATTTCCAGCAATCTTCAGGAATATCATCCAGGATTTCAAATGTCATACAGACTACTTCCAGGCTGCTCGCTACTCCAATGCCGTGAAAATGCTCATCCCATCCTCACTGTCCCTTAATCCTGGTATGACCATGGAGGCGAAAGATAGAGTTACTCAGAAAATGTGTATGAGTTGTAACTACACCATGTGAGCATTACAGATAGAGTGTAGATCATAATAGTGTGACAAGCTGTTGTACAAATGCTTTTTGCAGGCTGCTGCAAGATCACATCAGCTCTAGCAATGCAACTTGAATGACTGCTCACACTAGCACTAAGTTATGAAATTTCTCTCTCTACTTCTCTTTCCCTTGGGATTAATTAGGTTTTGCACCTCTTCTGTTCTTAAAATCTTGCATTCCATCTGGGATGCAATACCATGAAATTGTTAAGGATAGTGATGGCCAACTTATTGGGTGGTCCTGTGTGGAGCCAGGAATTAGACTTAATGATCCTTATGTGTCCCTTCCAACTCGAGATATTCCATAATTTCTCTCAGAGTGGGATACATCTTTTAGACATATTTGGAAAGCTCAGAATATCCTGATCATGTTTTAAAACAAAATTTAAATAATGGGTATAATAAAGCAACCTAAGGGTAGGAACAAGCTTTTTGTAGCAGTAGGCTTGTGATTGGCACTGTGTGCAAATGCCAGATAAGTGAAACATCAATTTCTCTTTTAAATAGGAGCTGCTTTGAATTGAACCTATAATGTATAATTTGAAGGGGTTGGGAAGGTTCTCCCGACCACAATAAACAGTGGTGTGCTTCACTGTAACAAATCATATATTCTTTCTACCAGGAAAGGATTATTCTTGCTCTCAAATAGAGAAAGTTAAAATCTACATCCACTTAATTACTAAAATGTGGTTAATATTAATTCTTAGAGGTGAATGTATTATTAATACCATAGGATACAGATCTTAACATATTTATGGAGAGTTCTCTTGCATTTGTGCTAGAACATACAGCAAAGAAATATTTAGCTGAAAGCATATAAACACTGTCCAGGTTCTTAATCAGTACTGATGATCTCTACAGCCCTAAACAACAGACCAAACCTTAATTTCTCTGACTTCCAGCTTTTAATCTGGACCACTGAAGTATTCATAAATCTGTTTCATCTCCTAAATCCAGTAAAAAATGAAGTCACAACCTGCATGACATCTGAGATTTATTCTTTCAGTCTTCCAAGGATGAGATCAGAGCCATTAAAATCTAAGGCAAGGTGGATGGCTAATAAATCTATTACTGATTTCTACGTAGATTGTGGTGTTGCAGTGTTAATTTGCCAACAACACAAGCTGCAATTGAATGCAAAATGGTCATCTGTGGATAGCAAATGTATTGTTAAGGCTAAAAGGTGATGCTGCATGGCCAGAAGCCAGGCAAATGCAGAAGAGCCAGTCAGTTTGCTCCCTCCCTTGTAGGAAGGGAACTTGTGGGGAGCAATGAAAAAGAGAGGGACTTATCTGTAGGGCCATAGACCTCAGCCCATCTAGGAGAACCAAGTATACCAATGGAGATAAATAACTTATCTGTGAGAAGGGCAGAAAAGCAGCACCTAGTTTAAAGAGGGGGAGGTGGAATAGCTAAGAGACTCTACATGAGATAAGGAACATGGCAGATAACCTCAACAGGTAATGGTTATGTTAAGAACAAAGAATTACTGGTTTTCAGGAGTAGCTCTTACACACTTGTGGAAATAATGGGGTAAATAAAGTTAAATCCACTCATTACCATGCTCTAATTTAACTAAAATGAAATCTTACACTTCCTTCAGACTGGACAAGCTCTAAATAGGTGATCTGCACCTGTAGATATAAAACTGTATGTACATCTAGCTTGCTCATGGAGGCTTTCTACCCAAAATGATTGTATGGAATGTACCTGATATAGTCATTCCTTCCCTTAAAAATGCTGCCAAAACTCACATGGCTCTCATGTATTTCACTTGATTCTTTCTCAGAGAGGACAGTTAAGACAGTAACAATTTAATGAGTACGGATTTCTAAGGCCAAGAAAAACCTCAAATCGCAGGACCTCTCAAGGGTTTTGAGGTTCATCAGGGTCTGATCTTCAGGAAGAGGCATGCAACTGAGGAAATAGACATTCCCTGGTATCTCTGGCAGAATGATCTGAAACTTCGTGTGTTCCAGATTGTCAGGCTTGTCAGCAACATTGTCATTCATGTCTGCTTGCAATGCATTGCCTCATGCAAACCAGCTATGTGCCAGCAGCCTCTTAGGAGAGAAATGTCAATTTGCACATGCCTGTGTGTAGGAACAGAAGTGTTATGTCATCAAAAGTCATGGGTGATTATCTTTGGGTTATCTCCTCCCAGCTTTCTATTCACAACTGATTGTGAAATAGCCCCTTATAAAATATACTCTCACGGCACACGTTGTTTTGGTTTATAGACTCACTCCACAACCCCAGAATCCCTGAAGCCTCATCTGAAGCAGTTATCTCTGTGTATTTCTATAGGATTGCTTGAGTAGGGTTTGTTTTCCAGCATCATTAAGAATAGGCTCTCACCTTGAATATGCATTAAAAATATTCTGAGGCTGGAGTGTTTCTTTCAGGGAGATTGTGCCTTCTCCTGGGACACTAACCTTGTAGATACAGCCTCCTGCCATTGCATGTGGGGCTGCTCAGAAATGGCAGGAGGTTCCTCAGGCAGCTGCACTGTGCCTTCTGCACTGTGGAAGTCCTCCTCCTCAGGCAAGGTCAGATAGTCTGCAGAGCTACTGTGTGTTCAGGGGCTTGCAAACTGTGTGTACCACTGTGAGAAAGCAATGGAGAGAGGCTGACCTTGAAAATATTCTTTTAAATAAACAAAATGTGTCTTCACTTTCAAGAGTGCTCTCAATATTAGTCATCTTGCTGCCTTCCTTCAAACTGCAGAATTGGTTGAAGTATGACATGGAATTACAGTCACTGGATTCCTTTTCTTTTACTCCTTCATTTTATTTGAGTCATTACTGAGCTTTTAAGGTATGTGTGAAGTCTTGCCTTATCTGGACCTCTCCCACTGCCTACATGTGAATAAAACCATAATGGCTTTGAGGTATGCTTAAAAGGAGGGAGAATTTCCAGGGCTACAGGAAGGCAGGGACGCTGTTTGTCACTGAAAGTAAGGAGGTCATGTTCCCCCCTTGTTCCCATTACTGCCAAAATCTGTTTCCTAACAACTTGCTAGGAATGTTTCTCCCTCCATGTAATGAAGGGCCCTTGCATTACAGAAAATGCAGAGTCACTCCTACTGGAAGCTGTGGGAATCTGAGGAAAGATGAGTGGTTTATTGCTAGGCAAGTAATGGAGGCAGCAGTTTTCAATACAGAGAATTGTTAGATGTCATTAAAGAAATCAGTGCCGGAGCTCGGTCACAGTACCATTACAATGCAGGCCCTACAGTGCAAAGACTTATTTTAACTTTAGCACAGACTCAGATCTTAATGGATATGGGACTTCCTACAGTGTGCTTATCACAATGCACTTCAGTGAATTCAGCAGACATGATATCATACTTTGCCCAATGTTTAAAGTTCATGAGACGATTTTCTTGAACTGCTCCTACATTACATAATGAGGAGGAAGCACTCAATCAGCAAGTTTCTAATAATCTCTTCTGGAAGGTAAAACAAACATAGGCTAATAGACAAATCCTATCTCCAGCAAACAACCAGAGCAGCTGATTTATATGCTGGGAGATTTCTTAGGGGCAGGGAATTTGCTGAAAAGTATTCTCCTCCCTTTAAGTCACAGCACCACAAATATATTGGCATAGTAACACCCAAAACATCAGAAATGTCTGAAACCCTCCCAAGCCTGATACACTTTCTTATGACTCTTGAGAATAGGATATACAGTTCTAAGCTGTGGTACACTTTACAGCATTCACTCCTCTCTTGTCTTCAAGAGCTCTTTCACTGCCCACAAGTGTGATTCCCTACACATCAAAAAACACTGAAGATCTCCCCTTGGCATACCCAAGGGGATTTTCTCCAAAGGAGAGCAGTACCAAAGCAGATTGGTACGTAGCGGAGGATGGGCACTGGTGCTGTGCACTGCTTTATTTCTTTCAAAGCACGATGTGTGAGTTGTGCTAAGGATGTCTGCTATGTAAAACCACACCAGCATGCCAAGTACATTTCTGAGAGTCTCAAACTTAAGAGGAAAAAAAAAAAAAAAAAACATCTAGGATACGCTCTAGTTGTGTCTCACTGTTGATTAAAAATACAAATAAAAAATCGCAACAGAAAGCACTTATGCAAATGTCTATGTAGATTAGGGGCAGCCCTGAGGCTCTTGGTAGATTGCCAAAGCAGCCCACAGCACTCTGAAGTTTGGGTCCCTTGATTAAAAAGCAAAGCAAAACACTTCCCCTCCTCAGGCAGCCTTTGCACAGAGCAGACTGCTCTCTTGCACGGCCAATCAGGCTGTCCAGAGCCTGGAAGAAAGGGCTCCAGAAGTACATTACATCTCATTGGAAGCGTACACTTTGATCTTGCCTGTAGGACTGATACAAAAAAAGTACATGTAATTAAAACCTGATCATGTGATTTAACAGCCATTACTGTCATTTTATTAGCAACCTGCCTTGCTCTGAAAATAGGGGGATTTTCTATCACAGCCCTTATTTGTTTTTGTCTTTGTGGTAAATATTACTGTAAACAATTAATAATTCCAATTAGTGAGAGGTTTTCAGTAATTCCAGCAGCTGTCTTTTCACAGGTTTTCTAGGATGCTGCAGGGGCTGATCAGATCATATAAATGTGCATATTAACAAAGGTTCATTAAGTAACTCCGTCTTTCTGAGCCTCTGGAAAAGAAGCAAAGCAGAGATGAGCCTTAGAAGTAAGCACACTGTTCTTTACTAAATTTGACAACGTACTGAAATCAGCAGCTTTTTAATAATCTACATTTAAGATGCAAATGTATCTTTTTAGATAGGAAAATCTAATGTATGAATAAAGATTTTAAATTGTTTTATTACTTCTCGATCGCTGTTGGCAAGGAAGGAATTAACATGCTAACAGCCTAATTGAGGGAAAGCCATATGCCTGAAATGTAGACAAGGCTGAAGTTAAAAAGTTTAGTGAGATTAAGTTACATGGAAGAGGGTTCATTTAAAATAGACTAATTAATGACCTCAGAGGTAACTCTACCAGGTATCATATTGGCAGGAGAGGTGAACCATATTATCAACCTCTTTAGTGTAGTTTCCAATTATTGGTCTTTTCAACATCTTTATGGTGTAAAGGAAATGACTTAAGGCCACTGCTCCCATCTTAGGGTCATTTTGTTTCACTTTCTGTAGTCTGTGTTATAAAATGATAGTCCTACAGACAGCCTCTGACAGCCAAGAGGCTATTTCAATATTGTCAAAAGTGCAGGAAGGTATTTTTGTTTGAAATGCAAAAAATGTAGAGTAGTAGTTCAGCTCTCCTTCTCCGATCATATAAGTCACTAAAACTGTAGAATAATTACTCTTTCCTCATGGATTGAACAGGCAGACAATGGCCTCAGACTGTCCTAGAGCTGACATAAAGGAGGAGAGTTTGCAGAGAGAGAACAAATGTTTTATTCAGGTACCAGACGTAGCTGGAAAAAAAGGACAAGATGTTGGGCGCACAAATCTTTGGGAAAGATTAAAGAGATGGAAAGATTGATCAATTCTTGCAGTGATATGAACTGGCTAATAAAAGGAACTTCATGCCTTTATGAAATTTGCCTTTTTAGACCATCGTGGCTGCTGTTGCACAGCTATTTGAATCCGCTATTATGAAATGAGATGCTACGGGACGGATAGGCAGACAGAAATGGGCTGCAGCCATGTGGCTGCTTGGTAATCTGAGACTGTGCCGTGTCTCACTAATTAGTGTGTAATAGCTGTGTACACTGGCTCATTTTGGGATGTCTTATCAAAGGGGAAGAAAGAACTGGGTTTAATTTAGCCATACAGAGGGACTGCATCTGTTTTCTTAGCCACTGTAGGATTATAATTGTTTCTAGATGACAGCAGTTCACATGCATAGAGGCTTTTTAATTATAACTGAAATGTCTTTTCAACCTAGGGAAATAATTTAATTTCAACACTATTATTATTATTTTTTGGCTTCATTTGAACTTCCTCAACTCTTTTTTCTGTCTTGTTCACAACTTAAATCTTTCCCCTTTCTACATAACTGACAGATTTTCTTTGTTCATTTCTGTCACTGATTTTTCTTTTGATTCACACAACAATTGCATAGTTCAGGTTTAAAGGTTATGAAAACCGTGTTTTGGCACTGAACCAGTCTCATCTTTGGAAACGTTAGTCAAATACTCATTTAAAATTCCTTCTTTAGAAGGAGACATTGCTACCTAGGCCTCTGATTGTATTTTAAATTTTCTATCTCTGTGCTCATCTAATCTGAACTTGCTTTGCCCATTTCAAAATGTTCAAATTCTGTGATAATGCAAGGCTTACAGTGTTATGAGAGGATGAAATTCTCTTCTTTGTTCTGGACTTCATCCATAACTTACCTGTTTTGTATAACACTGCATGTTTTAGTACATCAGATGATGTCAGAAGAAGTCATCCATTGGAAAGAGGGCACCACTGAGAAGGAGTACAGGGTAGAAACCCAGAAGAACACAAAGCAGAAGGATCAGGAAAATGAATGTTCTTTACGCTTGGGCACCAGGACAGGCAGACATAAAGCTGGTGGTTCAGCACCGTTCAACCACTTTCAACATCTACTCGATCCTGTGGTGATAAGTCTCTTCTCCTTCCAGCAAGACTAAGTAGTCCAACTAGCACAAAGTGAAACCCTAGTTGTACTGTGGCTGCAGAGAGAATATTCCTATGAATCCAATAGCTTTTGTACCAAACAGATGAAAACCAATAATTCTTAAAAAAAAAAAAAAAAAAAAAAAAAAAAAAAAAAAAAAGTGGTGGAAAAATATTGTACTGCTGGCATTTGGATATTCTCTCTAGCTCTGCTAAATGACTCCTGAGTATCAGTGAGACTCAGCCTCAGTACAGAAGGTTCTGCTTACAGACTGTATGGTCTGGAAATGTAGCCCGGGAAGTACTGAGGATTTCACATCAAGAATTTACTAATACGTTTTGTAACTGTGAAGGCTGAAACCTGGGCACAGGAGGCTGAACATCCCACAGATAAACCAGAAAATTAGTTAGGCAGGGGATGAATCAGTGGATGAGACTTGAAACTAGACATAACTTCTAAGCTAAGCTCTTGGCTGGAGAGGATTGGGTGAACTGTTAAACCTGCAAATAAGGAACGTGTTCCCTCTGTCAAAGGTCCCATATGTTCTAGACCTCTCTCATCTCCTTGAATGACAGCAACTGAAATGAAGCCAAAGGACAGATCTATCACCATTGTGCACAACAGCCTTTTGTACTCAAGCAGAAGGATTACAGGCCTGGGAGTGACTGTACTTGCCAACTTTTCCACCTCTCTGTGGTATTTCCTCACCTCAGAGGTAGAATGATCCATCAGATTCCTTGTTCCCCTTTCCAGAGCAGAGCATGACAAGTTATAACTAGAACTAGAGACAAGGAGAGGAAAGGTGCTGCCGTAGGTACAAGCCCATCTCACTTCCGTTGTGTACCAGCCAGAAGAAGTTGAGAAAGATGCTCTCAAAGAGCAGAAATGTCTTGTTCTCAAAAGAGACTGATCTGTGCAATTGGAGGAAGAACAAACTCCACAAATGGGTGAGAGCTTAAGGGCTAGAAGGTAACAATGAGTGTCTCATTTCCGTGCTCAATTTATGAAGGGTAATCTATTATAAGGAAAGGTAACCATTGCGGCTTCGTCTAAACTTCTAGGAGAAAACAATAAACTAAGGGACTGATCCTTTGTTGTGTTTGGTCAACATCATTAGTATTCTGTGGGCTTAAAAATGTATAGGAACTGGCAGGAGCATGAGGATGGTGGTACGTACAAGCTAGTTTTTCAGATACATCTCATAGTGTTAAAATGGACAAATATGGTGTTTATAAGTAGGACAAAGAAGCAAGGATGTTGAGGTAGAGATGTTCGGTGAATATGAAGTCACAGATTTTCTACATCTGGTTGGTTCCATAAGACAGGATTCAGGGAAGCTGGATGAGAGCTTTGAAATTTAAAGCAGTGCTCCATCTAGATTGGAGCAGCTGGTTTATACGTGACCACATAACTTGGGAGACTATCTACTTTTGCAAGATAACTTATTGGATATTTCAGAAAGCTGCATACGTATGTCTAATGTGAATGTTCCAAATGGGTCTTTGAAAGCATGTATATAAATTTTAGAACACTGGAAAAAGGAAAAGAGAATTAAAAAATCTTGCTATTCCACTATGTTTTGCATCCTATGGGAAGTGTTCGTGTAGCTTTTGTACGTGAAGGTGGGACACACTGGAACATGACCTTCCAGTCTGACCACTGAAAAGATGTGGTGTAAACTGCAATTTTAAACACATAGAATAACAAGAAGCAACTGAAAGATAGTTCATAAAATGTTTCCTCCAGGGTCATCCGCAATGCTGACAGCAGTAAAGGAAAAAAATTTGTTTTGGAAATCTAGACAGGTAACATGAATCAAGTAGTATAAACAGTGTGTGTAAGAGTACATCTCACTGGCTGACATATCGGTATCACGTGGAGGAGTGTGTGCCCAAAGTAACAAAACTGCCAAGCGTTGTATCTTTGTTATTTTGTGTGGGAGAGCCTGTTAATCAGGTAATAGATAGTGTTCATTGTCTTGGATATGGTATTACTTCCAAACAGTAGACGTATACTTTTATCTCATCAACATGCTTTACTTCTGCACGTGAATGAGCTCCTCTGATCATATGAAATCATCTTTACAGTGTATTTTGTACTGATTTTGCAGTGAAAATTTATTTGTGAATGTAGAACTGGAAGGCAAAATGACAACGTCTATAATGAATTTTATTACACAATTTCTTCAGTAGGTTAAATAGTAGCAGAAAAATTTAAATCATTCTTCTGGAAAACAAAAATGGGTGCTTTCACTGAGCATTCATTTCAAGGGGAGGATAGTGTCTTGAAAAGGAGAAAATGCAGTAGTGCATTATCTCTTTATGAGAAAGAATTCTGAAGTAAAATCTGAGATTTTAAAGAAAAGTGGGATAGAAAATGGTCAGTTTCTGGGGGCAGAAATATCTACAGGCACCAGTAACAAGCATCACCATTGCCTAGTAAAAAGTTTGCTGGAGAGATTCCTCTACTGTCTCTTGCGAAGATAAAGGAAAGAGCTACATTCAGGTCATATAAATTCTTCAAACACTTTAGCTTCCAAACTCTAGTAAGTCTTTCATGACCATGCATTAACTGAATTAAAAAATCATCAATTACCAGGTAAATAAAAGGTATGCTCTTCACAACGAAGGACCCAGCTTCAAGTTTGTCTTCCCACCTGTAGTGGTATGGCAGTTTGTCAGTGGAGCAGATGTAATTATTTTTTGACTGTGTTAAAACAAAAAATACTTTTCTCTTTCTCTTTGTTCCCACAGATGTGGGGACAATTTTTAGCTAAAGTTTCCTCAGAAAGATTCAGCCTAAGGGTAATTTGGGCAAGAGAAACCACATCCTAAATTTGTTTACTCTAAGAAGGAGAAAAAAAATTGCAACCTAGTAGAATTTGTCAGGCCTCCTTAAATATAGGTAGTGGTAATCCAAGCACGTGGCAAGAACCTGAAGTTCTTCACTTCTAATCTATTACACACATATTATGCACTGTTTTGGTGTCCTGTAATTCAGAAAAAGTAATTGTTTAAATATCAAAGCACAATTAATGCAGTAATTAAGGTACAGAGTTAGATTTTGTTTCAATCTTACTTATAAAAGTAGCTCTCCTCCTCGCCTCTATGAACTTGGCAATGTCACTTCGTGCAAAGTTTAGTGTTCCCATAGGAATTTGCAGAAAATCCTACCTTTCCTTCTCTTCAGAGTATAAATTCTCTGGAAAAAAAAATTGCCATGTGTTGTGACTTTATAATACAAAGAACAGCAAAATCAGCAGCCATTAAATGAATGTTAATAAACAAAACTACCTTACCTGTTTTCAGAAATCAATAATTCACTAATTTTATGAGCAGTAGCAGTTATCCAGCTCAGCTCTTCAACTTAAATTGTAAATAGATTTTGACTATTACCTTCATACATCATTATCACCCTGTTGCAACAGAACACAAAAATGAGGTATATTGCATCGCTATTTCTTTTTGATAGGGAAGTAGTCATGCATTTACTGACTGCAGTGGCATTGTTATTAGTGTTAATGGGATAAATGTACACAGCAGTGACACCATATACCCATAAAAATGGAAATATCCTATGCAACTATGCAAGATTTTAATGAGCCATCATTAACTGTAACGCTGCTTTCTGTTATGCAGATAACAGGATGCAACTGAAAGCAGTGCTAATATCTCCACCATATTGGTCATGTCATCTCAGTCAAGCAGCAGGGATGTAAGAACTGGAGGCTTCTCTGTGAGCTATTTCCAAAGTGCTTTTCAGGCCAAAGTCAACTTGTGAAGAACAGGCAGTAGCTATAAGCTGATGATAGTCATTTCTTGGGACAAAAACATGCCTGCTGTATTATTAGAGCCTGTCCACCTAGAATTGTACAGAAGACTAATATGTGGAAGACTGAAAAATGCTCTTCAAGTTAAGCAAAATCTAGGAACTGACCTCTGGGCAGAATTTTGCTTAATTTGTGTTTGAGGTATTCTAAAGAGTTCTTCTTTAGTATCTCTAAAGTTCAGATAGGAAAAAAACAACCATCTTCAAAGGCAAACTGAAGCAATAAGAGGATGAGCACAGAATGAGAAAACTCTTATTTCCTCCTCATGCTTGTTGTAAATGGAGGTTTTGTTATCCAGTGGGAAATTTCTGCTCATGCCTTCATTCAAAACAAAAACTAAACCGAAACACAAAATCAGAGAAGTTGAAATTCAGGATTCTTGCACTTTTATCAAATTTAATATCTTCCTCTTTTTATGTAATTATTACCTGTGATACACAAGACAATTTGAACTGAAAAAAGAGCTTTCTGCTGATAAATAGAATGTTACAGTCTATTATCAAAATGCCTTTGCTACTTGATAGACAAATTTTGTTCAGTTCTTCCACAAGAATCAACACTCTCAAAAACCATCCATATTATGCTTATAAAGCAGACCCTCAGAGTACTGTTTACTGACACTACCTTTTATATAAAGATATGCAGGGGTAATTAATCTGAAGGAAACTTTTAGTATTGTCTTGTTTGGACAATTAAAAATGCCTTTTAGCAAAACAAAATGAATCAGGTTTCCCTTCTCAAGAAATTGAATGCTGTTGATTACTTCTGAACTGCTTTTGTCTGTTTTTCTTATATTCCTTTATTCTATTAAATAAAGGAATTGTTTCCTTCACTATCAAGTTTTAGCTAGAGAAGCCAGTCTTGCATATAAATACCAGTGTTGATTTATTTGGAAGGGAAAGTGATATGAAGAGAGGCTTTGATTTATTTATTTATTTATTTATTTATTTATTCAGTCTAGAAAAGAGAAGGCTCTGGAGAGACCTCATTGCAGCCTTGAAGTATCTAAGGAGACATATAGGAAAAACTGGATGGGGACTCTTTACCAGGGAGTGTAAAGACAGAAAAAAGGGTAATGAATTGAAAGTAAAAGGAGGTACATTTAAATTAGACATCAGGAAGAAATTCTTTGCTCAGAGGGTGGTGAGGCAGTGGCTCAGGCTGCCCAGAGATGTTGTGGGTGCCACATCCTTGGAGGTGTTCGTGGCCAGGTTGGATGGGGCTTTGGGCAGCCAATGTAGTGGGTGTTGTCCCTATCCATGGCAATGTTTCAGAGCTCAGTGTCCTTTAAGAGGCCTTCCAAGCTAAACCATTCCAAAATTCTATGATACTATGATATGTTCCGAACCCTGTGAGAGAAAATCTTTTATATTACAGGTCTGTTGTGGATAGTGGGCCAAGATAGAATGGAAAACCACTGGTATCATTGTTAATTAGGGCTAAAGCCCTGTTTGTCTGAAGGAGCATTGTGTCATCCCCAGAAAAAGCCTGTTATTGAGGTTGAAGGTGGCATGTTGGCATTCATCTCCTCAGTCTACTACCACAGCCTACATGCATGAATAAGAAAAGATTCTGCAGAGGTTTTATTTTTCTTCTAAATGGGCAGTAGGTGTTTACATGCTGTAAAAGCCCAGCTGTCTTTTATCTCTTCTTGGTCTCATTTCCCCTATAAAATGGGGAAAGTTCTTCCTCATCTCCCTGTACTTGCTTACCTCTCAGGGATGTTGTAAGGGTAACTAAGCTAAACTTCTTTCATACTTTCCAGTAAGTAAAGTATGAAAGAAGTTGTATGAATACAGTAAGAGAGAGACAGAAGGATGAATATTATCCCTGAGGAGTAAAAACACCTGCCATTCCTGTGACAGCTGTAGAAACTACTGTAATAAATTTAGTAGCTTACACAATAGAAAAGAAAGCTATTAAAGTGGGGGAAGCTGGCCAACAGATAAGGCCAGAGTCTGTTCAAATGCAGGTTTTCACCTGTACTTGCTCTTACTTTGGCATCTTTGCATTATTGTATTTTTTAACTTTATAAAGCACAGCCATTCCCTTTGTTATGTGTATTCTGGACTATAACGCTATCTAGCTTATAAACATAGCATCCACTCAGAGAAATAGAGACTCAGGTCCACGTGCTGCACAGCAGTAGCAAAAAGTTCATCTCAGAGCCATCAGTGAGATGAACTGGCACTGGTGGTGGCTATACAGGGACAACCAGAAGAGTCACGTCCACTACCAAGAACCCCCACAGCTAAAGTCTCAGGACTTCTCTTCATTTGCAGTCAGCAGACTGAATTCTATAGGTAGGATTTGCAATGGGTTCAGTATTGTTTGTAAATTAGCTGGAAGTTGCCTGGTACAAAATAAATACACTGACCAGTGATGATGTTTGTAGATGGAAAACATTTGAAAAATTCAGGAATGAAAAGGCAAAATCTGACCCATGTGCTACACAAAGGGTCTGAACAGCCCACACAGTGAAATCCTCCTGACTGAGCAAGTATTATCCACAGATATTATTTTGTGTTTTGGAATGAAAAGATCTAAGAAAATCATGGACTGTTGGTGGTGAGTGTATTCATCTATTTCTAGAGAGGAAATAAGAGATTTTTTTTTTTTCCTTGGCTAAGTAGCTCCTTAGTAATAGCTGAATTTTCCTGACATCCGTCCTGACATTCCTCCCTGTACCTGAGAAAAGCAGATGTTCTGTCAGGGTTATTTATATGTGTATACAGGCATATCATAGCATCCTGGAGTGAGACTGGAAGAAGTGCAGAGCTCAGTGATTCACTAAGCCTGTCAATTTTATTCTGAACAAATATTCCATATAACAGCTGCAGTATCTGATCATAAAAAGTATGTGCTTTGTATCATAGCTCTGATGCATTGCTTTTTGTTATTATAGTCCTTAGTGGAGACTGGAGTGATACTCAATAAATTTCAGCTGGGGAAGTATTATTCAAGGTCTAAACAATATTTAGAGATTATCGTTTTAATGAAAAATAGGTAATTTAAATGGATGGCATTTTATGCTTGCAAATACCACATTGAGAAGAGTAGTGATGCTCAATACGTACTACGCCATGTCTTTCAGGACAGTATACAGCCACATACATGAACATGAAAACTATAAATAAAACATCCCAAGTCACTACCCTTTCTCAGTCTGCAATAACAAGCATCTACCCAGCAAGCCATGGTAAGGAATGTCCCTCTGGTTGATTTAGAATCATAGAATCATGGAATCCTTTGAGTTGGCATGGATGTTAAATGTCATCTAGTCCAACTCTCCTGCAGTGAACGGGGACATGAACAGCTCTGTCCGGTTGTTCAGGGGCTTATCCAACCTCACCTTGAAAATCTCCAGGAATGGGGCATCCACCATCCCTCTGAGCAACCTGTGCGAGTGCCTCACCATCCTCGCTGTAGAAGACTTTTTCCTCATATCTAACCTGAATCTCCCCCCTTAAAACTTGAAACCATTTCCCCTTGTCCTGTCACCACAGACCCTGTTAAAGAGTCTATCTTTTTCTTTCTTGTAACTCCTGTTTAGGTATTGAAAAGTTGCTATCAGGTCACCTTGCACCTCTCTCTTCTCCAGGCTGAACAGCCCGAGCTCTTTCAGCCTGAAAAGGTCAGCTGCCCTGCCAATATCCCTTCCTCACTTCTCCATCCCCAGCCTCCTGACTTTGGGACATAGTTAGAGAGAGTCCTGACTCTATGCAATCACTGCTCAGCACTGCATGAAATTTTGGTGCGAGATCAATGCTGCTCCAGCTACAAATGCAGAGTGCAGCACTATATGGGCTACATGGGGAAAGATAAATCCATCCCAGCCAGACTGAGTACACTCTCCAAAACAAGGAATACACTCTCTGAAGTCAAGATACTACAAGTTTTAATACCAAAAAAAATGGAAAAAAGCAAATGGGTATAAATTATAAATGGAGGCTGTACTGTACCTGCTTGCAGCATAAAATACAGCTGCTGCCGTCATTTCAAATTCTCCAAGACACCAGTACAAGCAATTACTGGAAGCACAGTGTATCACCCAAAATAATTAATATGGCTGTTGTGCCTCCCTCGTGCACTAACTTACCACAGGGAAAGGGTTTTTGGAGGACAGATTTGCTGATTCTGCTGTTGTTTGCTTAATGATATTGTTTGGCATCTATCCCTAGTTTACTAAGCAGGCTCAGGTTGTTATTTTGCAGCTCACAAGTAGGTTCAGCCAGAGGAAAGGAAAATTTCTGTTTTGTTTTGTTGCTCTGTGCACTGCTCTGTTGCTTTGTGATGAATGCTTAGCCGTGTTCATATAACACTCGTGTCCCCAAGGACTGGAGTTGGTTGTCATTCATAAACCTTTTCTCATTGTGCCATACCTCATGTGAGGTCACATCCACCCTAGCTGGACCAGAAAGCCTCAGTCACAGTATGGACATCTGTAACACTCCTCACTGTACACAGAGGTGTTTGCTTCATTTTGTGCCCTCCTTTGTACCAAACCTACAGCATGCAAAAAAGAGGTCTGGCTGCATTTTGCTACAAGCCACTTACAAACCACAAATCCTGACCAGTCCTGAAGGGTAATTTTCCCTTCCATACCTGTAGATCTCTCTAGGAGGTGCTGAATTTACCAAGAGTGTCATTTTAAAGGTGAAAGACTGTCATCTGTAACTCTGAACACTTTTTAGCGTGTGTTGTATGAAACGGCAAAAACAGATGAACTTTCTCACACACTGTATATACTGGGAGATAGCTGTGAAAATCCAACAATTTGTAGTTCTTTGAAATTACACTTAATTAAAATATGCTGGCAAACCTTGGTAGTTCATGAGTTGATCTGTTGCAAGACAAAGTCAAGACATGATTTTTGTTTCCTTCTCTTTCAGTCAAATTGTGGTTGTAGTGCTCTTTATCTTGCATCTTAATTTAGCTTCACACCAACTGATTCTATATCCTTAATTAACCTTAATCTTTTCTCCCATTATTACAATATGCAGGATTTTTAATTATAAAAATTATTAAGAAATTAATTCAAGTCATTAATGAATTATTAATCCAAGCTCATAGTAAAAATGTAATAATGATTGTACGTGCCAGTATATGCTGTGTGACAGTTGCATAAGCTCGTTGCATCAGCTCGTTGAAACAGAATATTCAAGAAACAAGGGCATCCAGCATCTTACGTAGTCCTGGGAATGTGTTGTAGACTAAAGTGGTTGAAGTGTCTGCTTAACCTACCTGAAAAGATTTCTATATTTTATTCCTAAAGAGTGAAGACTATCCATGACCTTATTTGTTCTAAAAATTCCTTTCCCCTCAACAGTCTGTGTTATATCTAACACACTTCCCATTTAAGACATTGGTTTCTATTCTACAAGGAGGGAAAAACATGCATCTTTTCAGTACAGATTGCAGGGAGTTGCAACATACTGATTGTTCTGTGTGATGCATCTTATTACGTCTGATTTTTGCTAGGCTGCTTTGCACTTACTTGATTTGACATCTTGTACCTGCCATGTGGCAATCTGATGAAACATGACTGCTCATGCACAAACCACCAGAAGCACAGAAACAACTGAGATAATGTTGTTATATTTGGATCACTTTTTAAAAGGAATCTTCAAGTTTTCATTTCTTTTCCATCAACACTTTGCTAGTGATTCCAAGAGGCCGAATCACTGTGTGACCGTGTCCCTCTTCCTCAATTCCTATTGGAACTGGCCTTTAATTAAACCATTCTCATACTAGGCTTCATATTCGACCTTAATTTTGTGCTTTAACCCTGACTAGACAAAAATTAGTGGCGAGTCCTTCCTTACTAAGGACAGGAGAAAAAATAGATCTTGAACCTGCCATTGGTCAACTCAAAGAAAATGGGCTGAAAATAGCAGCTACTAATGATTTCAGTACAGGAGAGATCTTCATGTCTTAGAAAAAGTCCAATGGAGGGCTACCACAATTATCAAGGGACAGGAGAACCCCTCCTATGAGGAAAGACTGGGACAACTGGACTGTTCAGCCTGGAAGAGAAGGTTCAGGGGAATCTTATCAATGTGTCTTAATTCTTGAAAGGAGGGTGCAAAAAAGACAGAGACAGACTTTATTCAGTGGCGTGCAGTGCTAGGACATATTTCCTTAGATATTGTTGGAGGAGATTAATTTCCTATTTTCCTTAGCTACTCAGGCAGGTTAGAAGGATATACATCAAGATTTGCAGATCTTGACAGTCTATTAACTTGCAACTAGATCATACTGGGACAGAGACTTACAGCCTAAGTACATTGGGATCCTGATTCATCTGAGAATCTTTTGCACTTCACTGGGATCTGGATGTGTCCAAAACTGTTGACCGTGAATTGAATGCCCCTCAAACAAGACCTTTAGTGCTCCAGGTTTTGTTTTGTTTGCAACAAATACATAGGTGTCCACAGAGACTTGACAGGATCCTTTCTTTCTTTTTGTTTTCTTAGTTTCATTTCCCTGTAAAAATATTGTCAGTTGCCTTCCTTCACTATTTTTTCCTAAAATTGCGAAGTTAGCTTTGCTGTGAGAAAATGGGCAAATTTAAAACTTCTGAAATTGGTTTCTCAGAAAACACCTCTGTGAGTGTCACAGGGAGGAACCCTGGAAAAACAGTGGCATCTTAAGTGTTGTCATCAAACTTCTTCAGCGTGTTAAGTTATGCAATTTTGCATATAATCTCTAGTATAGTTAAAAGAAGAAGGAAGTATCTGGACAAGGAATGGTAAATATAGATCAACAGATAATGATATTCCCTTCAGTCACACTTAATCGCAAGAGCTTTGGAGTCTTTATGTTACGCATTTAGAGTAATATCCACCTGAAAAAGCTATGGCTGGCAGTAATTACAGGATGCAAACTGACTGATTTGGCATTGAAGAATGTTCCCTATTTAAAAACAGTAAGAGCAGAGGGCTGTAAGGTTGTTTATCTCTTCGTTTCTTTCTCAATTTTTCTTTGATTGTTTGTGTGTGACACTTCTCATTTTCACTAATTTGGAGAGGTGACAGAACTGTACTTCTGTTACTGTCTGGCTTAATTATGCCATTTGCATTTTTGTAGAGGTTACATAGCACTTTTTTCCCTTTTCTCTTTGATCTGCAGAGTTCTTAAGAGTGTAACAGAAGGGAATCAGAAATGATATGCCAAGATACAGTGATACAACAAATTTCTTCTTGTAGTCTTCAGTAATGGCCTTGTCTGTGGAGGGCAAAAGTGTCTAAAAGATCATGTATGCTACTAAAGGAGTTAGTGTTCCTTATTATAAACACAGTAAGCTGTTTCTTTCTATAAATGTTCCCAGTCATTACTACTGTTTACTTTTTTTGAAAATGTAAAATGCTCATTTCTCCTGCCTACAGCACAAGACACGAGCTAATGATGCTTTGCAAAGAATTTCAATCTTTCTGACACAAGAGTGATTCTTGCCTAACAATATGTCAGATTCAAAGTTATCTTTACTGACATTTCCAAGAGTAGCTACTGGCAAGTTAATTCTGGATATGGATTCATTTACAGTTCTTGAAAATGCTTGCAACCAAGACACTGGGTTAAAAAGGCAATCCAAAGATTCTTTCTACTTTTAAACACGTCTTTAAATGACGCTAATGGAGTTACATCTTTCAGAAGCTGATCTGAATATGGCCCTAAGCATTTTTTATAGCTGCATGCCGAGTCTTGATCCTATATGCTCTGTGTTTCCAAGCCTCCCATACAGCTGCCTCTTTCATTAAAGCATGATCATATGAGCAGAGGAGCAGCCCGATTACTCAGTGTTACAGTGGTGGGAAGCAGCAGCAAACCCTGAACTAATATTAAGTTTGGATATTTTCTTAATCTATCATTTCTATAAATCACATGAATTCTAGGCTTTCCTCATTAAGTGCTGTCATATATCTACATTGTACTGATGTCTTATGGTATAGGAGTTGGTATGAGACATAATTTATTCCTATTTCTGATCTAAACTGGCTTTGAATCTGAATATGGCAGTAACATGCATGCATTAACCACAAAATGCCCTCTAACCTTGTTGAATATATGCTCTCAAAGATTATGTCAGGATCATTCTATTTACTGGAAAGTGATGCATATAATGCAAGAGAGAAGGCTGGATATTTTTTATGTCACTCAGCAGGTTACTACCAGTACTTAAAACTGGAATTGAGAGATAATGCTAGAGGCTTCATTGAAATTCAGAATGAGGTAAATGAATAGAAATTACATTTTCCAGAAAATAACAAAGGCTTCAGGACTCATTGTGAGCTCACTGTAGGTATATACTGCTGCAATGCCATTGACATTGGAAAAAATCTACTGGATATACACTGTTGTAACTGATATTGAAATTGGCTCTTTGATATTAATTAAATAGTATGTCAATGTGAAATGGCATGATTATGATAATTTGGGTCCTTTTCATGGCTGTTTCTTAAAGGAGGAGAAAGCAAGAGAGCTAATGGAGGAATGGAAATAGATTTCCTAATTCAGGTGCATTACTGCTGCTTTTTTTATTTGTTCCTTCTAAAAGGAATCAAAGCCAGAAGATGTCTTTACATATCAACACAGATAATACAAACATTTCAGGAAAATTCATTTTTAGATTCTTATTTTTAAAACACTTACCTTTTTTTTATTCAAACTTTCTGTTCCTCCTCCCTGGCTTCCCCAGTGGGAATATTCATTACATGTTGGTTTTGGTACTTCTTGTGTACTTTTTCCCATAGCATTAAGCTGCTATGTTGAAACAGCTGCTGAAACTTGTTTTACCATAGCACATTAAGCATTCTGTGCAATGCCAGCAACTGGCTTTTGCAGGATAGGAAGGCAGATGGAGTACTGAACAGTGGTACCTAGACTCACATGTTGGAACTTGACCCTAGACTTGACCTGGGCTCCATTGTCTTTTCTTTTTGTCATGTATGTGGATAGACTAAGGTGTACAAGTCAACAGCACTCACTGAGGAGAGGAAGAATCCTGTCCGGCAGGAATAGCTGCATCCCACACTCCACAAATTGTACATGTGGTGGAAAATCTCCTGGTGCTTAAGCTTTCCACTTTCCTAGCAGAGTTTCTGTAGCTGGGACAATCCAATACCTCCCCTTTGGCTGCAATATGTCGAGAAGCTTTGGGCTAGCTCCAGTTCCCATCCAAATCATTTCAGCTTTGCATCTCCTGAAAGAAAGAGGCACGATTTCTGCTTCCTCATTTCAATTAGTCTATTGCTATCACCAACATCAGGTATTTCAGATTAATTCATCTTGCTGAAATCTATGTCACAGCAATAAAAGTTTATCATCCTGACTCTCACTGCAGTCAAAAAAGGCTTGCTCAATGTGTTCAGGAGAGTGAAGGTGTGATATGTATGAAGAAATGTAGGTGCCTTCTTTGGGGTGAGCTGAATCATTGATCATCCTCTCTGTGACAGAGTTGACTGGATGGGACTTAGACAGCCTGCAGTGATGTAGGCAGCTGTGTCATAGGCACCAATGTAGAGATGAGATGAATCTTGTCCTTTTTGTGATTGCAGACAGCAGAAATCATGGTAGAGCTGCACAGAAGTCCAGAGCACAGCAGTGCCAGCGCAGCTTTTTGGCTGAGGATTTTTTGACTTAAAAGCTGATAAGAAGCAAGTGTATATTGGTCAGAACCAATTACGTTCTCTTATAGTAAAAAATCAACAGTGAAAATCACCTTTAAATAAAGGCTTTTCTCCAGGACATAATACAGCAGAAGTGATTTTCCCTTTTCTCACTGCTAAAACACTCTATTAAACTACCCCCAGGGAGAAAAGACCATCTGCATGCCACCCCATTAGTTCTGCTGTGTGGGACTCTTCTTATCACAGTGTAGAATCTCATGCATTTTCCTAGAATAAAGAATACTTTGCCTTTATGGAGAAACCATGGGATCTTTTATTTGCTTAGTGCTCTCCTTGCAGCCAACATGAATAACAGTACAATAACATTTATTTTGCCATTAGAGTGCTAAGAAATTACGTTCATTCAAGTATAGTACTTTCCTCATCCTCTGCAAAATCCTGGAACTGATGGAAATATTTTCTACTGTTTTAGAAATAAATTAGTTGCCTGTGAATGATGTGTATCTCTGACTGAACTCCACTAAAGCAAGATTTACCTGGAGATTTATTGCAGCTTTGCCTTTTTGTTTCCCCACGGGAAAGTTCACAAATGATGCAGCAATCTTGTTCCAGTAATAATGTGCTTAAACACACTTCACAGATTATTTGGTATTCAGGATGCTCTATCTGTGTGAAGAGAAAATATAGCTGGTTGGTAAAACCAAGCTGAGATTTTCAAAGTATATGACCATGAATGTTTAGCAGGACAAACTGTTGCTTGCATCTCATTCAGACAATGACCACACACAAAGTACCTGCATTGAAATCAGTGCCTTAGCTTGAGAGTTGCAAAGCAATAGAAAGTGGTGAGTGGAATCTCAGTGGCTTTTGTTGAGGAACAGAACAGCATTTCATTGGGAAGTAATTTGAATCATGCTAGTTCTGAGAGTAGTAACTAAGTTCAAGAATCCTAATTCCTAGTTCTTTTTTAATAGATCGCTTTTCTGATTTTTGGCCTCTCAGGGAAGGTGAAAGTGAGGACAAAAGCACATAACTTTTCAATCAGTAGACGTATGGTAAATAGACCCAGCTCATCGTTTGTCCATCTGCTACCATGGCTATTTGCCCCGGAAGCAATTGAGCTGCCCTGGGATGTGCTGTGCACTGGCAAGTGAGCTCAGTCTCTCAGAAAGGTTAATGGGCTTGGGACCATCCTGGGGATTCCCAGCTTTATGCTAACACTGTCTACCATTGCCCCTACTAGCTCAGAATCTTCCAGTTCGTACTGTGGGCTTCCCTTTAGGGGATTTTGTACCGTGGACTTCTGCACATTCCAGAAATGTTATCCAAGCTGGGCCTCTGTGTTTCTGCATGTATGGTAGCATGGTCAGTGCCCAAACGGGGTCCACTTTCCAGTTTTCGATGATTGGATTCACTGTAATGTGATTAGACAAGGATGTGATTTTAAAATCTGACTTCAGCTGGAGCCACTGGGGATACTTCTGAATGTTAAGCATCCAGTGTTTGGCATATTTGTCTTAAAGGACCAAAAGAATTTCAAATGCAGTAAATTCCTGCAGGGGGTGGTAGTGGTTGAGCAACAAACCCAATGCCCCAACATCAGAGCCTCAACATCAGTAAGTCCAAACAAATCAAGTCTGCTGGCTTTTGTTTCCTGAAGCCTTCCAGCAAAAACTAATGGTTTGTGCATGGCTTTAATCCCGGTACTTTCCAGCTCCCAGTTTCTGTTTCATTTATTAGTCACATTTCTGTATTGTGAGTAGCTTTAAGCTGTAATGCTTGTGGAGAATGAAAAAAAGACTTAGTCCACAGAGAATAGTCCTCATGTATAGCTTTTGTTGAGACTACATGAGGGCATTAGGCTTTTTAACACAAAATGCTGATGCCTTTGGAAAGAGTGGAGCCATTTCTCTCTGTGAAATACAAAGGGCTTGATCCCAATCTTATTTATAATGAAGCAAATTAATAGTGACTGACAGGAACTCAGGAACTACTGCTCCATTTCAAGCCAGAAATCCAACTCTCTCAAGGCTGTCTATGACCCTGGCTAGTAGCAGTTACATTAAAGGACGTGACAAGAAAGGCTTTAGTAACAAATACAGTATGACTTGCCTATAGAGAAGACTCCCTCTTCACCTCCAATTCAAAGATTGGTTTATGTCTAGAAATATGAGCATCTGTGCCATCTCCAAAGGCTCGTACAAGTTACTGTTAGTCACTGTCATTTTAACTTCATTTTCTTATGAACAGATTCTTCAATTTCAGTGAAGTCAAGGTATTACGTCATTGTAGTGGCCATAAAGTCCAGTATTAATCTCATGAGCCTGACAGAAACTGTTTGACCTGATACATGAGATCTAGATAGAAAAGTAAACAACAGACTTCCAGGAAAGCAAGCATGCCCTTATTCACTCCCTAGGTTAGGCAGGCTTTGTTTTACATGTACATGGGGACACACCTGTTGTGTACGTAGCAAGATTGATCATATATGAACATCTGGAATTCACGCAAATGCCTCCTCAATCAAACACTAAAAGCCTGGTTTTATAGCATTCCACCAGCTGTGTTAAAACACAACTGACATCATATCTGCACTCCAGCTGCCCTTGTACCCACAGGTCTCTTCTTCCCCAGTGAGATTCACTGTCTTTCTCTACAGAGACATCTGGAGGAAGAAGACAAAAATAGAGAAACCTCCTCCTGCACAAAGATAAACTAATTTGATCAGAAAAACGTGTTCCCTTACAAGCAGCTGTGGAAAGTCACATACAAACCAAGGTGGTTTGCTTTTGTGAAGGTCTGCATGAACATTTCTTTCCTAGATTTTCAAGCCACATGGATTTAAAAAGAGATTAGATCTATGACTGTATATGAATGGTTCCTGATGTTAAGAAAGCACTTTGAGAGGACCTTCACTATTTCATACAGTATCATCACCTGCATGCCAAATAAAAGGTGATTCTGTCTGTGGACAACTTATACTTCTATCCAAATTTCCTTCCTCGTCTCCTTCCGTCTCATCCCGCACTATGTTCCTAGAGCTCTTCTGCCTCTGCTTTCTGGATATGTTTCATACAGTACATGTCCCACTGAGATAATCACTTGCAAGCGCTTAGGAATAGAGAGAAAACAGTGGGAAACTGAACTAAGCAGGCTCAGGTAACTTGAATAAGAGACTGAGAACGTCACTACTTTGTTGTGGCATCTGTGTTTTCCATTAGGTCTGTGCAACTCAAAAACAATAAACAGCCTGTCAGGTGGGAAAAAATATGTATTATTTTCCACATATTTTTACAATAGGTAGAACTGTTGAGAACTTACTAGAAAAGAATGGACATTAGAAACTGGAGATTGCAGGAAACTGTAAAAGAAGGAAAAGAACAAATATATGGCCTTTGGTATTAAGGTTAGTAAGAACAAAAGAAGTAAAAAAATATCAATGATGGTACTAGTACCTTACCAGATAGAATTAGAGAAAGGATACATCTTTACATTCTACGCGTGGGACAAAACCATATCCTTTAGCAATGTTATCCAATGAAGAGAAAACTGTTTTCTGTCAATTATTAAAAAAGAAACAAAATTAAATTGATATTGAGTATATAACTAGGTTACTTGAAAGCAAAATTCATGAAAGAGTTATCTGGGAAGATTTTATATTGTTGATTGAGAAGATCCAGAAGGCTGAAGGGAAACTAGTGTTGATCTAATACTTAAAGTAGTGTACTTGAGAGGACCCTGACATTTTTCTCAAGCTAAATAATGCCTGGCTAGTATTGGTTTCAATTAACTTAGAAAGAAAGGAGGCTAAAATAACAAGGCTTTGTTAGGGGGAAATGAGTCTTGTCAAACTTACAAGCTTATGTCTCCGAACTTGTTTGATAAAGGTCACAATGTTGATACAGTGCACATGTCCAGATATTCAAAGGATCATAGTTTGGCTGTAGGTCCCACGGTAAAACAAGCATCGTGCTGCAGAGTAGTTAAAATCTGACTACTCCTTCCCTAACAGAGATGCATTGTTGCTTTGTTGTGTATCGGGTACTCAGGCTTCCTAAGGCATTTGGCTTGGGATGCATGCCCTTTGATAAGTGAAAAGTATGATTAAAATGCTCTTGATACACCTAAAATGGATATAAATGGCTGTCTCACAATATGATTATAGATTAGATCACTAGAAAGTACATGAATTTCTGCTGAGAGCTGTTCATCTTCCTGAACTCTTGAACATTGTTGATGATCTGAAAGAAAACTCAAAATCATTTCTGACAGAATTTGCAGATGACATGTGGGATGGCATGACAAATAACAAAGACAAATTACAGATAGGGAATTATCTGGATAGCATGAGAAGTGGGTTGCTGCAAAAACAGTATATTTTTATACAGATAAGATCCTAACCAGACATTCGGGAGTGAAGAATGTTGGTTCCACTTCAACGCTAGGAAGTAGTCTTTAAAAATAAGTCACTGATCCCAACAAATGATCATCCAACAGTAGGAAATGCTATGGCAAAAATTCCTCGCTGTGTACATAGAGTAACTGAAGATTACTGGAATATTAGATATACTTTTGTGAATGAGGTGGATGATAGGTAAATCTACATTTGAAGCAAGGGGTAGGATGCAATAGTAAATTATTCACTGTATCAACTTTAAGAGTTTACTTTTATTATTGAAAAAACATAATGATATTTCTATTAAGGACCAGATCAAATAAGAAGTTCCATGGTCAGTATTTTTCTCAAGGCCAGACTGCAAGATATCTTTTGATTCATAATCTATGTGTGAAGTCTGCTTGGGGGGTGTTAGGTGATATTTTTTTCAAATACTGAATTGGACCAATTCCTCAAAAGAGAACACCACTTCTGAAATTGAATAAAATTGCTTAATCTATCATATAATATTAGATGCACTGTTCAAAACCCAAGGGAATTAGAATGAATTATTCCACATATTTCACCGGCTTATGGGTAGGCCTTTTAAAGAGCAATTCCAGGAACACCAGACATTCTAGAAAATATCCACATAGCATGTGGGCTCCTCCAAATGCTACCCCATATCACTGAGATATAGCAACTGTATCTGAAATTTATGATGGCTTATGAAGTAAACAAAATCCTCAGCTGAATTACAGGCCAGTACTTGCTTTAGTACTTTCTGTGATCTTGCATTTGTGATTTTGTATCATTTTCTTACACCACTGAAGTGTAAATTTCATGAATAAATTCTATTATCTCTTGAACTTTGCTGATTAAAAAGAGGAACACGTATATGATTTCAAAATAGTTAAATTCATTCTTCTCACATATCACAGGAAGAGCTGCATGAACAATCCATACTGAATAATTTACTCAGTAAATTTATAGTTTTTAAGGTGACTTTTTAAAATAAGGACCTAAGTTATTTGCTACTGCCAGATGAATCTTTTTGAGATGAAACATGCAAGCAGAGCTGCTAAAAATTAATTTCCTCTGAGTCTCTCTGCAAGCATTCAATATTGGAACTGCAGGACTGATCACTTAATTGTTGATTGCCTCTATTCTCTCATTAGATTTCTGTCCACAATCTCCACGTCATCCCTTGCATTGATAATTCCTGATGTCTGTACACTGGAAAAAATTGGGAACATAACTATAAAATATTCAGACCATTGAGTCAATCACCTTTTTTCTTTTATCAGGTTGAATACTGGGGGCCTGGGGTTGCTCCTACCCATCCCACTACAAGGCTGTTGTAGAATCTACTTTCTTTGATAGATGAGAAATTCTAAGTTTACAGTCTAGCTGTTTCATTTGGGCTTCTTGTTTCAGTTTCATGATCATATATCCTGTGCAAACGCTCTTTCACCTTAAATCACTCCCTTTTTTTCCCAGTACTTACTCCTCCAATATTTTTACAGTGAACAAGCCTACCTAATTCTCAGCCTTTGTTTTGGTAAATTAATGGGCTTATCTTGAAGATGGTCTTCTCCATATCACATTGGTAATTCCTCTAATTGCCTGGTTCAGCTTATATTTCTCTCTTGACTGCAACTCATGGATTTTATTCCAGATGAAATCTTAGCATTTCTTTGTAAAATAACAGTGTTCCCCATTCTTTAAGTGTCCTGCCTGAGACACAGTAAATTACATTTATTTTTTCACAGCTGTTTTGCAGGAAAGCCTATCTGGTTTTTAATCACTAGCATGTCTGAAAGAGATAATAGATTAGTACAATTCCTTGATTTAATTGATCTGATGACTGAGCTGGTCTAGGAAATTCTTAACATCTTAGACATTTCTTTTTCTTTTTCTTTTATTATTTTTAGTTTAATTGTTTTTTTTAGTTTATAGTTTAGTTAGTAAGTTAGTTAGCTAGTTAGTTTATTTATTATTACTTTATGTTTACGGCTTCTCTTTCAGGACAGAAACTTCAACAACAGTTGTCATTACTAATAGCTTTCTAATACTGTTTCTTCTTATGAATCCTTGTTACTATTACATCCTTGATTCATCCAAGTCTTTTTCCCACTTCTCTATTTCTAGATAAGGAGTTCTCAGCTCACTGTAGAAATTCTTCTAAATTTGTCCTTCAGCATAGAGATTTTCACTTCTCATTTTTGCATTTTGCCGTAGTCCATGATGGATTTGAATACGTTATGAAGGCCACACAGATGTCCTATTGGGATGCATCACCACAGAAGCAGCAAGTAACATTGATTTGGCTGTGAACCCATGCCAACAGTTTAAAAACATCCATCGGTTCTGTTCCCACACTTTTCTTTCAGCAGTTTTACTGATGGTTCCCATCTCAGTAAAGATGGTTCAGTCACTTTTTTGGCCTCTTCCGTATGTGTTCTCTAATTTCTCCATTAATACCTCATCTTTCAATTTCAGTTCCATGTGACATTATAAAAAATACTCTATGAAAATCGACCCACATGCAAATTTTCTCTGAAACTGAACAACCAAACAGAAAGATGATCAGAACAATATTTACTGGAATAACAGTATTTTTAGTTGGTTTGGGAAAATGCTCAAATTTATTGAAACTCTTAGTTCTTTACTACTTAGCATGATTGAACTGAATTTGATACAGTAACCTCTTCCCACACCCCCTGTGCTGTTTTCTGTTTTCAAGTGCTCTTTAGTGTTTGTGCCTGAAACTAGACCCAATGAATCTTCTTTGTATTTAGTGACTATCTAAAATTGCGAGAAACCTAATGTGAGCACAGAAGTGACTGCAGTGAAAATGAGCTTCTTCTCCCACTAGCAAATTACTAAATTATACTCATGAAATCTGGGGAAAATAGCAGCTTTCATAGAATAGTTTCAAGTGAAAACAACAGCAATGCCCTTTCCCTAAGGCTTTGAAAGCACTCTCAAGCATCCAGGTCTTGACTTCATTTCCCTTTAGGAGTATAGTTAGCCACAGGGCCAAGAGTTTTACTCTAAACTCTTGAATTGACTTGCAGAGTTTACAGCTCTTTATTAACCTGTGGTTTAAACCTTCTATGTTTTCAATGTATTTTGCAGATGATAGCATAATGCATTTGCACAGCAGTGTATCCTACTTAACAAACATGCCTGGAGATAGAGTGAGCATAAAAATGCTAGCAAACTGGTATGTGGACAAGTGGGTAAACATTGTACTACATGACTGCCAAGGCATGTTTTTATCAGGAAAGGATCTTTCTCAGTAGCTGTTAGAAATTGTCAAAAACATGCTGTATTTTGCATATGAGAGTTAAAAGATGATCACAGAATGGCTGAAACTCTATCAAATTTCAGGCCAATCAGATGTATAGTTCATAAATGAAGAAACTCAGGAAAGATGGCTCACTGAAAGAGGCAAGTCAGTGCCTTCTTTTTTATTATTTTTTTTAGCAGATGAATAAGTGTGTTATTCGCTGTAATTTTGTGCAAATAACGAGAATGAAGAGGCCATCTCCTAGTGCAAATTCCAGGAGAAGCTTATAAATGATTGCCCACAAAAGCTAACTGCAGAGAATACCTATTGTCTGGCTGTAACTATAAGGATGAGTATTGACTGTGGAGGGGCAGGAGGGACTGAGTGAGCCTTCTCTCAAGAGTTTATCTAGAGCCAACCTACCTGGTGCTGTGAGGAGTTGACTCTGTGCACATTCAGACTTGTGGGGCCCAGTGTGCCCTGGTGATGGTGCCTGATCGAGGATGAGCCTGTATTCAATTTGGCATGGAAATGACAGCCAAGGTTGATCATGAAAGCTGATCTTCAAACTGAAAAGAACCTTTTGAAGAGCTGAGTGCTTGAAAATACAGATTTCAGGTCTATACTGAAATTAAAACTCTCTACTAGTCTAAGGCAGACATCAGGTGTATTTTCCTTTTATTGCCATCCCTCCTTTTTGAAGATTGAGAATTTGAAATAGATGAATGTAGTTAAATGTAGATGAATGGCCTCTTATAAACATTCACTCTTTTTTTTTTTTTCCCTGAAGCAACATTTCACAGCTTATTTGAAGCAAACCATAATACTTTGCCTTCATAGTAACTAGTTTTCCATATTTTGTGTGCTTATATTTTCTTTTTTTTTTTTTTTAGAGTAGGTATTTTCTGTGCAATCATATCCATTGATCATTCTGAACTGCAAAAATATATCTCAGTATTGTTGTTTGATTGTTTGACTTCTGACTGAGTGCTGGCCCTTCTTACCTGGATTATGGGCTGGAGGGTCCTGAAGTCTGACCCTTCTTCATGGGTATTTGGCTGCCTCTTCAATAACCCTTTCTTTTCATGACATTTCAAATAAAAACAAAATATAAACTCATTTCAAGTGCTAATCCAAGTTTTATTTTATTTTTCTTGAGAAGGGCATAAGCATAAAGAACACTTAATCAGGCACAACAGACAAAAAATTATTTATTTTTCTGAATGATTTATAGTGTCGTTCTTTTGTTTTTGCAGAAAAGAAGGATGAATTAAAGTAGAGATTCATTATTCAAAATGGCAACAGTCCCATTAGGGAGGGACAGCAGAAGGAAAACATAGCCATAATTTTACTTATTTTACGAGAGATTAGTTCTTCCATACTTCCCTGAAAAGACAATGGTTAAGTTAAACATAAAGAAGTAGAACACCAGTGTAATAAATAAGAAGGAGAAGGATTTCTGATATTGTCTCAGGAGCATCATAGAGAAATAAATTCACTTTCTGTTGTATTCTGATGTGCAATCCACATATGCTGAAGCAGCACACCTGAGAGGCCATGAAGTGAAGAAACTAGAGTTGAAAAGGATGTTTTGGCAGCTCTTATCTTTGTAACAGGAATTTTTCTGGGTCTAATCAACCTGTAAGGGAAAGGAGAACCTCAGGCACACTCAGCTGAAGCTTTCCAGCCGTGCTTTGGCTTTGGCTTTACAGGACTATATGGTATCCAACCCATGTTTTTGAGAACTGTACCCTTAGCTGCTCTCTAGCTCTCTATATTTTCATCCCATATAGGAATGAGTCCTCAAACAAAACAGCTTTTCTGGACATACTGTCCCAGTGCTGAACATAAATCTGCAGCTTTGCATGGGCCATTTTTTGTGGCTACTAACCAGCTGCAATGTAAGCTGCGGTAGACTGAGACTGGCAGCCCTGTAACGAATATCCATAATTTCATTAAGCACAACGATAATGATGTGAAGTGCTAAAAAATGCTTTGTTTAGCTTGTCTGAAGGCTGCTGTAATGGGGGGAAGAAAGGAATAAATAAGATGCTTTGTTTCCATTTTCAGTCTGTTCGCTAATTGCAAAGAAGCAAAAGAATTTAAGCCCCCCTTATTTGATCGTGTTATTGTCTGACAGCAAGGAAAATGCCCTTGGAAGGAACAGTCAATCTGTGTGTAAAGATAAAATAGAAAAAAAATTGCAACCCTGATACATTGCTGACAATAATTATGAAAATTGAAAAATGAGAGAAAAACATTATAATGGTCCAGTCAGAAAGTGAATGTGTTCAAGTTTTATCATCTATGGAGAGAGAGAATAGTAATATGCAGTCAGCTCTTAAACTGACAACTCTGCATGATTCCTTGATGTAATTTGGATGAAGCTGGATAACCTGTGATTTACTAAACTCTCTCCAGTTAGCAAATCTGTTCAGGGTTCCCCAGCATATCAACATGATCATACCCATGTGTGTTGGCTACAGATTATCCTTTCACTCTGAGCTGTGAGGATATGCACCTGCACAGCTGCGGATGTAAATTGATCTCTGGCCGGTCAGGTAATGCACAATTGAAGCCAGCCCCAAACTGCTTGAATTTAGCTTATAGGGATGAAGAGAAACGATTATTCTGTTTATCAGTACTTCTGCTTGACTTGAAACAGCAACATATACTAGTGATACAGAGAGAAAGCAACATTCCTAGTGATAGACGCTGCAGTACTGCTAGTGTTGATTAGCACAAATTTTGAGAGCAAAAAAATAAATTGTTTTTGACTGTTTCAGTTGTTTATTAAGAAATATAAAAAGTCTGCAGATAAGCTACATGGTTAGAATTGGGAAGAAAGAGCCACGAACTCAATTTGTCTCTTGAGATTTAAGCCTGCCTCTTCAAAACCAGTTCATCTTTTCCAGAAAATAGTGGATTAAGAAATTATAGTGTATGAAAATGAAATTACTTCTTTTTACATTCATGTGGTTCTTAATCACTGTTCTTGACACAACTGATATCTCTTTAAGGAAGTAGAGGTTAAGGAAATATCAGTAGCTCTTCAGACTGCAATGAAGAATTTGTGAGGCCATATATTCATTTCCATGGTGACAAACTGATGTTGCTATTTGAGAATTATAATCTTATTATACAATCAAGTAACTAATTAGGGTACTAAAGCAGAAATATAGGAAAAGTCTAGTGTTATGTGCTTTGTTTTATTGCCTGCAAAATCTTCTACTGGAAAGTAGAAAAAATTGCCTCTAAATTAACGAAGATCTGGGTACTTTTGATTGATGGATGTCCTGGAACTTGATAGAACTTGATAGATAGCAGTTACCAGTTTCAAATAGCAGTTTCAAATCAGGTAACTGATATCTGGGAAGGATCTATGCATGAATTACTTTGCTAAGCAAGTTCATTACAAATCTATCATGTTAGTTGAAGGAGGCTTAATTGTTTTATGATATGTTATAAGTGATGGTAAACAATCACTCCTATCTTATAATACAGTAATAGGATGCTAGGGAGGCAAGGAAGTGTTTCCTTGTGTTTGTTCTTAAAAGATAAACTGTTGTGTCTGATCCAAAGAATAACAAAATCTAGTTACTCTTCAGGTATCTGTGCCCATTGTCTGTTCCAAATTGATTGCCATAGGGTAGTTATGTTAATGATGGGATCTCTCCTACTTTGCCCTTGTTTCCTTTTGTTTGTTAAAATTCAAAGGTCTTAACACTTCCCAGCAGTTTTGCCTTTCCCCTCCTAGAAAATGGAGATGTTACAATGACAGCAAACCAAAGTTCTTTTCATTCAGATGAACAAAGGGAGGAAAGATACATGATAAGAAAAGGCAACAGGGGACTGACATAGCCTTCCCCAGGCTTGTGGCCTCATTCTGTTGTTGCTTGTTCTTGAGGAGATTGGTCATTGCCTTCTGGAGAAGCCTGCAGGCCCCAGGGGCACCCACAAATCATTGCAATGCTCTTCAGTAGGCTCCATGAATTGTACAGTGAATCCCTGTACAATAAACTGACTTTCATTTTGATGGCTTATTTTAAGTGCACTCTCAAATCCTGCCAAGCAAGTTTATCTTTAAAAGCAATATCTATGCACATTTCATTTATTTCCCAGTGACTGGTTATTTTCAGTGTCATCTTCAATATTTATCTGAGTTTAAAGCTCCTTCCCTGCAAATATTCTAAAAATGAGCTTAGATGACAAGGTGAATTTGTGACGATTTATCTTCCACAATAATAGTACTTTATCTGTTCAGATGCTGGCCAAATAGTATCCAATAAAATGCATAGGGATAGGACTAAACCATCTCCATTGAGACATGGGGCAACTTTGTTACCCAAATTGTCTTTTGACTTCAGCAGAACACATTTTAGGGTGAAGTGTTGTTGCATAACATGAGCAAGGTTAACCAAACCTGCTCCATTATTATTAAACATAGTGTTACATCCTACAGCCACATAGATTTTGATCTTTCTGTACTGATTTTAGCTGAGCAAAAGGTTCAGTTTTTAGGAAGGTAAAATGCAACCAATGCTGAAAGGATGAGTTAGATATCTGAACCTAGTTTTTAGTTTGTGATTACAGGAAACTGGAAGGTTCTGAGCTTGGACAGTTATATGTTTTGACATTTAGATTGGGATATAAAGTAAATTTTGGTACTTACTTTTCTTTCATGTTCTACTGGATCTGTTTTGTCATGAGATTGACAGCATTAAAACTTTTTTTTCTTTGGAACATGCTGGTAAGATTCAAACATTTTAGAAGAACACATCAATTTTTCAAAAGTCTCCATAAATATTATTTCCAAATATTTTTCATTTTGTTTCCTTTTTCATGCATGTGCTGTTAGGTGATATCACATGCAAAAGACAAAACACCAATTTTTAAATATTATTATTATTATTTTTTTTTTAAGTCGAGATTTTAAAACTTTGACTTCAGTTTGGAATAGTGTTTAATTTTAAAACCTCAGTTTATCTATCTAACATACGTAATATTTTTTGACCACATCTAAGCCAGGAAACATACATTTGTATTGAGTTTACTATCTTCGGAAATTTCTTAATTTATTATTTACTGGAGTGTTTCCATAAGGAAGGATTCCAGTTTGGATATGGTGATTAGGTCATGAATTAACTGTCCTAAGAAGAAAAATGTGGAATACAACAACAACAGCAAAACCCTAATAACTTGTGAAAGCAACAGGTGATTTTTCTCAACAGCCAAAGCACCAAGGCTCCTCCACTATGCCAAGTGATTTCCAGTGCTGGGTGCCCCATAATTCTAAATGTCCCTGACTAATGACCATTGGTAATTTATGATACCATTTATGGAACTGTTACTGCCATTCATTTTATACTGAGAAGATTATCAACTTTTGGATTTAGAATAACAAAAACTAATTTTATGGAAACTGGGGAGGTGTAGAAATGTTATCCCCTTGTCTGTGTTTATTCAGTGGTAGCATTGTTTAAAGCCCATGATCCTGCCTGCATCTGCCACTGCAGCTGGCCCAGCCAGCTCACCAGTCTTTATTTAGCTGGATATTACAGCAGTAACATTTCATTATAGTTGTGCTTGGAAGAAGTCATAGTCCATTGGTTTTATTGAAGCTCACTTCTAGTTTACTTCCATTGCAGAGAAAAGGACAGCTGTTTTAATATGTACTTGGTGGAACACCTAAAGGGTTTTAGTGTTAATTAAGTTGGGAGGAACTGTTTTTAACAAGCACCTTTTCGTAAATGTCAAGCAGCTCCATCATGTTTCATTGTTATTATCCAAGTCTGAAATTAGCCAGTGCAAGCATCAGCAGGCTCAGAGTGCTGTGCACTATGCTGGTCTGTGACTTATTTGAGTTGGTTAAAACTGTGGGGCTCCTCAAAGGGGAGAGCATGTTTGGTTGACAGCAAATCCCCTTCTCTGCTTTCCCTGCTATGGGAATTCAGAGGGATGTAATGTGAAAAATAATAATAATCATCATAATTTCCTGTTTCTGGTATTAGTAGACAGAGCTCATTCAACCTTAAGCTGAAGTAAAAAGGGTGCTATCAGTATCTAGAGGGGGTCTGTAAGGTAGAAGGGTACAGACTCTTTAGCAGGGTCTGTTGTGATAGGAAAATGAAATGGTTTCAAACTAAAAGAGGGGAGGATTAGGCTGGATATAAGAAAGAAGTTTTTTACAGTAAGAGTGATGAGGCACTGGCACAGATTGTCCAGATAGGTGGTGGATGCCCCATTCCTGGAGATAGCCAAAGTCGGGCTGGATGGGGCTCTGAGCTGAGCTGGGCCCTGATTGAGCTGTAGGTGTCCCTGGTCATTGCAGAGGAGTTGAACTGGGTGGCCTTTAATGGTCCCTTCCAACTCAGACAATTCTACAATTATATGAAGTTCAGCTTGATACAGAATATAACAGACAAAAGCCTTGCTAATGCACAGTATGTAGCAAAATAAGCAGTCAAGCAAAAGAAATGACAGAATAGAAGCCCTCACTTTTTGACACGGTCTTCAAAGGCTTCAAACTTTAGCCCTTTAACTTATTTACTGTGCAGCTACTGTGATCAACTCTTCGCTGTTTTAAGCCAGAAATGGGTCAGAAAGGTAAACAGGCCCAACATTTTCTTGAATGCCACAGAGCAGCATTGTTTGCCTTGACAGGGATCCAGTTACAAGGCATCAGTTCAGCCAGCAGAAAGATAAAAGATAGGCTGAATGCTTACGATTTTTGGGACTGCAAAACTGGAAGTTTTGGGAGATTCAAATGATTGTCTTTTTTCTCCTCTGCTTACCCACCCGATGGTGCTATTTAAGAACAAAGTGCATGAAAGAAGCCTTGCTGCCCAAGTTCAATAAAAACTACAGACGTCAACAGGAGTTTTGCCTGAGCAGTAACTGCATTTTTGACCCCATGATGTGATGTGTGACCATGCGTTTTTATTGCTTCTGCATAAATGCAGAAAAATGGCCACCTTGTCTACTTAATCACATAAAGCACTTAAATATGTCATCTCATCTTGCATGTTCAGGGAAAAAAATCACATTCACCCATGACTGAATGAAATTACTCTGCAAAGCAGCTGTATGGACTTGCTTTGGTGCTTCGCACATTTAAATAATTTTATCACAAATTCCTGGCCTAGGACTTGAGACATTCAAATCTGTTCTTGTCTTCCTGAAAGAGACGAAGTATAGTATATGTCTTGTATCTAATTAATTAAGTGAAACTTTGTCTTTCAGTACAGTAGATTCCCACTGTACTTCCACAGCATCAAGTGGTCAAACTTTGCTGTTGTAAAATGATGCATTTATAGAGCTTCACAATTTCCAGAGGCTCAGAATCTGGTCCTAATGGCAATAATGAAAGAGACAGTGAAATTCTTGTCGCCTCTGTGTATGATTCTGTATCTTGTATTTGATAACGTGGTTGTTTTTTGAGTGAAATACTTGTTATATTTAGTGTAGTCTCAGCTTTACCAAATTGAGATGACTCAAGACCTTAAAAGTTTTAAAGAACAGGATGCCTGTTGGTGGAATTGGAGATAATTAGTTTCCCACTGTAATTTCATTGTTTCACCCTCTATGCATTTATAAGCAACATCTCTAAACCCAGCTAGCTACTTTGAGTGAATCACACATGTGCAAACATCTGTTTATGTTCATGGTCCAATGGCTTCTACTTACTGGGCCAGGAAACCTCTGTGCAGGTCTCAGCTGTATAATATTCATTTGCCAAGATTGCAGGGTAGAATTAAGGAGATGGGTGACAATGTTAAAATGTAAGTGACTCTTTGTTTGAGTGCTCCATGGGCAAGCAGGGATAGAGCACTGTTAAACATTTCTCTTTTGCTGCCACAGAGACATCGTAGGACATACTCCTCCTTCAGTTCATCCCAGACAAGTCTGTATTACTGCTTTTCATGCGCCGATAGGTGCCAGCTAAAAATATTTTATTTAACACTTATTTCCGGCTCTGAACAAAACAATGAGTGATATATTCCTTTCCAATACTGTACAGAACAGCTTTGCAATGTGATTACTCTTTCCCCATTGACAGAGGATGTCTGAACATAACAAACCATGTTATTTCTTTTTTCTCCCTGCAGAATCCACTTTATTTCTGGAGATTTCAAGGGATTTCAAAGGACTGTGCAAGAGATAAATAAGAATATAAATGATAATATATACAGGTTACCATATCATCCCTTTAGTTGAACACAGATCTTGAACAGACCTCTACTTCTGGAAATCCCAAATTCATGTAGACATGTGTGACAGGATTTTCTTGAGTTAACTGGAAATAAATGTAACCATCTATTCCTAACATATTTTCTATTTTCAGCTAGATAGCTGAACTGCAAATGTGTTAGGAGAGCATAAGAAGCAGAGAAAGGTTACAGCATGAGTTATAAAGCTGACCAAGCATCCTTTGTCAATGTACCATGAGCACACAGTGCTATTGCTCATGTGTTATGATATGACCTTGGTCTTACACAGTAACTTTTATTATCATATAGAGTGATATAAAGCTTACCCAGCTTTTTGAACACAGTCCATCAAATAGGTGCCTCTGTTTCTCTTCTCATTAAAATCTACAGTGATTAATTTCACTTGTAATGAAGTTTTATAAGAAACTTACAAGCAGAACAGGTTTATCACCTGGGTAATCAAATCTTTGTAAGTGCCACTGGAAGAGATTCAGAATATAAATCTCCAAGGTGCAGATAAAACAAACAAATCTTAATAATCTGAGATCAAACTGAGATCCACAGCCTAGGACAAATAAATTCAACTTGCAGTAGAATATCATAAATACTACTTAATTTGTTTAAAATGTGAATAATGGGAATTATTCCATTTTAGTGAAAAAAAGTGTCTAAGACTTTAAGCAGAGCAATAATAATATTTGTTGATGACATAATGAACAAACTAACAAGAAGTAAGCAGGCATCCTGTCCTGCCAGCTCTTGAGGCAGATGTAAGATAACTCTGCAGTGAAAGAATTAACCAGCGAGCGAGGAAGTCTTGGGGATTTGAGCAGGAAATAGCTTTTCTGTCATCTAGAATCCTTTAATTCCACTTCTTAATCTTAAGACTTGTCTATGAGAACAGTTTATATCCGTGTCAGTCTGTTGCCTTGAAACAAAAGGACTTCATGCTTTTAGCTGAGATTCAGGCCTCAGAATAGTTTGGGGTTAAAATCTGTAATAGCCAATTTGATTTCCTGCAGAATAATTTTTTGTCAGATTTCTTGGAAGCATGGCCATTCTTGCATTCTTCTTTTCCCTGTGCTCAGTTAGTTCTTACTATCTCTTCCTAAAGTGTTGGTATTGCCATGAGAAGAGACAAGTGAATGGACATTTTCATGATCCAGCAATGTTCTTTTTGAGGTGCTGGCCTCCATTCTGGTTGTTCTTTCGTACTTAGAAAAGTCAGTGTGCTGACAATGAATATGCAGATTGATTCCAGGCAGCTCTTTGGCCAGACCTACATGGTGAGCTTGCAACTGAATCCTAAACCTCAACAGTGTGGAATAAGGTGAAAATTAAGGAATTTCTGCAATAGACATAGGGCTCAGGAGGTTTATAACCCTCCATCATTGAAGAAGTCTCTCTTCTGCAATTTAACAATCACTTTGACTTCTCTAGATCAAGTGGGTTATAGGAGATGAAGTTTTGCTGTAATTTGCTGGATTTTGATATTGAGTTCTTAGGGAATCTTAGGGAATCTTCTACGTATCCCAGACAGCCCCCAGACAAGGAGTAACTCCATCATGAAGTGGGTATGTTAGCATCCAAAATGACCCTGGAGAATCCACTGAGAATCTTCTAGTCCTCCCTTTATCCTCTTTATCCCTTTATCAGTAAAAGTATGGATTTATGATTAAGTAGAAATAGACTGGGAGAAGCTCCACTGAAGCAATTACTTGGCTTCACCAGTGCTAAGTACAGAGGGGTGATCATCTCTCTGCTCCTGCCTGCAACACTGTTTCTGATACAAGCCAGGATGCCATTGGCCTTCTTGGCTACCTGGGCACATTGCTGAGTCATATTTAGCCAACCATCCACCAGTACTTCCAAGTCCACTTCCTCTATACAGTCTTCCAGTTACTCTGTCCCAAGACTGTTGGCCTGTGGCCAAAGTCTAGGACCTGGCACTTGTTCTTGTTGAACTTCATCCCATCGGCCTCAGCCCAGTGATGCAGCCTGTCCAGATCCCCCTGAAGGGCCTTCCCACAACCAGGCAGATTGACACTTCCTCCAAGCTTGGTGTCATCTGCAAACTTATGAGAGTCCACTCAATCCCCCTCATCGAGATCATTAATAAGTATATTAAACATCTGGAGTGTCTGAATACCTCAGCCACCTCCAGTTGTCAGGGGAATTTGAGGTAAGCTGAATGTAATTTGCACACTGGAAGTTGGCCAACACACCAGGACTATTATCTCTACGTTTGCAAAAATGGACTATGGGAATGTTAATTAACACAAGTGCCCAAGACCTTGGTTTTATGTGTTTTCTGGAGGAAGGACACAAGGCTGGAGAGAGGCACTGAATGTCTAATGAACACAGATGATAGTTAAGTTGTTGGCTTTTGGCTGATGTGGTCATGTTGTGCTCAGCAGCATATGGAACATTTCAACGAGGGGAATAGAAAGGAGAAATTACTCAGAATCATGACTGCTTTGTTTTATAGCTGATAGTTAGATAATGACTTACCTGAAAGTCTGACGAGTAGTTCAAGTGTGAGTGATGTAGACAGGAGTCTGACATAGGAACAGAAGCCAAAACTCAAGCATATAGCAACTACATATGTGGTGCATACAAGCTCTTTTGGCTGTAGATCTGTGAAACTTTTCAGCATGTGCCTAGCGCCCCAAAACCCAAAAAATCATTTTGTTCTCTGAGCTGCCTCCAGCCTTTTAAGTAAAAATACAAATATACAATAAAAAAACTGCCTGACATACATGAAACTTGGCTTCAGTCTATTGCTTCTGTTAGTTTAATACAAAGCTAATTTTAGACGGGAAATCCAAAATTTCCTCCTTATGTGTATCATGTTTTACTTCTATGAAAGCCAAAGTTTTGTTGTGTTACAGTAGAGAATTCAGATGTACTTTAAACATTGTCAGGAATTTAAGAACTAGGAGATAACTCAAAAGAAAGAAATACTCAGAAATGAGCGATTTCCCACATGGGTGAGCTCTGTTCCAGTCTCTGACAAGAAAGTAGAGTTAGTACCAAAAGATACTTATTGCTGAAGAATGGACTTGTAGATTAAGCCACTAGAGGGAGATGCAATATGCATTTGGCTGGAGATAGAGTGCTTTGTAATATGAATTCCTTTACAGCAGTTATAGTTGTCTCTAAGAGAAATAGGCAGGGCTTTTATTTTTTAGCAGGCAAAAATACATACATACATATACATACACATAGATATATACACACACATGTATCGAATAGAAATGAGTAACGTGTAACATATAAGGATATAATTGATTTTAACAGTGTCCACATTCTTAATGAAGATGTACCAGAATGTATTTGCATACATGCCTGACATGCTTATTGCAAGCTCATTGCATATGCTTATTGCATACATGCCTGTGTGCTTATTGTGCTACAGGTGGATCATGAGCCCAGCTCATATTGCCCAATTTGAGTTTTCGTAGGATGACCAGCAGCAGGGCTGTGCTGATATGGTAACACCTGGGTAGACCTATTCCTAAACTCTTGATGAAAAGCTGACAGCCATGAGCTTGGGTCATACTGTCATTTCTCTCTATGTCCAAAACCTTCTGACTGTGCTTTTTAGGAGCTTGTGTTCTCAAGAGCCATGTCTGAAGCTGATCTGTCTAAGCTTTCCAGGACATGTAACAGGTATCTTCAAGTTTTGGGGCATATACTTTGTTAAATGGCTTTTGTTTTACAAAGATTACCCCCAGGTAATGTGGTGGAATCTTCAGGGGACAAATATCTAGAAAGGAGGAACTGCAATCATTTTCAGGGGCAGGATTAGAATTTTAAATCTGCTTGACAAACGGGTGAAATGAGCTGAGAAAATCTGTACAAAATTCAATGAAAACAGAGAAAAGTGAACGCTAGTAAGTGCAGATAATGAACTGTACAAACACCAGATGCAAAATATCTGCTGGGCATCAGCTCTATGATACAGGATCTGCAGGTTACCAGGGTTCACTGGCTGAACTTGAGTCAACACTGTCACACAACTGCAAAAAATAAACATTATAGTGGACTGTATAAACAGGAGAGTTGTGCATAAAAGTCACGTGAGAGGATCCTTCCATGCAGTCCTGCAAAGGCAGTGCTTCTCTTTTGATGTTGTTGGCACTGTATTTTAGAAAAGAGGTGAGACAACAAAAGGTATCAAGTGGAGAGCAACAAAAATAATCTACAGTCCAGAAAATAGGTCCCTTTTAGGAAGAACTGCATGGCTTCAATTAGAAAAGAGATGATAAAATACCAAGAATGTGAATTGTTCTTGAACAAACCTAATGAGTTATTGCCTAACATGCAGAAGAGGAGCTGTAATGTAAACATTAGATGATAAATAGCAGGCTAGCAGAAGAAATTTCTGCAAAATATTGTGACATTTCCATCATTTGTGATTTTTAAGAACAAGTTAAAAAAAGAAGTGTACTGATCCTGCTTTGGAGTTAGGTGAACAAGCCAGAGAATCTCACTTAGGATCTTCCAGCCCTACTTTTTAATAGTGTGGCATGTCTTCTTGCAAAAGAAAAAGGACTGCTGCAAAGATTTGTTTGAATTAGATCTATCACTTAACAGAATAGGATTATTTTTGCTATAATCAAATCCTATTGATTATCAGATACTTACTTGGGTTAGTTCAGAGAATACAGTGCTGAAGATGTACAAGGATTGACAGTTAATCCACACAAATTAATAACTCTTTTCTTACATAACTTGTACAACGAGATGATCCCAGCATTATATATTTTTTTTTTCCTCCAATTAAAAGTAATTCTTTTTTTGTATGTGTCTTATTTGAATTTGAAACACAAATGCCCTGGCACTGCTGCACCCTGGATCAGCCATATATTCTCCAAGAATAAAAGCTCCATGCCTCCCTTGTTTACTCCCCTTACTGGCAAACTCCCAAATGCCTTGAGTTCAATCCAAAAGCACTTCAAATAGAAACCATACAGCTGTGGGGGGAATATTTTTCTTTAACCAAACATTTCTACAGTACAATTAAATAAACTTTTTTTTTTTAAAAGTTTGTAATAAATTTTATTTGCATCCCATCAGGTAATACAGCCAGTTGGACTGCTCTAAATGGCAAACAAACTAGCAGGATATTGAAATAAACAGAAAACCTAAGAGAACATATTCCAGGAAAGGTTACTCTGAATAGGGCAGGCATCATAGTCAAGGCTGCAATGCTTCCAGCTGCAACATCCCACCATGTACACCCCATGTTCCGAGGTCTTTTGTGCTTCCTCTTTTAAAAACCATTATTCATTGTGTTTGTGATTAATGAATCTCTTCATCTGTCAGTTTTTGTGGTTCCATTATATCCTGCACAGAGATATTTATTTAATGAATGACAAATACATGTTATTCCATTGTCTCAAGGAATGAAAGACAGAGAAACATTGTTTGGATTTTTTTTTTTTTTCCTCTTAAGATTAGTAATAGAACACAGAAATGTAGATACAGACAACTTTACTTGGGAGGAAATTGTTTAATGTTGTTATTTCCATTCAAAATCCTAGAAGGATTAAAAGGTCTCTTGTTTTAAGTTACAAAACCTTTTCCCAACTGTCTGACACCTTGGCCAACTTGCAAGGAAGCAGTAGGGATGGAGGGTAAGTCAGCTGGGATGGTTCAGTTGGATCAGCAGAGATAGGAACCCCTGCTCAGCCAGAGCTTGTCCCCACCTCTTCCCTCTCGTGAAGCCTGGAGGCCAGCTGTGGGATTGTGGTCTGTTTTTGAGAGAGCCTGAACCCCAAGCTCCACCATGACAATGGATGAAGAAGTTCCCCACATTTTGGCCCAGTGACACAGGGAGGATGTGCCTAGGAAGCTCAGCTGTCCTCTTCTGGCAGCCACAGATATGCCTTCAAATATGACTCCAGCAGGTCTGCTCCTGGATGGACCATGATCCTGTGCAAGTATGGAGGTAGACATGGACTGCTGGGACTGTTGTTGCATTCATGGTGTTTCTTCAGCCTTCTATGTTTGGGTTTTATTTCAGTAAGACTGGAACTGTGCCCACATCTGTGGGGTTTGTGCTGCCTCAGATAGATAACTGTCCACTTAAAAGGAAAGCATAAAGAAAGAAGAAAACAAGAGTGTTTTTTTTTGCTAAAAGCATCCTCAGATCTCTCAGTCAGAATATTGACTGACTGACAATAGAAATTAAAGCAAAACAAAATGTCCACCATTCAAATCAGAATACAAAAAATTATTTTAGAGAGAGGAGAGTTTTGTCCTCCCCCATTCTTCTTCCTCTCCCCCCCCCTTTTATTTTTTTTTTTTGTTGTCAGAAACACTGCCAGACAGCTGCCAGCCCCAGAACTGCACTGAGACAAGACAACTTCTTTCAGATCTTTGAAAATGAACGCTCAAGGTACTTTGTTATGCTTACGTGATTTATCCAGGCACAAAAGAAGCACACTGATGCTACTCTGATGTAGATTAAACAGACATTTTGGTGGTTGAGATAATTTCAGTAGTGCAGTCATGGGATTCATTAGAGTTATCCATCAATTTGATGAGTCCAGAACTATGAAAAAAACAAACAATCCACAGTCTGAATGAATTTTTAAGGTAATACAAAATAAAAAGAAAATAAAAAGAAAGCAAGCAAGTAAGAAAAGGAAAGCAAAGGACACAAACACCCACAAGCACATCATGCTTTAAATTCAGCCAAAGGAGTCTACTTAAAGCAGTGGTTTGAAGCCCAGCATCTCTCAAAGTAATTTTCTCAGGCACTGTACTAACTGCGGCGTGGCAGAAAAATCTCACTGGGGTATGAGCACAGTGAAAATATTCAGCGCTGGTCTTCTCTGAATGACAATGAGGTACAGAGCAGAAGCCCTGCAGGAAATCACTCTGCTGCCTTGGAGAAGGGAGTGGATTGCTGCCCAACCAGGGCATGGCCATGATGTCCCGCACAGAACCACGTCTTTGTATCTGCAACAGTTATTTACTTCCTGGAGGCTGCCTAATTGCCACTGCCATCAATCCCCTTGTCACCTACAATTTCAATCAGTTTCCTAACGGTTTTCCTACCCAGGTTTTCCCTTTGGTGCGACTTTCCCCTTTCAAAATGAGCCTTGGATATCTGTCATGCCAAGTGCTTAAGTGATTGTTCCAGGCTGGCTGGGGAGTAACAAACTCTTTGATTATCGATGGCCCGTTGTATGTTAGATTAGGTATCTGATCCACTGTGAAGCTGAATGATACAGTGCAGGGGCTGAGTAACTCCTTTTAGTCATGGTCTCAGGTTGCTGTAATCCTTTTTATTTCTCTTATGCTGTGAATAGCCATGTGTTTTCAGTTACAAGTAAACGCAAATCAATCTGCATGATGCAGACATTAGGGAATCATGCAGTTTTCTTTAATTCATATTATATAATAATATATATTAATATAATAATATTAATATTTATTAATTATTAATTAATATATTAATATTAATATTAATATTAATATAATATATTAATATAATAATATTATATTATATTTCACCCACAGGATAACATGCACATGGAGCTTGGGCTGAGGAGAAAGGAGATGGGGAGAGGAAGGTAGTGATTACGCACACTGTAATTGCTCCCACCCAATATTATGGCAAGCAATGCATTTGATACAACTGTAATGCCACAGTAGCATGACAGTATAAGAAACGTCAGCATGTGATTTGCAAGTGGCAGCCCCCACATCCCTCCACATTCCATTGTTGCCTGCACAGAGCACATCCACTTTTCAGATGCCATTGCTTACTGCAACAACCACAAAGGAACACAACCCCACAGGGATGGGATGATGATGTTATTAGAAGCAGCTGAGGGAGCTGGAATTGTTCAGTCTGGAGAAGAGGAGGCTCAGGGGAGATCTTATCCCTCTTTACAGCTACCTGAAGGGTAATAGTGATGTTGGGTCAGCCTCTTCTCCCATGTAACAGAGATAGGACAAGAAGTGATGGCTTTAAGTTGTGCCAGGGAAGTTTCAGGTTGGATATTAGGAAAAATTTCTTCTTCAAAAGAGTGGTAGTGCATTGGCACAGGCTGCCCTGAGCGCTGAAGAACCGTGAAGATGTGGCACTAAGGAACATGATCAGTGTGCATGGTGGGGATCCACTGGGGTTGGACTGGATGATCTTAGAGATGTTTTCCAGCCCTAATGATTCTATGATTCTGTGAACTCTCAGTCTAAATTTCACTCAACATCTCCAGCATGAGAAGATAATTCACAATTAACTAACTGCAAAATTCACATCCAGCAAGAGCTGCAGTGACTTCAGGAAGCCCAGATCTATGAGAGCTGCACTCCTCAACAGTTCTAAGGGAAAAACCATCTGAACACACCCTTCTTAAAGGAGTGATTTTTGAATAATTTCACAGAACTATTGTTGATATTTAGACCAAACTTCCAACTGTTCTGAACTTTGCAGTGAAAGAATGAAAATACTGGCTTGGATACAGGCAGGAGAAAATCATTGTAGCTCCATTGGTCTCCACAGAGCTTGGCAGATTTATTCTGTCTAAGAATATGGTTTTAGAAATGTTTTATTTTATGCTTTTCTCTTGCAAAGCCTGACACTGTGACCAACGTGTAACATAGCATTCTAAGGCAGTAGCGTTAGTAATAGCTTTTAATTCATCCTTCTTTTTAGGAAGCATCGTGTTTATTTTAGAGGTATTTCAAAGAGCATGGTCAAAATCATAGCAGAGTATGGAGTTTCTGCTTTGTTTTAGAACCTAACTCTGGCAGTGTAATCCAGGGGATTGTATGACGCATGAGATTGCAGGCACCCAGTCACAAGATATGCAGGACATGGAGTTACTCGGACATACACAATTACGGCTTGTCAGTTGAAAGGTTATCTGATTCACTCTCACGGTTCAAGGCAAACATACACATTTAGGCCAGGGCTCATTTTGCTTTGCAAGGAGAAGCGCTCATTTAAGCAGCTGCAATTAAGTCAATGGGCAGTATCATGCTGAGGTGAGATAACCCGCAGTCATGTGAGCAGCCCTCAGAGACCCACAGGGTCTCCTCCCAGCTCATGTTCCCGAGCTTATCCTCTTAACTTCAAAGCTAATCTTCCTCTAATACCAGGTAGATAGTGAATTTTATGCGTAACAGTCTAACAAAAAGTGTATCTCATTTTCTGCTGTCTTTTAAGAGTCTGAATCTTTGATTCAGAGTTTCCCTCCCTAACTCTGTCCTGATTCGACAAGTCTCTACATACTGGTGTAAGGATGATTAGTGCAGCTTGCAGAGACTTAATAGGACTTACAGCTTTCAGTCACCGAATTTGGTCCAAACATACTGCAATTTTGCATTGTAAGCAAAAGAAATCACTAAATGAAAGTAATCAAAATACTGAGCTCATATTTATTTAATATAGGGATGGGTCTCAAGAGATGATTTTATTTCAAACAGCTGAATTCTAGGAAGATACTAACAATTTCAATGTAGCAATAGCATGGATAGGGGATGTCTTTGGGATGACAGGGAAGTAAAAAGAAGGTTGAGACTTAAAGATTCTAAAATAAAGGGTGAAGAAAGAGAGCATATCATAATGGAAAGATGATCTATTAAACAGAGCAGTGGACTTGTACAAAACTGTAACTTCTGGAGGAGAAGGATGGCTAAACAAAACCTGCCACCCTATGAACAGAGCCTATATCCAATAAGGTCAGCATTAATGATCAAACAGTGTTCCACTGATGCAGGAAATAAATATCTCATGCTTTCACCCGAGGAGAAAGGCCTCATCTCCTCACGATTAACTGTGTCTCTAGCAGGCTATGCTTCTTTGTTTACTTAGTGCTCTCCTTTGAATCCGAAGCACCAAATAGTTCGATATTGCACTATCCAGTGACTAATCCAGTAAAATGCATAGAAAAAGGCTGATTTTTCAGATGGAATCACACAATAGTTCCTTTTTAATTGCATTTGACATTACTGGTAATGTTCTGTGCAGCTCCATGCATAACACACATTTAATTGTACCTGTGCGGTAGTGATAACACTACAGCATGGTAATTTTCTGTATTTGTAGCATGTGGGAGCCAATTCATTCTGGGTCTTTCAATGCAGTTTATTAACTGGGAAGATTGGGTAACTGGAACCTCCTTTATTAAAGTTATTGGCTGCCCTGTAGCAATGGAAATAAATTGTGATAATAGCCAGAACAAATTAGCTTGCGTATGAATTAGCCCTTAAATGAAAAGAGGAGGAGGGAGGAACAAACCATCTCATGTTATATAAAATGCCTTTATTTGGGAAGAACAAGTATATTGACAAATAAAAGTAAGCTCTTCTGCCAGAATTCCTCCCTTTCCAGGCACTTTGCAATAAGTTATCCAAACTACAGGGCTGAGCTTGGATTTATGCTTAATGTATAGAGACCGCACAGAAAAGAAGGAGGACTTGCAGATAATCTGTACACCCAAGTGCAGTGCAAGTCAGAGTGATGGCTTGGAGAAAGCTGACCTGGGGAGTGGAAGAGCTGAGGAAAGACCAGCAAATATGGCTAAGGAAATGGTGAAACTGCACCAACTAGTTACTATGGCTGGTAAACTCAGCTACACTGCTCTTAGCATTAAGCTGGTCATGCCCCTGAGTTATTTACCACTTGGTGATAAATCCTGCAAGAAATCTCCAGAACACACAGAAAGTCCATTGTGATTTAGGTCAATGGAAGCCAAAACCAGCTTCAGTTTAGTGCCGCTATTGCCACTTGATTCCATTCAATAATTTGTGAGAGACGTTGCTGTACCTCTTCAGTGATGTGGGGCTTGCTCTCAACTCCCTTGAGGCCAATGGAAAGATGGTTCAAGATCTCAGTGAAGGCACTTAGTGCCACCCTAGACCTGCATCCTGTTCCAATGTGGTCATGGATAATCCACATATTGCACCTGCTAATCTTTAGGAGTTTCTCAGACACAACACACCTTGAGATGACATGATTATAGTAGGTTATACCCTTGGATTGATTCTCTCTTGACTCCAGGAGGTTCTGGCTACATGCACATCCACTGTGCTCTGAACTCTCTTCCTGGTTGCTTAGGAAAATATCTAAAGATCGATGCAAGAAAAAACATGTTAGATTGAATAGGTGGATTTTTAATTTTGTACATGGCTGAGATGAAGACTCAGCTCTGACACTGCTGAGTTAGTCCTTATTTTCACTAAGTATGTGTGCAAAGAACACCAGGTTTTTATTAAGCAAGTGACTGAAGGCTTGGGAAAGTGAAGTGTGAACATTGTGCTCAGCCTAGATAATATGTTTCCTGTTAGGTCTTGGGTGCACATGAAAATAAAACATCCCTAGACTGATAGTGTACAGAAATAACCAGGAATAGATGCAAGAGGAATCAGCAGAAATCCTGCACTAGAAGTTACTTAGAATATAACCAAGTGGGAAGAAAAAAAAAAAAAAAAAAAAAGCTCACAGAAGGAAGTATTTCATAATGCACAGAGTCTGGGAAGAGATAACTGCATGAAGAGATAAATAAAGATTGTTGTGAGTAACCCCTTTTGTGTGTCTTCTGCCAGAAAAAGGAGTGGTGGGGTCTGTTGTGGAGAAGACAAATTGATGTAGAGTGTTGACTGAAAGAAACCTGTAGGCTTTCATAGGACAGTAATAGACACTAATGATTGTTTTATTGGTGCAGTAGAAGGTATTCAGAATACCTTATTTTAGGTTATGAAGTGAAATGTTTGAGTCAAATCCTGGTCTCCTTGAGCTCCCTGGGCAAATTGCAGACCCGCAGACAATACAACAGCTTAGAGCCACTCAGAGAAGGGCTGCATCCCTTCTGCCAGAGTCCTCCGTGCTTTCCCCTTTTGGGAACCAACTTAATTCATGAAACAGTCCATACTCCATGGCTTCGTTTTGTCTGAAGTAGCTCAGGAGGTCTGTTGAGTGCTGTGGTGGCAGCACCTAATGGGAGTAGAGATAGAGGTGTGCATTGCTACTGAGGCATCAACCATGAGCTAACTTGACCCCCATGAAGCCATGCTCTGGGGTGCTCTGAATTAGCCTTTGGGGATATCTCTTTTCCAATGACTATATAAGGGAATTCAGGGTGTATAACTTCCTAATTCAGACTCCAGGCGACAATATGAATACCTTCTCTCCCTTTCTCCCAGCATGGTAACTCTGACAATAGCAGAATATGGAGCAGTGCTGAGAAATATCATGGGCATTTGTTTATTTTTCTTATTTCAGGGAAATTGGTTGGGATGAATTCCAGCACAGATTCTACCATCTCTGACACAAATTCCCTCCTCCTTCTCCTTTTTTTCTTTAATTACATCATGAAACAAATGTCATTGACAGGGCTGAAACTAATTTTCAGTGAACAAAGACAATTCACAAATACATTTACGAAAAACAAATGTACAAGGAATGAGGTGTCAAATCAAATCTAAATTGGTGTCGCCTGTTTTCTCTTACATTATGGTTTAGGGATCTGTATGAGTGTTTGTTTTCTTAGATCACCTCCAAGCTGTATTCTGAAAGTCTCCCTTTACCTACAAAGCCTCTCAGCACTGCTCTCTTGCCTAAGAGACAGCACTGTAATCAACACCATCATATGTTGTTTGGATTTGCAATGGCTTTTGTTCCTTTGTCTCAGGAGGGGCAAACATTTACCATCCCACAAAATGCACTTTAGACTTTCCATAGGGAAATTTTTATCTCAGCTTTTATAGATTTTATATATTTTATATAGCTTTTATATTATTTTTTTATATCTTTTTTAAAGATAACTAACTGCATGACCACAGTGTCTTGCTAGTCATCCACCCTGGAAACATTTTTTCAGTCAACTGAATTCATCAGATGGACTGAGTATCCTAAAAGGGCTGTGAAAGTTGGCTCAAGATAAGGGATCAACAATTCAGATTAGTGCTGTATGGAGGGAAAGCAGTTACCATTCAGTATTTTATTCACTTATGCCAAGTGGTTGCAGCCAATTTGCCAGCAAGGGGTATATCAGATGGCCAATTAGCAAAAATGCAGTCATTTACCAGCTCAACAAATAAGGGAATGTGGAGAAGGGAAGGAGATTTAGAGAGAGGAAAGAAAAATTACCATCCTTGGAGGAAACTGTGTGAATTGTATACATCCAATTTAAACTTATTCTTAAAGCAAATAAAAATAAAAGGGATCTATACATATAATGTATTTTTTCAACCACTTCAAGCATCCTAATAGGAGTTTCTTTATTGAATACTCTCTTACTGCTATATGATGGTCTGCAGCACTGAATTTTCAGGTTTACTTGAGATTGGCTAACTTTACAATATTCTTACTGTTCTGGCAGAAAAACAACTACTTATGTCAACAGTTTCTTTTAATCCAGAATGTGGGTTATAATATGAAAGGGAAAAGTAGTAGAGTGAGGTTGGAGAACTGTGGACTCTGTCCGCCTCCGACAATAATCTCAACTCAAGAAAGTTGTTTTACCTTCACACACGGCCTAGAAGTTATTTGCCTTTGCACTTTCTCATTTTGGTCTGTCTTGCTTTATTAATCTGTGAAGTATTCACTTAAAGAGTGATCTTTAGTATGACAAAGCCATGTTCAGCACAAAAGATTCTTTGATTTCAGCAAGAGCCACTAGCACTGGTAAATACTAAGTTAAATGGTAGAGATTTTCAACATTTTAGGTATGAATGTTTTTAGTGAAAATTATGAATTTGAAAAGAGAAGGGAATTAATAATGTCTGTGGCAGCACAACAGCGAAGAATTTTTTGCTAAACTCAAAAGGTTGACATGGCACATAAATGACCAGGAGGGGTGAAAACCAGGACAGTGTTTGGATCCCAGCACTAGGAGCACCAGACCAGTGCTCAATCAATAGAATAAGACCTTGTTTTCCAGTGATGTGGAGAAAATGGCAAATCCAGTCTCAGATGAAAGAAAAAAACAAAAAAGACAAGACAATGTTGGTAAGGCACCTTGATTAGCATTCTCATGAGGCCAAAGGGTCAGTTTTACTTATACGCTTGCTATTCCTCTCAGAAGACAAAAGAGTGCTTAGTCTTTACTCATCTTATCCAGCAGAGCTAGTTTCAATTTCATGCATCACCCATTTTTCTTAAAGCAAAAATAAAATCTTTTTTTTTTTTTTTTTTTTTTTTTTTTTTCCTTCAAGATTCAGGAATAATGCTTAACTGGGGCTTCTTTAATTTCAGAAATTGGTTACTTGGAGTGAATTTCAGCTTGCTCAGTCTAGGGGAACATCCATGAGCAGGAGAAATTAGTTTCCTGAATAGAAAGAACAAAATGAATTCCTTTTTAAAATAATGCAAATGTGATCAGATTTTAATCAGAAGAACAAAATCAAGAGGAAAACTGATATCAGAGTGCCTTTGTGCCACTCAGGTAGGTCAGAGGGACCCTGAGGACATTCTGAGCTATTGCCTACAATATGTTTTTAAGACATAACTTCACCTTTGATATAACAAAGTGCTACTTTCTTTCATCTGACCCCTTTTTCTTCCATTCGCAATGGAGATACTGAGATATTTTACAGTAGGACATGGACTAGTGCCACTTGTTTGATATAGCAGTGTTATAGCAAAGTCATTTTAGGGAGAGAAATTTGGAAAATGGTTTAAATCACAGCTCTGAGACTAAAAAGCTACCCTTATCTCTGAATTCTTTTGGAGGAAGACAAGATACTCGGCCTCAGACACTGCTAAAATCATCACCTTTGGAGATTCATTTTAGCAAATAGGTACAAAGAAGCTAAAAATGAGCCAAAAAAGGACCAGAAGATCATTGTTCACTCCTCTGTAGAAGGAATATAAGAAAGGATAGAAATTGCCAAACTTCCAATATTCCCATTCAGCAAAAAACAGTGACTTAAATGAATACCTGTAAAAACAAACATTCTCATTACAAAGAGACAGAGAGGTGGTAAAGGAAGGCATCCAAAAACAAGAATATGCCCAACAAAAAACATGCCGAACAATATTCTTATCAAATGAACATGTTGAGCTCTATGGTTTACAGCTAAAAGAGGCACTTAAACATAACAATGTTACCTTTGTGTGTACTTCTGCCATAAATCATTTCAACATCAGCAAAGTGAGAATGCAGCTGACAAAGGAAACATTATTTTTAAGACATAAATTGCTGCCTAGTAGTGGAGGCTGGAAAGCTTCAGTGTTGAAAGTCACTTTTTGCGTCAGACTGCACTTAGCACCTTACTTGGTAATTTTTTTGGATGAACGATTGGGAGATTTTATTTAAAATATATTAATTCTTTAGATGGGTTATTAAAAAGTTAACATCATAGCAGAGACAGTAGCATCTGTTTGTAGTAAAAGGAAAGGGAGGGAATATATGCATAGAAAATGGCTTTGGGAGATGCAGAAATACAAAGATGAATGACTGTGCTGCTTTGGCTGACTTTAGCATCATCTCTCTTGAGGAGACATTCTTCCTCACTATCTTTTTAGTTCTTATGCCCTTTTCTACTACATCTGCCTCTTCTACCTGGACTGTGATGGTAGCTATAAAGTGGATTTCAAAAAGAAAACTGCAGTTTTCAGGAATGGACGCAACTTGAGAAAATGGAGATCTTCAATTTTTTTGGTCTGGCAGTGCTCTGCAGAATAAATTAATTTCAAGAAATGAAAAGGATCTCTATTAGGATCTATTTCTCTATCAACTCTGCTAGGCTCCAGACTGTTGGAGGGTAGGAGATCCAGTTTGTATCTTCACGAACTTGTGTTATTTTCTGAGAACAAAAAACCGGTCTGAAGGAGAAATTATACTCTTAAGTGGAGGAAATTCACAGGATGTCTTGTGACACAGACCCAGCCAGGACAAAATTGGCCTGGGTTTCAGGAACTTCCTGTGGAGTCACCATCTCTGGAGGTTTTCAAGGCAGAGATGTGGCACCGAGGGGCATGGTTAGTCACTGATGTCAGTCTGCAGGGTTTCAACGTCTGAGCCTTTGAAATCACTCTGCTTTCCCTCTCACTGCCCTTCTCACCCTGCACCAGGCCCTTACCTCCCTCTGATTTCTGCTGGAGCAACTTCCCCACTCCCTCTCAGTGAGGCCCCCTTCTCTTTATTACCCTCCCGAAACTCCATCTGTTCTGATATTGACTCCAAAAGCAACAGTGCTTGCTTGCTTCAGGAAAGAAGTTGTTGTAAAAGTGCCAGTGCCTGATAAGTGAAAACATCAGTGCGTTTGGAGCCCATCCCACTACACACAGTGCAGACATGTCTAGCACCACACTGCAGCCTTCCACGACTCTGTGGGGCACACAAGGCTGCGATGAGTTACCTTGGGGGAATAATAAGTTGAATGTAAAGAAATAATGTTGTATTAAGGAAAGGAGATATGTTAGCAGAGCTAGGGAGTGGCTTAGAGTTTTCATACTATCTGTGCATGAACAGTAATAATAAATCTGATAACTAGCAAAAAGAAGACAAGGAGATATTTGCATGTTTTCTTCTTCTCACTCTTATGATTAAGTCTGACTTCCTTGAGTTGGACATACTGCTGGAGCACCTCCATCACTTCTAGAAGGAATTCTGTCTATGGGGTGGGATTTCTACTATCCATCGCTAGACCTGCAAAAGGACCCCCTTCCTCCTAGAGAGGTGAGATTAACTGAGAGGAAGGCAAACGTAATAAGTTGCTGCTGCTTTAAAAATCAGGCAAAGAAAATCCTCATAATTTGTTCATAACAACTCAAGAACACCACTTTTCCTTTATTTATTGTTACTAGCATTTAACATCCTAAAACTGAGAATACCACATTGCAGTTGTGTTCTGCGTGCATCTGCTACTCACTGAGGGACTTGGACTCCAGAAGCCAACTACAGAACCACAGAAACAAAGAATCATGAAGGCTGGAAAAGGCCGCTAAGATTATCTAGTCCAACTGTCCACTCATCCCCACTGACCACATCAGCGCCACATCTCCGCAGTTCCTGAATACCTCCAGGAATGTAGACTCCACCACCTCCCTGGGCAGCTGTGCCAATGCATTGCCACTCTTTCTGAGAATAAACTTTTCCTAATATCTAACCTGAACTTCCCCTGGTGCAACTTAAAATCATCTCATCCTAGAGCAGTAACACTAGGTTCTCTGCTCAACCTATCTTTCAGTGGTTAAATGTGCCAGCATTGCATTTGGTAGCGGAAGGTTCAGTGGCTCAGTTCTTTTTAATACTGCTTCACTTTGATGCCACATAACTCCTGCTGTTAATCCAATTACTGCTGGGCTGTATGTGGAGAACTAGAAAAGATTATGAGATGCTGTGGAGGAAGAATTGTTTCTGTGGGATATGGATCTGATATCCCATCCTACTCATCTCCCTTAGTAGGATAAAGGAAGATTAAGATTAAAAAATATCCTATAGTTTTTGTTGTTATTGTTTTTGTTTTTCTTTCTAATTAAGAAATAAACTAAATCTCAGGTGGCATTTATTTCTTCACAAATCCCAGGTTTGGTAGGCTGAAACCTTCAGGGGAGACTGATGAAATCTAGGTCATCTGACAGAGTCCAGCTGAGGTCAGTAAATCATTATTACTTAATAGCTATTTATTAGTCTATAGGAAGTAAGCTGGTTGCCTTCAAGCTCCCACTGGGCAAATGTTTACCCCACAAAACTGTTGGCCTAATTGGTGCTGATTGTCAGTGTCAGCAGAAGCTGCATCTTTCTCTGTTTGTGTCAGAACTGGAGCATATGGGCAAAGAAAGATCAAATGTTCTGCACCTGACAGCAGAAAGCAAGTGAAGAGACCTCAGCTCTCAGTCCACAGGCTGTCAGCTTTGCAGCAAGTGAGTAAACAAATAGAAATAAAAAGTGAAAAGTCCCAGGTTGAACATGATCTGATAGCAGGCCTGTAATTGTTGAAATGCTTCACCTTTTGCATGTACTGGAGATTCTGTTGAGTGAAAGGTATCGTGGGAGCTCTGAGCCTTTCTGACGAGTGTGGGAGCTTCTTTCACAACTTTGGAAAAGGTGCACATTTAAAAAAGAAGGTCAGAATGGCTTCCTGTGAAGAGTATGTTTTTGCATTACTTCTTCCTATCAGTTTTGAATTCCGTGGTGGGAGTGGGCTGACAGTTGGACTAGATGACTTTGGTGGTCTTTTTCTATCATCATTTTAGAAAAATGTTTAAGTCATCATCTGATGGCAGATGACTATTATCAGTATACAAAAAAGGCATATATTAGCATCCTGGGGGTAGGATGTCATTATCAATAAAATTGGGCTGTCTCAAATAAACAATGCAATTTAATTTTATAGGTTTTCTACGTAGTTTTGGTCATATGCATTGCTGTTCTAAGCATTTTGGAGATGGCTTATACAAATGCATGGAAATTGTTTTCATGTCATAGTGGCAGCAATATGGCTTTGCCACAGTGGTCACCTCGTGGTGACATTGTATTGCTGCATTAGGGAAAAAGCATCTCAGGGAAACCTGTTCCTGCTCTAATCTAGACTTGCCACTTGCTGCAACATATCAAATCCATGAAAGTAGCAGGCAAATTAGTCCTAAAGGGTTACAGGATGCTAGCTGGAGTAATAAAACTGCTCCTTACCAGCCTGAGAGCAAAACCATCTGGTTCTCATACACATTGATTGTGCCCTATTTTGCTAGTAAGAGCAAGGCTCCATACCAAGTGTGATCCTAATGGTGCACAAACTAATTCTTTATTTGCCACCTCCACGGCTCATGTGCTCCGTGTTCTGGTCAGAAAGCAAAGCAAGGGCAGACATAGGTTTGTCTCTCCTCCCCCTGCTACAGCTCCATGCCCTTCACACAGAGGGGCTTGTCTTTGTAGACTAAGCCACAAGAAGCAGAACTGATAAAATATTCAGGAGGATTCTTGGTGACCTCTACTGCAACCCTCTCCTCCATTAAGGTACAACAGGCTGTGTAGGGGAGGGTGAAAGAAAAATCAGTCTAAATGATATGTATTTTTGATCAGAAAAAATTAATTAGTCTTGTTATTCCCCACCTCCCTCTTTTCTATTTCATTTAGAGAAATGTTCTAATCTATAGAAATACAGCTTTCATATGGCCTGGCCTTCCTATTCACAGTCTTGAAGGAATGAAAAGTGCGTAGGGCTTTATCACCCTTCTGTTGCAATGCTGAGGAGTAATAGTCAAGGACGTAAGCCAATGCACTAGGATTTAGAAAGCAGCAGGACTGATGGAAAAAAAGATTTGCTGCAAAAAAAATAGCTGTCTCTTCCGCTGGAATAAACTGTTGTAGCAAGAGAAAGGATGCTGCTTTTGTTCGCTTATTTGTTTTTGATGGATTTAAATGTATTTTCTTCCCCTTCCATCAGAAAGAGAAGCTTTGTCTCCCAACATTTAACTAGAGACAACTAGACCCATATGTAACTTGAGTTACATATGCTTACAGCTTGTTACCTTTTGGGAGGGCTTTGCCAGGAAAGTAGCTTCTGGGTTTGTTTGGTTTTTTTTTTTTTTTTTTTTTTTTTTTTTTTTTTTTTTTTTAATGCCAGTGGCTGCTACAAGACACACAACAGCTTGTACCTGTCAGTGAAACCAGTCCTTTTTCTTAACTGCCCTGCTGCTCAACACTCTTATTTCACAGTGTCAGGCACTGTGAGCACTTTAATCTGTTAAAAGGGCTCTTTTTTCCTTTTAACATTGAACCTATGTTTTATTTATCAGTCTTTGATTCAGAAACGCTTAGAAGGCAGAACACGTTTTCTAAGATGGATGACTTCTCTGTGGCTTGTATGTGTGTTTATGCATATAGGTGTTGTCATTGCTGGAAGTCCAGAGGGAAGCATCTTTATAAAGAAACACTCCCTGGCACGTAGTCCAGGAGATCTGCTACTTTTGAAGGCTGGCTCACTGAGCACTTGTGCCTAAAAGGTTATTCTGTGAAGGTCCAGATATAGCTCTCTCTGGTGGAAGTTTTTGCTTTGACTTCAGTGGGCTTTTTTCCAGGTCCTGCTAAATAATAGAGAAACAGTGCTGGATAAAAGAGGTGTAAAAACTATGTGGTGTTTCTGAGACTTCTTCAAGTCATCAGCGAAGAGTTAGATTTATCGGCTCCAGCTGACTGTATAAAACTCAGTCAACCTTTGACTAAAACTTTATTTCTTAGCTATGGAAATAATCTCCCCTCACCACCCCACTGCATTCAGTGTTTCTTAGGGGTAATAAAACTACAACTCCCACAAGCTGTCCTTTAGCCTCTTCCCAAAGCTGTTAATTATATTGAGCCATACAACAAAGTCCTGAACAGATGTATTTGTATGTGTATTCAGGTACGTGCTCTGTGCTGCTCATACTCTGCAATGGATCCCTCCCCAGCTTTGCAATAACTTGATGATTAATCTAGTGCACAGTTAGCGGCCACAGAGGACAATTGCTCAATAGCAGGTGAGATTTACTGCTCTTGCAGTAGTACTTCTGAGGACTGAAGGACTATTATTATATTACTCACAAGCATGGTAGGTTGGAAATCCAGGTCTTTCTAAACACTACTGGGTGCTGAGTATGGGATAAAAGTCAGTTTGAGATGAATGGGAGGTTAGGGAGCATCTCCTGTAGGGAAGGGAATGATCAGGAGCACTCCAACTACATTGTTTCTTGGCTTGATCCCTGAAGAAGCTCATCCCATTTCTTCCAATCTAAGAAAGCTCCCTTGCTGTCCGTGTGAAAATTGCTGATGTGTGGGTAAATCCAGGGATTATCTGAGCAGGGCCAACAAGACCTCATTCTCAAAAATCAAGGGACATAGAGAAAATCCTAGACACAACACACCACCTGTAGAAGTGAGGTCATTGCTATTCACATGCTAAACGCTGTGTGGAGAAAATAGCAAAGGACTTCACTTGCCCTGCAGAACAAACAGGGCTGGGTCGTGCTGAGCAAGGTGTCCCTGTTAACTAAACCAGGCTATTTTAAACCTCAAAAAGAAAAATCATCATCTTGTATTTTATTACTCCCATCTTTATTTATAAAATTTTCTTCTGAGACATTTCTGAAAGCAACGCTTTCAGGTCTGCAGTTAAATTGGTAATGCCTCAGGGTGCCACCTTGCTAACTCAATAGGCACCCTGTGCTGCCAGCGTGGCAGCTGCCTCGGGCTTTGTCAGATGGCCGTGAGGATGATGAGATGTCTAGACAGCTTTGAGGTCCCGATGGCTATTTGTCTTTCACTTGAATTTCACTGGGAAGGAATTGTTAATATAGAAGATTCTGTTCAAAACCCTCCGTTGATCTGAGCAGACTGCATGTTGGCCCCATCTCCAGTAACAAAGTAAAGTTTTATCTCTGAAAATGTGGCTCTTGCTCTATAGAGACAGCTCCATTACGTAATCCTGTCAATCAGCTGCCAATCACTATGGTAATTGGGTGCCAATATTAAGATGAGCATTAAAAAGCTGTCAAATGGAGCCCTCTCTGTTCTTTTTGTCTTGAAATTTCATTTTTGTTTTCTTTTTTCCACTCGTTGCCTATTGATGTGCAGTTTTCACTTTCCCAGCAATGTCTCTGCAACAAGTCCCTGCTCCATGTGCAGCAGCTATTAAGATGTTACCGAGGTTGGAAACAGGATTTGTTGAAATAGATCATTTTAGAAGAAATGTATACAAAAGAATTTTTGGTTTGCTTCATTTGGAGCTTTTATTTTCATTTTGCAATTGCATTAGTATGCTGTGGTTGCTGTCCGTGTTCTCTGACTAGCTAATGAGACAAGGACAAGGTCAGAACAAATCTTCTCTAATCTGGTACCCTTCCTCCAACATCATCAAGCAACTAAGGAAAACCTATAGGAAGCTAGGGAAATATAGGAATTCTTCTGGCAATTTACAGCTTATGGACTTCCTAAACCCGAGTTAGCATCCGGAATACTGTATTTAATAGATACACCTCCTTCATCAAATTTGTTGATCTCAGTTTGAACCTATTTGCACTTTTGACCTCCACAATATCCTGTGCTAAGTTCCCCAGTGTAATTAGTGGAGGGTGTGAAAAGCACTCCTTTGTGCTTGTGCTAACCCTGCTTTTTGAGCAGCTTCAAGACCTTGCCTCTGTATGCACTACGTGATAAAACATAGTTTAATTCCCATTTCTTCTTTCGTAATTCATAGCTATGGGATCTCTGGCAGCTGTCATCAAAAAGCATGACAATGATTTGTTTCCTTGTTTGTCTCCCCACATTACAGATTGAAAACATGGAAATGTTTCCATATCCATAAATGGCTGCTGTTGGAAAATTCTCCTTGTGATATTTTGAATGCAGTCAAAGCAAAGCAGGAATGAACTTCCCACCTCATGTGAAATTCTGTGATTTTGCCCTCTTTTCCAGTTTGAAACAGAACAGGTATATATGTTGGCAAAAATTAAACACAATTTGGAGAGCTCAGCATATCGCTTTCCAAGTGAGCAAATGTGTTCAATTACCTCAAAGTTGAGAAACAAAACCTGCCTTTCAAACAGCCATCTCACAGTGAAAACAACAACAAAAAACTCAAAAACTTTTATGCCAAATACTGTGCTGTCAAATTTGACAACATGGAGCACTTTGAGATTTTTGCTGCTGAACTGAAATTTCATCCCCTCCAAAAAAAAAACAAACCCCAAAACCAATCAAACATGTCTCTCAAAGTATTTCTGGTTTGAAGGAAACCATGGTGGTAAAAGTATTCTCGCTAGGAGATCAATGTTGCGTAGTTAAATCTCAGGAAGGAGAAAAATAACCGGTCCTTTACCCATGATGATAAGTGTTGGTTTCAGCTTTCTGGCAAGCTCTTTGAGCTACCACAGCTCCTGCTCCAGAACTGATGCCACAGGCTCCCGTATCAGGACTTCTCCCTCTCTCTAGTGCTGGGGTCTGGGTGGGATTGGCCATCTCACAGTTGACGTTGTGTCCCACTGGACACCCTAACCAGCTGTCTCATGTAATGTCATCTGCAACACAGGTGGTTGGTTCTCTCCAAACATTTCCCCCGCCCCCCTCCCCCCTTCCCCTTCTGCAACACTGGCCCTATGGTTTCCTCCCCTCTCTATCTCTGATATCAGTGCAGAAAACCTTGGGTGTTGGAACAGGACACAGGAGCCATGTGCACTATACACTCTGTAATGCAATGGCCTTTACAGAGCTGCAGAAGGAGGTTTCTTCCATGCCTTATTGTTTGGACCAGTTTCATAAGTGGGCACCATGCCATCTTGACAGGTAGACTTAAGTGTAGGTAGCAAAAAGGTCGCATATACGTGTAAAAGATATTTGTTGAAAGCAGAAGCTCTGAGCCAGGAATAAGAAAGTCCAGAGATCGAATCCCATACCTCATTAGTAGGACATTGTCTCCCCACTTGGCCAGTGTGGCCTAACTGCAAATATAAACATGGGAGCCATGGCTATGTTAGATGAGGTGCAGCCTTCTTGATTCTGGACAATATTTTTATTTATACTTTGTCTTTCTTTTATCCTTCCCTCTACAGAATGTGCAAAAAAGTGGCTTTCCAGAATTTCTAACACATCCTAGGAGTTGTATTTGCCACTAGGACTGGGGGAAAAATAAACACTAAAAAAGCAAAACAAAAGAAAACATATTAAATATGCTTGACAGTTCTGTATGTGGCTATGAATGCAGATTAATATGATATTAATGTAATGCAATTAAGAAAAAGTCATTGTTATTGTTTGAGACAGACATTATTTCCCCATAGAAGAGTAAATTAATTGCAATTATTGTACTTTCCATAAGAATTTGCACATTTTACTCCAGGTCAGGTCTATTACTGAAATTAGGTACTACCGTATTTTAGTTAGACTGAACAAAGGGCAGAGGCAGTGACAGGTACAACGTGTAACTAATCATGCTGCATGCGTAACTCTTCAAGAGTTAATGAGGGACAAACTAAACCTAAATGCTCTTTTGAGTCTTTACATTCTTTAAAAATAAAATAAAAACAAGCCAGGAAAAAAAAAAAAAAAAACGGGCAGGGGGGGGGGGGAAGAGGAAAAAAAAAAAAAAAAAGGAATGGCCTTCATCTTTTCACGGAAGCAGAGTAACAAACTCTCTACTGGAGCTATTTATTGCCACCACTTGCATGTGGTTGACACGTTCGCACAATGACCCTGCACCTGTAATTCGACACACAGACAAAACAAAGGCGTGAAGGGAAAGGGCTCAGCTTCCTCTCCCTAATTACTTCATGCAAAACAAAAGCCACCCAAGGGGTTGTTTGCAAGAGAAAACAATACTGAGCACTTTCACAGTTGCTTTGGACAAATGGTGTGTAAAAAATTGCAACTCCATGTGATGCCAGGGGTGACCTGGGACATAGGATAAGATACTTAGGTTGGATATTAGGAAAAATTTCTTCTCAGACAGTGGTAATATATTGGTATGGACTGTCCAGGAAGGTGGTGGAGTCACTGTCCCTGGAGGTGTTCAAGAAGCGTGGTAATGTGGCACTGAGGGACGTAGTCAATGGGCATGGTGGGGATTGGTTGATGGTTGGACCAGATGATATCAGTGGTGTTTTCTATAATTTTAGGATAGGAGCCATGGGCACCTTCCAGCTGACTTTACAGGAGGAACCCAGGAACTCACTGTGGAAATAGAGAAATGCCCCCATTACATTTGGGCACAGAAGATTTTTGTTGTAGGGATGGCTGTTTGCCCCTGTGAGAGGGAGTTTGGGCTGAACTTTAGTGTTGGGAAGAACTGGAGACAGCTTCAGGAAGCCAAGGCCAGCGTAGAGATGTTGTGGGAAGGCAGAGGGGGTGATGCAAAAAGGCTGCAAACTCAATGTCTTTGAGCCAGTTAGGGCCAAAATACAGTTGCAGCTGTCGCCTGGAAATAGGCCTAACACTGTACACCCTATAAAAATGTGTTTGTGTGTACGTGTATGGAAGCTTAATATAAATATCTGGTACGAGGAAGTTAATTGCCAAAGAACTGCAAAAGGCACTGTTTCTTTCTATCTCATTGTTTCGAGACTTGCTGGTGTACCACTCCACTGTTTCAGTATCTTCGTACACATAGTGTATGTTTTCTTCTTTTTATAATAGCACCAAGCAGTTCAAAGATCATGTTTTAAAGCTCTTTCATTCAGTCAGAGAAAGAAAAGCACTAAATCACCCCAGTTGTGTCTTTCCACGTTGACGAGCACTAACTAACAGGAGCTAATCTATTCCATGTTTTCATGTCCCTCTAGCGACAAGTTGTAGTAGTGACTTCAATTGATGTTTTGTCCTACAGAAAAAGCAGGCTTTCAGAAGGCACAGCGCCATGCAGGCGCCTAACTCTTAAAAACAATTTCTGTCAGACCTTAATTTTTTTTGTAAGGAATTCCCAGAAATTGCCATAAATTTATTAGCAGCAGCAAACCTCTTATTTGGTTGAACAGGGAAGGAACTCTCCCAAGATAGATGCTTTTAACTCAAATGTTTACAAACACGCAGCTAAAAGGAATATCCTCTAGCATCCCTCATCACTGCCCATTGCCTTCAGAGCCCAGGCAGGTACATATTTACAACTCATCAGAACTTCTCTCTTGTCTCCAGCTAATAAAATAAGACACAACCATACATCTATATCCATGGCCAAAGCCATATCCATATCCATGGTCTCTGCCATACTGGACCAAGGTCACAGCATTACTGCTAAAATAGTTACAGGCTCTAAGGTTAGCCATCCCTGTAAATTGATCCCATCAGAGCACCGTGGATGCTATACACAGATGTGCATAGACACAGAGATGTTTACTTAAAATTATTTTGGCCTTAACCAAGTTGTTACTGGTTGTCTTCCAAATGATCTTTTGGATTCCAAGATCAGTAAGCAAGATCCAAGTAATCTAAGATCAGGAGATCTAAGGAAGGGGAGAAATATTCCCCCCCTTCTGCTGGCACTGCCTCTGCTAGGATAGGGAGAATGGAGCATTAAATTGTGATCCATAGGAGCTATGTCAGACTGTCCCAACTGAGAATCCAGACTTGAATGCCTCACAGGACAAGCTTTTAGTCTATTGACTGTGGAGTATTGGCCTTTATGAATATTTCATGCATTCATCCTTCTCCCTGCTTATTTCTGCAATTATTTGTTAAACAGATCTTACTAAACCTGAAAAAAAGCATTTGAGGAACCTTTACTTTAAAGACCTACATGATGATGTAGTAAAAAATATATTTTAAAGATTTAGCAGAATCAAACATCAGACATTAAAGCAAGGAGAGAACCAATTAATTATGTTACATAGTAACAGGGCAGTCAATAAGTTGTAAACCTATAAAGATGTCTTGGTGGTGAAATGGTTTTAATTAATACTAGATAAAAGATATTCAGAAGACATTCACTATGTATTGAAAATATCCTTAATGCATACATTTTTAAACTATTCTCTTTAAGGTACAGAGAGTAAGGTCAGATTGCAATAGCAGGAAGCCACCTTCACAAGAAATCCATCCATATATGTGTGTATATATATATATATATATATATATATATATATATATACATGTATTTCAATTATATCTCACCAAAGTGGAGAAAAAAACTCAGCAGTGCAGAAACTGTAAATGCAGGACAGGCAGAACTCACTATAATCAATTCTTTTTCTTATTAAAACTCAGAAGCTGATCCTAGTCTAAAATTTCTACTGCAGGTCTTTCTACAAAGCACGCATTTCAACCCATCAATTTCTTTTTAAGGATATGATCTTAGAGTGACTGCAATCTGTACCATCAATAAGTATTTTTGTATTTCAGCAGGCTCGTAGATGGTGGGTGACATAACCTACTGATTATGAATGTAGTTTTTGCTCTTACAGCAACCTGTGGGTCCCATTCTTTTTTTTTTATATGCACCTTTTGTATATTCTTCTCTAAGCACTGGTGAAATCAATCCCGACTGAAACTTCTCTGTGGAACTGAGGAAGCAACTGTGGATGCAATTCAGATGAGGAAAGGAATCCCTGTCCCAAATTATTCTTGCAGAAGACATTCCAGCAATGGAGTGGAAGGGAAGTAAAATGATGTGTTCCACTCATTTCACTGTGAGGAGAGATTCTGAACAATGAACTTCATTTTTCCTTTCACTACACTAAAATGAAATCTGGCTTCTCCAAAAATATCCATACAATTATACCAGCACAACATTGATGGAATGGAGTAGAGAATTAGATTTTCTGTACTTAAAGGAATCAGTTGAGGAAGATTACAAAAGGAAGGGCAAACTCAAAGTCTTCAGCTATCATTAAAAATATTCATTTCCTTAGCAAGGCAGAAAATTGGATAGCTCTCCTTCTGTTCATAATTTAATGGCTTGTGTTCAGTCACAGCCCTACCTACCTGCTTAAAAGCAAATCATATGTAGCAGTGATACACATTCATTACCATCCTCTCTCAAGATAATTTGACAGTTCCATGGCATGGTGCCACAGTTGGTCGTTATCTCTATCCCCAAGTACCACTCTCTCCTGCAAGATGTTGCAGTGACAAAGAAATTGCCAGTAGCTGCATTTGGCTTTCTTCCTCTGGTCAGCATCCACTCCAAAGGGAAGCGCTCAGGGAACATTACAGAGGAATGCAAGCATAAAACAGCCATACTGTTTTTGTTTATGTGTTGGTTTAGCAATTTGTTTTCTGTTTATCAATTTGAATTAAATACATAAGTAGTTAACTGGAAATAATGAAATGGAAAGAAGAACCTCTCACCCTTAAATACTGGAGACTGTCCCCCCTCCCTCCCACCAATTGGCTGCTTCTTGTCCAGCTGCAACTTTCCCAGAGGTCTCAGGAAAGTTGGCAAATAGGAGCTAGGGGTAGCATTATTTAGTCTTCTCTCTCCCACTACAAGTTAGCCATTATCCCAATAAGCTCCACCACCACTGCCTTTTGTGCCCTAAGAGGTTAATAGCTTATCAGCCCAACAATAAGTTTATTACAAAATTGATGTTAAAAAAAAAAAAAACAACTTCCAACTCCATCATTTTCTGCCTTATTGTCAAATGCCCCACCATTTAGACTTGATTTGCATGATTTACTGTGCATTTGTTTTTTCTCTGTCTCCAAGCCCAGAATTATCTTCTATTGAGGCCGTATCAGCTGCTGGTGCTTGCAGATTGCCTTTGTCCTTTCCAACCTGCAAAATATCATCTGCAGCATCCAAATCACTGTCTGCCTATTCTCTTATCTTCCCCTTCTTTTACCCATCAATAGCCAAGCTGTGCTGTTTGGTAACTACGACATATTGTAGGAAAGAACTGATAAGTACATCAAACAGCATTCACAGACTACACACAAACATGCGTCACTGACATTTTTTATTGCCTGTGACAAGTCACCCATCCCCACTCAGCCTTTCCAGATGCATAATGCAGATTTCAAGTCCGTGTCACTGTAAGTACTCTTTCTTCTAAAGAACTTATCCACATGGAATCAGAATTAGAAACCATATGCCAACAAATAGCACATTTCTTTCTAATTTAGGGAAACGATGACTATAAAACTATAAGAATGGGAGATCTACATTAATATCTAAATATGGAATTGTCAGACAATGTCCAGTGATTTAATGCAGGCAGTTTAAGATTTCCTCTTAGCTGTGGGAACCGCTGCTGTATGACTTCCAAGTCCATTGCTCTGCAAAGTAATATTCATTCTGTGTAAAATTCACATCACTGATCTTAGCTGTGCTCCAGGTGATGAGGAATTCATACACAGCTGGATGCTGAAGATTACTTGAAGAGGGGTAACTCTTTAAATTACTTGCTTTTCTGTGATCTACTCAGAGCCATAGGAAATTATCTTTAGATTTTCTGAACACCCACAGATACCTCAGTGACCACAGTGCAGCCATTTTGAAGTTCATAAAGAATGAAACAAAATTTCTTTTGGGGGGATAAAACAGAATTACTGCAGAAAAGTGATCAGTGGGTCTCTTCTGTAGTCTGGGGCTGGATTTGTAACATAAACTCTGGGTTATTCACTGCAAGCAATGAAATAAAATATTGGGCTGCTTTGTACTGCTCAGGAGCAAAAAAAAAGGTAAATTTTGTCATTAGGTCCCTATGGGATTTGGGTAAATTAACTGAACTTTCCTCTGAGCTTTTCCTCTATCAAATAACATCAATACTCACTCATTCTTTGTGCATTTTGTGTTTTTTTTTTGTTGTTGTTGTTGTTTTATTTTGTAAATGGCTACAGAAATCAAACAAAGACTACAAGTACGTACTCTAATGAATTTTGTACCTAAATCTCATCCAATCAAATGTTGGTTTTGCTTCAAAATGTCGCTTAGATGATAAATTCTATTGCAGTGCACATTACATGTGTACACTCAGTATTCCCACAGTGGCAGGACTGGAAAAACGTGATACAGGCTTTAATATTAAGTCAAGATTATTGCAGATGAAGTTTCATATATGTTTTGACTATAGTTGTATTTTTCTCTGTTATTTTAATTTGCCATATTCCACACTCGTTTAAAATGTTAACTAATGTCTTGCAACTGTTAATCTGTAATCATTCCTGCACTACTGAACCCTAAAAAAGAGACACTGCAAAACATGGAATTAATCATGAAAAGGGTGTATGGTCATCTGTGTTTTAGGTTTGAGCTGTGATTGACAAGCAGTTCTGTTGTTCACAAAGGGAAAACATCTGTAAATATGTAAGCCATCAGGAATGATAACCTCTGAACTCTCACCTCATGCTGAGCTCCAGTAAATGAGTGTACCTATCTCTCCTGCCAAGTGTAACACAATACAGATGTGAAGTTTACACCATGGGCTGTTTTTTTGGCTTTGAATCTTGAAGTTAGATTGGGAAGATTCTTAAAACAGCAAATATGGGATAATAACAAATTAAAATTAATAAAGTGAAAGGAACAACTATGTATTTTATGTCAGCTTTAAAAGATTAAAGATTTTTAGATAATGAAACAAAATACACATGAAATTTTACCAGGACTTTCAGAAAAGATTCCAGCTGGGCCTCACAGAATATTATAAAGTCATGAGCTTCTATGTGAATTTGAAAAATGATTAAAAAAACCCGCATAGTTTGGCTCAATAGGCAATTAATACCTGCTTTAGCTGAACTAAATGGCACTATAATGCAGATACAAACAGAATGTATTATTACAGAGTAATGAAATCAGTTAGCCCTCAGCCTCATGAGTTGTAGAAAGCACTGTGGTTGTGCTCAGAGTCACATAAGCGAACTCCAGCCACAAATCTTCCTCCAGCATTCTTCCCCCCAGGCCTGAGGTTTGTCGGGAAACACATTCCACAGACCTTTTAATTTAGCTTGTTCCTTTTTAATGAGAAAGGATGTTTTTATACTGACATGTGCCCTGGTTTTCCTTCCCCTTCCAGCACATGCATCAGTCAAATAAATATTATCAAAGGATTAAATATCTTGTGCTTCTCTAGGATATTTCATCCGAGTTTAGCCAAAATGCTTCACAAACTTTAATTAAACCCCCACTGAGAGCATTGCTGATAGACACACATTGCGGATGAGCACACAGAGAGGGCCGACCGTAGAAGTGCCTCTTGCAGCCACACAATGCATGAGCAATGGGGCCAGCAGGGAGCCCAGTCATCCCGTGCTCCTGCTTTTTCTGCTTGATTTTCTGATATTTGCAATATGCAATAGCCACTTCATCCTTCTTTCACTGTTGTGTCCCTACAACATTGTGAGCATGATGAGTGCTGTGGCATGGCAGAGCTGTGCAATGAGTTCTCCCCTCCTTCTTTAGGGCTTTGAGTTTGGGATCCAGGTAGGACAGTGCAGGGCAGGGGGCTTACCAGTGCCACAGACCAGCATGAGGAAGAGAGTCTGAAGTTTGCTTTCTGACATTTCATTTAAGACACCTGGCATTACATTATATCTCTGAATGTCAAAGACCATCACCAGAAAGCATGTGATCTTTCTGTACCTGTGACTACAAGGGTTTGAGCAGGATTTTCTCTTCTTTTTCCTTCTTTGCAAAAATGTGTCAAAGACATAATTTATTACAATGAAACCGTGAACATACAAAACAAAACTGACATCTCCTCACTTCAAATGCCTTTGTGTCTAGAAGACAGGAGATAAAAAGGCAATTGATATGGGCAAACAAACCCATATTTTACCTCCTTCTCCTGTCTTACAGATTGTAATGCACTGTGGTCTGAAGCTCGGAGGACTTCTGCTTGATTTATAAGCATTTTTTAAGCAAACCTTGCTGTTTGAGATTTGTAGCAGAACCAGCATAGGACCTGTTTCAAGGGAAGTGGGCTGTTAAAGCACATGACTGTGTACCTCTCCTCCATGGGAGCTATTGGGGAACAGCAATTCACACAGGGCGTTTGGAGCATCTCAGTATGGCACTGCTCACAGGGAATTTGTTGTGATTCATTGACAAGCTGAGCATCATGGAAAACAGTGCTGTTCCCTGCATACTCCTATGGTTTGATCTATGTATTAGTAGACTTGCCTCCTTTTTTTGGCTTTTCGTTTTGTTTTGATGGCCATAAGGATATTCCTGCTAAGCCTGCAGCTCTGACATCTGTAAGAAGCATAAGTAGGATGAAAAGCTGTACATATATCATCAGTCTTTGGGCCCAGGCTCTGGTCCCAAGCTTTGTGTCTCTCTAGATGTCATGAGTAGACAGAGGCCAGGCAGGAGAATCCGAGTGTCATTTCATGTTTACCAAGGGATTTAATCGTATGTCTAAGGCAGGGCTTTTGGAGAATCACAGAACACATGTTGGTAGAACAAGGAGCCATGTGATGACAAAATTACGCACACATGATTTTGCCAGACAAATCCTGAGTAACGATAGCAATGAAAAAGGTTATGCAGTCACTGGTTTTAAGAGTTAAGGATAAGAGATTTTCATCCAAAATGTGAACTTAAGCTCACTGGAGTTTCAAAAATTAAGCTGGTAAATTAAGCTGCTAGGACTCCTAGCTTTCCGTTCTGAAATGATGAACACAACTCTCAGGAGAGTCTTGTGCTTGGAAATGATTGTGTAAATACTTGTAGTGTGGGACTGATTTGTCCTGTTTTCGCTGTATAGCAGTCTCCAAGGGAAGTGCAGCTGTGGCATAGTCTTTTACTTGGGGGTATGAACCATGAATCATGGTTTGGAGCAGGCTGTCACTGTATCCTGAAAACTGGGTCTGGATGTTGGTGATGTTATGAATTGCAGTAGCATTATGACTCTAATTGTTCTCAGTATCCAATGATATTGTAATGGTTCTCATAGTATGTGAGATATTAGTACTGCACCTAGCTCAAAAGAGCTAAGCTCAGCTTTCCAGTGATCTGAATCTGCTGCTCTCACTTTCAGGGAGTTTGGTGATAATGGGAGGGTGGAAGGTCTCGCATTCTGGCTCAGTCAAGGCTGAGCCACAACATGGCTGACCCAAACCTGTGCATCATTTTTGGATATGAAAAATAGCATCATACTACTGAATACTTGGGGCAGGAAAGAGAATCCGAGCTATTTCTTTGCTGTCAAATAGACCCAAAGAAAATCAAAATAAAAAGTTTTTTTTTGTTCTCTGCAATTACGACAGGATTGTCTTTGTTGACAAGGTGATTGACATTTTGTCTGTGTAGTTTTTGGCAAACATAGCGGGAAGAAGAAAGGGTTGAGGCAGAATCTACGTGCAACACCATTCTTTACATTCTCAAGTTCAGCTGGCCTGCAGCCTACTCGAGAAATAAAAGCAATTGTCCTGGAAGGAGCAGAATGAACGGTAACAATAAGGTCATGCAGACAAAGTGAGACATCCAAAGCAGGATATATAAATACATTTATAAAGGGCAATTATTAAACTTTTGTGTACATTTAGCAATTGCTTTGATGAATGCTCTTTAGTATCACAGGGAAGTATTTTGAGATTTTTTCCAAAAATTCAAAATTCACGTCATACTCTCTATGGAGTTCTGATTATATATTCGATTCTCAAGAACGATTGTTTAGTCTTAGATGGGTAACTAAGTCCTCCCATCTGGACTGGATTCTGACAACTGCAGAATTTTAGCCAAGATTATGTTAATTATGATTATGTGGATAATGAAGTTTAAAAGGACAATTTCCATGTCAAAAATTGAAGCAAAACAAATTCCCCACATCAACTTTTACCGAAGACTAAATCTGAAGAACATTTGCCACTGATGGATCAGTCTAGTAATTCCTTTTTGATCCAATCTTTTTGACCATTACCAAATCTCAAATCTAGAGGCTTTCTTGTCAGTGATGATAAATGGTTGGAATCATCATATAAATAAACTGGAGAGAGAGAAACGCAAGAGTAGCCTCATGCTCTTGTGCTTCCAGGGGAGCTTGCCCAGCCGCATGTATGACTGTAGGGAGATTTTAATCCCTCTGATTACAGCAGGATTAGTAGAAATAAAACTACATGTGTGCCCTTGGCTTCAATCTGACCAGAGTTTGGGATCTTTGGAAATAGATACTACCTTTCACTTGAGACACAAAAAATCCTTAACATTCATGCACTGGAGCTGAGGACAGCTCTTTCTGTAATTGCATACAGGTGTGTGGACAGGTCCTTCAAAGTCTCAACTGAATGCCATAAGAACTGCAGCAGGAACACTATTCTGCCATTCTGAAGACCAGTATCCCAATTCAGCTGAATGTTCATCTTCCATCTTCCACAGGAGAAAAGTGTTAGCCATCATTTTTCAATCATTAGTTTCTTTTCTAATTCAAGGACTACTTAATCTTTTAACCCAATCTCTAAACCATCTTGATTAGTCTTTCCACAACAGATTTCTGCTGTGACTATACAGAGATTAGATAAATTTTGGAGATAAGCTTACTACTTGTATTTTCCCGTCCACTGTTTTGCTCACTGCTATGTAGGGCTTTTGGTTTTCAACAACTGTTTCACTGCTCTCTGATGTCATATTCTTTGCTAACTCAACAGTTCCCATGCCGGGAAACAAGCACATCTAGTTCTCTGTGCCCTCATACTCTAAGCAGGAGTGACAATGGATGCAGAAAAGGATGAAGAGGAACAGGAAATTGTTTATATTTTGGCAAAATTTACATAAAGTAAAATTATTTTAGCCAGTGATGAGGAAACAGATTTCATTTTCTGTTAAGAAAAAATTATTTGGGTGAAAATAATGATAACAAAATTGGGAGAATTCCTCTTGGAATCTGCTCCGCTACTCTCAGTTCAAAAAAGATTGTCTTTTAATAATAGATCATTTATTGCTTTTGTGGCATAGAGCTGGTCAAAATGTCTTCCTCAAACACTCTGGTGAACTGATGGATGATTTGAGAGTTTTATAGTATTTTCAAGTGATTCTACCTAAATTATTTTTCAACCGTATCTTACAGCACAGCACAAAATGATGCTGCTCTTAACTTGTTTATAAAAGAGAGTTGCCTTATTTGATCTCACTGTGTAGTTTATGTAAAATTCCTGAGCAGCTTTCTAGAAGCAGTTTCTTTAGCATTCAGGCTTTCCTCGGTCTTTACAGAAAGTATGCTACAGAGCAATTAGGAAGCTAATAAATGGACTTGTTCCAAAAGTAAAGATAAGAATAAACAGTGGGCAAAGTTTTACTGAGAAGATCAGTGCCTCATCATATCATTATTGCACACACTATACTCGCTTTTCTTTCTCAAAATATTGTTTATTAAACTGCAATAGACAAAACATGATAAGGTTGAAAGGGAAATGAGGTAAAATTCCTGTTAACAGGACAGATTAGGTCCAGAACCAGAAATTCAAACCACATGGTTGGATTCTATGACGGTTTGACATTCTTTGACTCTATGATTTTACTGAAGGAACTGCGGCTGCTTAGTCTGGGGAAAAGGAGGCTGAGGGGAGACCTTGTTGCTCTCTTCCAATATTTGAAATGTACTTACACGAGAGCACTGTTGGTCTCTTCTCACTGGTGGGAGGTGACAGGACGAGGGGAAATGGCCTTAAGTTGCTCCAGGGTAAGTTTTGTTTGAATATCAGGAACCACTTCTTTATAGAAAAGGTTGTTAAGCACTGGAATAGGCTCCTCAGGGAGATTGTTAAGTCACCATCCCTGAATGTGTTCAAAAACCGTTTGGATGTGGTGCTCAGGGACATGATTTAGCAGAGAGTAGTTAGAGTTATGGTAGTATGGTTAGGTTGTGGTTGGACTCGATGAACTTTAAGGTCTTTTCCAACTTGAGTGATTCCATGATTTTCAGCATCTTACAGTGAGGTCACAGAATCATAGAATGGCCTGGGTTCAATGGGATCCCAAGATCATCAAGTTCCAATCTCCCTGCCACAGTCAGAGCCACCAACTTCCATATCCATGGTCCATGCTGGACCTGGTTGCATAGGGTCCTACCCAACCTAGTCTTGAATACCTCCAAGGACTGCACATCCACAGCTTCTCTGGGCAGCCCGTGCCAGTATCTCATTGCTCTCTCTATAAAGAACATCTCCCTGACATCCAAACTAAGCCTTTCCTCCTTGAGCATAAAACCATTCCTCCTTGTCCTATCACTGTCTACTCACGTGATAAAAAGTTGGTTCTCCTACTGTTAATAATCCCAATTAAACGCTAGAAGGCTGCAATGGTGTCTCCTCACAGCCTTCTCTTCTGCAGGCTGAACAGGCCTGGTTCCCTCAGCCTGTCTTTTTGAATTGCTGGTCCAGTATGCCTTACGCTCAGGCAACTGCACTGAAGAGCTGGAATGTAAAACAGATTTAAACGTGGCAATGAATATGCCTATTGTAAGTCATGACAATCATGAAGTAGTTCTGCTACATACCTAGATTCTGTTCATTCTTGGCAAGTTAAAATCAGGCATTTCCTTTATTTCATCTTGCTTCTATTATTTTTTTCCTAGTGTTAAGCAGTAGTCATCTTTCTTATTTCCACAGCAGACAGCTGTGCTGCTTGTTTTTTTAAATGATGAGCTGGATGAGCTTATTGCTGTATGAGGCATTGTGTAGCAAAAAATGCTAAGTCATGTCTTGAACCAATGATTCAGCACCTGGTGGGAAGGCAGGGCAGCCCAGGGGAGCTCAGGTGCATGCAATACACCTATGTGACCAGAATGGGTGGAGCCAGGATCCACTCCCTCCCTGATCTCATTTAAGGGTTGGCAGTGGATGTGAGGGTATCCTGCTGGGGTTCTCTGTGTTCCTGAAGTTTTCTGAAGGTAAGCAGCTTTTTTTCCTTTGTTTTTGCATCTGTGGCTGCTGCACTTGGACTTATCCTCACTTGCTGCAACCTGGGACTTTGCTGCCCTGCTGTCATTTGCTGTGTTTTCCATCTTGTGATAGTGTTACAGATTGAAATTAACTTTTATTGCCTACACCTCTCTGATCTGTAGCTCCTCTATAAAATTCCATTTCTGATGCAGGAAAGTCACTTATTTTCCCCATACTTCAGAGTTAATCCTGTTTTACACTTAGGGTGATGTTTCCTCTCTCTTACATCGATCCAGCCTCACAGAGGTTGTAACTGCAATACACCACGTTACTTCCATCTTACTTTCTCTGAATCTCATGTCTTAGCAGTGCCTTTACGTGCTTCCATAATACTGAGACAATGAGACTTAAAAAGTGAAAACAAATCAAACAGTATTTTGCATCATAACCTGGAGCAGAATGAGGCATAATAGGGCTGGTCATGACTCCCTACGCTATGTGTAACTAATGATGGGACAGAGGTGATTCTTCTCCATCGGAAGATCACTTATGACAGCCTGTTCAGTTGTATCAGTTTAGCCTTCTGCGCTTACCATAGCTCTCATTCTTCCAAAAACTTTCAAGTAAAGGCATGACTGTGAGATAGTGGCAGAACCTCTGTTGGTATCCCAAGGAAATACTAACTGTCTAGGCTTTTTAGCACAATATACAGTCTCAAAGCAAGCAAGCCATGCAGGTATTAAGTAACATATTCAACTGGAGTGAACAGGGAGGCTAGAGAATGTTTTCATTTAGCCTTTAGTTTAAGGTGCTTCAGGACCGGAGTTTAACTGCACAGCACAGAAACTGTAGAGAACAATGGTAAGAAGAGGGTGGGGATTAGCTTTCTTACTTCTGTAAGGACCACTTCTTGGACTGAAGGCTGCACCTTGGGAATGCCCTCCTGCTACTGTAACATTAATTCAGTGAAAAGGCAGCTAAGGACTCAGCTGAATGTGTAGGAGAAGAAAATGATGGAAAAACCTAAGTCATATCTTGATTTGATTCCTCTTCACTGTTTTTCCAGCTGCTACGTATCCCTCATTCTTTTGGAATTCCTAAATATTTTCATTAAAGGCCTGAAGTCACCAGATGTTTTGTTGCCCTCATTCTTGAACAGCATTTCCTTCAGCTTCTGCTCAAGTCAAAGACATCTCACTTTCCTCCTCCTTTCTTCCTGTTGATTCTTATTCACTGTAGCTGTATTTAACCTAGCCTTCTACCTTTTCCTGTTTTACCTACTCTCTGCTTTGGTCTTTGATGACCTACCAAAATTCAGCAGGAAAGAATTCTCATTATTTCCAGTGCTACTTCTGGTTGAATCCTTAATTCCGAGATATAATTCACAAGGACCTGCTGCCTGTCAACTTTTAATATTTCTAATTGCCTATCTGCTCTGGTACAATCATAAAGCCTTTTAACATTTCACTTTCCCCCCAGGAAAATGTATCCTAGTTTCAGAAGTGTGACCTTCAGCTCTTTTTGTGAATGCGGAAGGAAAGAAATCATTCAGACTGCCAGCAACATTATCAGCCCAACTGTCACTGACTTCCCAGTCATGCTCTCTAACAGCTAGATAGCATAATTACTTCACTGTTTACTTCAGCTTTCCTAGGACAGTGAAATGAAGCTGTTTATCCTTAATTCCTCTGTTTTGGTTTCATGTGTTCATGTCAGCAATCATGGTATATCTTCTTCAGGTCTCCATCTTTGAAGCAGACCTTGGACCTTAGGGTTGGTGCAACCACTTGTGCATCATTCAGCTTCTGCCTCTTTTCAAAGTCATACCATGATTAGAGTCTCTGAACATCATTTAAAAAAAAATCAGCTGAATATCACAGATTACTTGACTTATCCACAGATTAAAAAAAATAATGAGATAGTCTCTGGAGCATGAGTTTTAACTGCTGTAAGAAAGCAAAAAAAATCTGTTTTAACTCTGCTCTGGAATAATTCAAAATTCAGGTACCTGTTACAGGTTGATCAAATGCTTCTGCGTGAGCTAGTCAGGAAGTGAAGATTCCTACTGAACATAAAGTAGCAAGAGAGGAAGCCAGCTAAGTTAGCCTTTTTTTCTAGAGTGCTAGGGACACCAATACCAGCATGCAGAACACTGTATTATTACATATCACAGCTGCATGCAACCATCATCAAGGCAAGATTCACTCCAGCAGCTGAATGGGGGGGAAGTTTTATACTCAGTACAGGAATATCTCCCCCAGCACATTGTGGAGAAGGGCCGTGCTGTAGACTGTAGGACTGTACCATCACCACTACCTGCTGACACTACCCATGTGGTGGTGATGTCCGCAGTACTGATGTGTGGTCATTATCAGAAAGGTGTTGGTGAGTAGAAGCATACAGAAATACTCTTCAAATAAGGTTTTCAGTTCCAGCAACTTTCCTCTTATGAATCTCCTCCAAACTGTCCCATGGATAGTGAGATTACTTGCAGGTAAACCTAAATGTGACTTTGGAGAATCTGAGGGCATCTGTGGGTAAAGCAAGAAAATGACAGCTGGAATATTCTATCACATCAAGCAGGCACATAGAATAGCTTAAACATTAAGGGGGGGGGGGACAAAAAAAAAAAAAAAAAAAAAAAAAAAATGGAGGTGTGATGATCCTTAAAGACTGGCAATCATATAAAGCATGTCTTGAAGAGGCTCATTTACAGGAAGTGAGGCAGCTTGGGATCATCTGGCAATCTCATCTACTTAGTGGCATTCATATTCCTTCGTATCTCTCCCACTCTTTTTTCCATGATACAGTTAATGTAGCTTTAGAACCCTTTCCAAGTATTTTCTGCTTGTACATGTAGGAGATTTGGATGGCCTAAAGAAATGGACAGCATAAAATGCAAGTATTCTGTAGAACTTCCCAGTGTGTAAAAGCCTTCTACATACTTGCACCTAATGATAGAAGTTTCAACTCGGCATCCTACAGGTTCTTTTCTAGGTCTGGATCCCGTATCCACAACTAGTTCCTAAAATTCATCTTATTCCCATAGCCCCTATATTGCTGAAATATGCAGTGAACACAAACAAAAAGAAAGGCGGGCACACAGAAAAATAAATTACTTGAACCAAGCCCTGGACAATGAGACAGAATCTGAAGAGCTCCTCCAAGTAGAAATTTGATTGCAAACATAAAATAGATGGAGGGACGTCAGATTTTTATGGACTGTCACCAGAATTTGTGTACTTCTGCCTTCAGTGATAAGCAGATCTATGAGTTTCAGACAATACACACAAGTTTCAGCTTACGTTTGCAGAAAGGGTTATTTGCCCAGCCTCTGAAAAATGAGAATTACAACCAGGTGTAAGACAAGCAGTATATTAAGTCTAGCTATCACCAAGAATCCAGTGTTCATTTTAGCCTTGTTTCTTTTGTTTTTCTCTTTAGAACTTTATTTAATTTGTCTTATGCAGTATCCCCATCTGCCAATTGGAACCCAATTGCTGGGGTCCAACTTCTGAACTGTTTTTAGCTTTGATTGTCATTTTAATTTCCTCTGTAATGTATTTGTGACCACAGCTTGTACATTGAAGTCCAAATTGTCCTTTAACATTATTTCTTCAACCTCCTTTTCAAGTTATATTCAAACCCAGTTTTGTTTCTTTGCCTGTCAGCTGATGTCCAGATTGAATTAGAAACCACTCTCCTTCCAGATATGGAAATATATTTCCTCTACTTAATGCAATCTTGTCTGTGTCTGGGTAATTAAAATCATCTATTACTACCACTCAGGTTCATTTACATGTTTTATCTTTTTTAATTTATGCAATAATTACATAAAATACTGAGTTCCAATGGGCCAGCTGGATGGAGTACAAATAGTTACTAAGGCATCTTATTATGGAAACATACCTCCAGTTATAATCACTGACTACCATTTCCAGACTTTTCTATGATCACGACTGAATCATCTTTAACAAATAAATCAACACATGCTTGTCTGTATATCTGCTTCTTTCTCCAAGAACTGCCAGCATGTCTGAGGATAAGAACCTGAGAAAGTTCAAGAGACCTCAGTGTTTTATCTGCTGAGCTGTTCAACTGTGAGGCTAAATCAATAATTACACCTACTATAAGATGTAGCAGGGTGTTGTAGGAAACACAGAAATCAGATAGCTACCACCGAAAGCATTACATAGACTTTCTCATTGTAGGGAAGAAACCAGAAAGGATTAGCTACTGCTGTTGCTCCTTCTTGCTGTGTCTGTCTTGTTCAGTAGGCAGTAAAGAGATTCTGATTTCATTTTCACTCTTTGAACTTTGAAATTTCATTTTTTATAAATTGTCTTCCTTTCTTGTTTGCTCTTACGTTTCTCTGACATGTTTATAAAAGCTACCCCACCTCTCTTTATGCACTACTCAGCCCTTCTCATGATATTTTGAGCAGTTTTCAAAGCCACTGGGGAGAAGGCAGAACACCTTCTCCTTTCCCCTTCTCCTTTCCTGATCCTAAGAGAGAAGCTGAAAATAAACATGGGGGGGGGAGCAAACTAAAAAAAAATCCATATCTGAAATACATATAGAACTAGTTGCAAAAACTGCCCAAAGATGGAAAAGGCAATTTCCACAAAAAGCATTATTTCCCCATGACTGCTTCCTTGGATGTGTTCCTGCTCACAATGGGAAGATATTTTCTTCCATTTGGCACAATTAACTGCTATTAGAAACTTCAGTGACTGCTTTTGAGACCCTCCATTAAAGCACATTGAGATGAAATCCTTTGTATGCTGCTAACAGTAATTTAAGAGCTGACTTTGTTTTCTGAGGAGATGTTTGTGAATCTTGACTATTTCAGCAGTCAACATAAAGTTGAGTAGAATATTAATTTTCTAGAATCTTCAATTTCTTGGCGTTACAATTTCACTGTGAAATACAGTACATTATATTAATGTGTAATGAAACTTCTTGATTTCCATCTCATGTATGAAAAATATTTTTTCACACATGGAAAGACAATGTTATTGATTTGGCACAACGATGCACAAAAAGTAGTAAAGCCATGAATACAGTTTGAGTTCTGATGTTCTTTGTGAGACAACACATGAAATCTAAAATGTCTGCAATCCTAAGTTTGCTCCTTTAAGGAAACTTGCTTGGAAGGATGTGTCAACCTAAAGACTTGGCATCTTTTAAGACTCAGATCTGCTCCGTTCCTATTCATTCAGCTTTAAACACTGAAGAACAGGAAATATCTCATCTTGAACCATCTTGCTTCTTTTTCAGAGTATTCAAAGATCCCTGTGCACCACTGCTGTATGAATGGCCTTCCAAGCCAAGAGAAATAGCTGGCCTGCTTTCTTCATGCAACAAAACTATGAAAACAAACAAAACTGTATAAAAAAGAGAGCCTGCAAGAAACAGAGTTTTTACATAGAACCTGGGGTCAACATTGGTTTTAAAGCCAAGTCGCTGTAAATCCATCCACCCAGACTGACAGATATGGAACAAGGCAGCTGGAATGTCCATATCTATTCACTAATATGTGTTCATATTTTCTAAAGGGGTACTAATTAAATTATACATTTTTTCTTCTTCAGCTCCACTCCTTCAAAGGCACAGCTATTCATCCTCCATTCCTTTTGCAAAAGGATCCACATCCAGCTGCTTTTCTTGAGATCTGATATTCCTGACATCAAATCTCAATGATCAAAGCAAAACATTCATTAAGTCTGTCCAGCATTGCTATAATGATCTCCTTAAGTGGATTACAGTACTTTAAACATCAAAAAACACCTTTCTGATAAAGTATGGGAATGCTCATTTCTCTTGTTTACCCAATGGCTTGAGATGTTTGGCTGAAGTTTTACAAGGTAGGGAAATGCAAATACTGTTTAGGTATCTTTAAATACAAAAGGATAGCATGCTTATTAAGTAGACAAACTTTGATTTCCTTAACAAAGTATGCCATCATGTTCTGGGTCCTCAGGGAGACATCTCCAGGAACCATAAAAAATGCAGTTCCTAGAACTAGCTTTTCAATCTTTCATCTCTCTAGCATTCAAGAAAACAACCTTTCCAAAAAATAGTAAGCCTTGGTATTAAGTAGTAATTGACACTTCAATACAGCTCGTTTTTTTAGCACTTCGATTACATCTGTTCAGGTCATAAATATCAATCTGTATAACACATTAGTCTGGAGCTGAGCTAAAGCAAAGGAACCTGCTATTAATTTTTCAAATATACAAGTTTCTGTATGATACCATTTGTTCTTTTTTTGTTTGTTTTTTGTTTTTCTTTTTTTCACTGGCAGAAATGATGGTAGGGGGAAGTGAAATGTGCAATGCGATGTTTTTCTCTTTTTTTGATTAACATTTATGAAGAGAATGAGGGCAAGGCTTTGCCTGTGTAGTCTGCTGGGTTTGTAGAGCCCAGTTATAAATATAAGCAGTGACATCTTACAGCAGGGTGTGGGAGGAACATCCTGGGTAATTAATTTGAACTGACAGTCAGAATCACGAGACACATGATATTTGCTACAGTGACAGCATTATCTGAGGGAGAGGAGGGTCAGTTTCCATTCAGAAACACTATTTTTCCAGAGATTTGGAGACTGACACAATAATCAGCATTAAAAAGTTTTGCATTCAGTAACATAATTTCCCCTTGAAGAACTGATGACCGAAACTGAGATGGTTATTTTAGGATAGCTGAGGACAGAAAGCAGAGAGGAAAAAAACACCCATTATAGTAATATCAGAGGTTCAATTGCTTTCCATTAACAAAGGCAGCTGCAGACTTCTGAAAACAACAAGTGCTTCAGAGCTGTAGTTTTCCTGCCTTCCAGGGCCTATTCTGCTGTGGTCAAAAATGTACTGAGCTGCCAGCACAACGTCCAAAGGCACAACGGTGTGAGACAAAATTCATTTCCTGGGCTCAAATGCAATGGTCTGACCCATTTCTTACAGCAGGTCAGGGCATTCAGGCCTGTAAAAAGAGGGTTGGAAAGACCCAACCAGACTGATACTTTCTCACCAAGGCATAAAACAAATGTGATAGATGTGATCAAATGTACCTAAGGCTACATGTTAGTTCCAAGATGCATGTCTTTTTTTTTTCTTTTTCTTTTTTTTTTTTTTTTTAAAATACATATTATTCTTTATGCTTTAAAGGATTTTTAGCACTGGAATTTTCACATTAAGAAGGAGACAATGTTTTCTACCACTGAAAACACTAAATGGTTAGATTTTACTCCAACTGCTATTAAATGTTGTCTGCTGAAGGATTTAAGGTGCTCTTGATTAACTGGTAAATCTTAGAAGACATGGGCTTGGTTGGGAAAAGCATTTGCACATGCAAACAGGGATGCTTATCCTGGGCTCTGAAGACATTGCAATCGGGTTGTAAAACTGACAAAAGCAGGGTCTCCTAATGAGACTTCTGGCGAATCTTTTGCTAATCTTAAGCAGAATTTAGAGCACTTTCTCATGAGCACACTGGCCTTTCTTATGCTAGTCCTAAGTATATCTTGTAAAAGTAAAAGGCAGTAAACAGATTTTTAAAGAGTTCTTTAAAGTGATGAAGTTGCTTTGGCTTCTAAAAACGAATGGAGATGCCAAACCATCTTGTTCCAAGTGGTTTGTTCAGCCTTGTCTGTACATCACTGGGCTACTGTCCTGAGCTGCTGTTCTGAACTTGGCTCCATGCAATCACACTCCCACTGGGGGCTCTGGAAGAGTCTTAGAATTTGGAAATGCAGTAGGAGATATGTAACTAAATTGCTTTTTTATCCCTCATTCTCTAAAACTTTTGCAAAAATTAGTGCTTCTTTCGTTTGAGATAAAATATTCTGACCTTTGAGAAAGTGTGGAAAAAAAAAAAAACCCGTCAAATATATTCACATCCTCTCAAAATTAAAAATAGAGCTGAGTGTGATTAACGAGCTGTTTAGAAGAGAAAGAAATCACAAAGACAGTGACACATACTGAAAATAGTTTCCTTAACTTGTCACTTGCCTTCAAAATTCTGGACAAATTATTGAAATTCATCACCACCCTGGCAACTGGAGGGTTGTTCCACCTTTTAAGTAGACAGGGAAAGAAGCAGGAAAAAACAGCAGCAAGACCTTACATTTTTTGAGATGCCACTGAATTGTTGAGCTGCCTCACCCAAGTTTCCTTAGCATTTGCAAAGAGCAGGAAAATTCGGCTGACAGTCTGCATTCAGCCTCCAACTTGTTCTGCTTCGTCTTGACTGAAGGGAGAGCTGTACAAGATTGCTACCATAGTCTATAATATTCTTTTAATGTCTGAATTTTAAACAGGCAACAGCAAGTAAGATTGCCAGGTAACGCAATGATCTGAAACCAAGCAAACATGTCACTGGGAGGAGGAGAAGCAGTTGGAGGCAAGAATGTTTATGAATATGTTCAGTCAGTTTTCACGCTGCATATTCAGTATGGAGCCAGGCTTCAACTGAGTGATGTGAACACCGTGGATGGAGCTGCTTGGGAGTAGTTAGAGGAATTATGAGAGAGAGAAAAAAAATAAAAGACAACTTTGCAGATATTAATTATGTTGTTCAGTGAATGATTCTGGACTAGTTCTCTTTTGGATTAAAAACAGGATCACTGCTTGGAATTGTATAAGCTGCCAACTCATCCCTCAGTCCCTTTACTTCTCTTCGATGCATCAGTTCAATTCTTAGTCCTCACAATTACAGCAGTTATTTATTGTGCTAAATCCATTTTAATTTATCCCTGAAAGGAGTGGTCTCTCCATCTCCGTTACCATAACAGTGTCACATTAACACAGTTTTTAAACTGTAAATTGATCCGTTTTGATTGATTTTGCCTGACCTTTAAACATGAATAGAAGTATTTAAATGTTGTAATAAAACACTTTTGGAAAGTCTAAACACTCTAAAATCTAACAAATGTGCACGAATTAGCTTAATAATAGAGTGGGGATTTTAGCATTCTCTATTTTTTTTGCAGCCTAGTGGTCCAGCAGGCCCTTTTGCTGACAAACAAAAGCATAGCAAGCTCTTATGAGTTCAGAAAGCTGCATTAACTTCAATAGGGAAAACAAACACTACAGCTAAAAGCAGAGAAAAACAGGAATAAAGCAACATTAATTATTCATTGCTAGGGCATGCTACTGAAATTCTACTGAAGAGTTACATATTTCCTGAAGCTGAAATAATGATTTTAAGGTTAAATATATATATATATATATATATATATATATTTTTTTTTTTTTAAATTTTTTTTTCTTGCTTATTTGTTTCCAGTAGCAATCTGGAACAAGTATGCAAAGAAGCAAAGCTCAAGAATTTCAGGTTATGAAGACAAAGAAACCTGAAATTATGTGAAGGTCTCAGGCCACCCATCTTTACTTTGATTTCTAGAAAAAGATCTGGAACAAACTGTTCACTGGAAGGTAAAGGTAGATAAATAGCAGACGCCATGGATTTGTCAAAGACAAACTGTGTCATCTTTGACTAGATCAAGGGCAGCGTAAATGAATGGGAAACACTATGTGTATTTGACCTTAATGAGGCTTTTGACACTATCTCACATGATGTTCTCATTAGCAAGCTAGGCAAGTACTATCCTGATGAAACTGGTATGAGAGAAGTGAAAAAGTGATTGGAAATCTATAATTAGTGACTACTTATCAATGGTTTATTATCCAAATGGAAGGGAGTATTGAGTGACATTCTGCAGAAGCCTGTCCTAAGTCTGCATTTATTCAATATTTTCATTAACAGAGATGATGGAATAGGAAGTATGCTTATTAAATTTGCAGAGGATATGGAACAAGGAGGTACTACAAGATCACTGAAAATTCAAAATTAGCTTGGCTATTGAAGGAGCATTCTGAAATTAGTAGGAAACAAAGTTCATCAGGGGGAAGATATATCTTCTATATCATATTATATAATAGTATTTTAGCAGAAATAATCCACCAAACTTACCTGAGAAATTTAACTGGTCAGGCAGCAATTTTATGGGCAAAGACCTTGGGATTAGAGCAGATCAGAAGGTGGACATGAGTTCAGCAATGCCATATCTAGTTCAGGCAGGAGTGCTGTGAGAAAGAAGATCAAGTAATTCGGCACAAAGGTTCTGTGAGATTTTTGCTAGATTGGAGCACAGTAATCTGAAAAAGATGGTGCTCCAACAGGATGCAACAAGAAAAGTCAGGATCTCAGAAAATACAACCAGTTGTGCATGAGCCAAAGAACCGGGAGTATTTATGCTAATGAAATAGTCCTAGAGGGGTACATAACAGCACTTCAGCAGGCTGTTACATGTAAGACATGGTCTGCCTTCCATGTCCATGTTGTTTGGTGCAGGAACTAATGAGTTTAATGTGTAGATGAGGAAAAATTGTATTAGACACAAAGGAATCTTTAATGGTGAGTGTAAGAATACTTGGGAATAAATTACTGGGAAATGTTACAGTCTTCAACAAAATGTTTATAGGAAAGGTTGGGCAATTAAGTGTTAATAATTATATAGGTATGGATGGTTCTGGCACAGGCAACATGTGGTGAACCTTCCCTTCAGTCTTCTTCATTTTATTAGGTGACTTACGGAGTTTCTAAAGAGACAGTAACTGAGGCAATGGAAGTGGCGCTGTCTGGAGATGTAATTTGCATGAGTGCTCTCCCATGCTGAAACTCGCAGAACTGGAATATGAAATTTTGAGAGCAAAAGAGAAAAAAAAAAAATTATATGACTGTGAGTCCCTATATATCTCCATGCCCCCATGCCCCTCTGTCCCTTGTTCCTATGCCCTGATGAAGGCATGAAGAGAGAGAGAGGGAAAGAGAACAGAGAAAAGGGCAAGCAACCAAGGAGAGGCAAAATAATCTGATAATGTTTGGATATCTTAGATAAATTCTGGAGGAAAGAAGATGAAACAAAAAAATAGCAAAAATAAGTAGCAACAAACTCTGACTTTATTTCAATAGGACTGTTACTTTTCTTTTAGTTAAAACGTTCCCTCAGCTTGTTACATGAGAAATTGCTGGTTGATCTGAGCAAACTGGAGATGAAAGCAAAGCATTAAATCACTGAGGAACCGACTGACAGAGAGATGGCAATGGATTAGAGGAAGTTACTTAAAGGTAGGTCTTGGGTCCACTTCTCACTAGGTGGTCTGGCTCTAAAAGTAGCAGTCCTTGATGACGACATATGGTTGAGAAGAATGACTAAGAAACAGGAAAATAGAGCTGTAGCAGCATGAGAAATGCTAGAAATGGAATGTAGTTTCAGAGGCAAAGTGCAAATTGTGCTTATGGAGACTGATGAGAGAGCTGATTAGAGACCTCATGAGCTGGAAACAATGCAAAGGAATACATCTGGGGTTTTCAGAAAAAAAAGCTCATTTTTAAATAAATCATTAGCATGGTGTGGAGAGAGAAAGGACAGAGGAAGAGGAGCAGGAAGTGCAAGTGCTATTGGGTACTTATGAGAACTCAGACTGAAGATGGGATTTCAGGAGTGAATGAACTGATTGGACAGGAAAAAGAGGAATGCATTTTATGACCGCAGATTGAAAGAGGTTGACTTCTGTTTTCAAAACTAAATAATCACAGAATTGTAGGGGTTGGAAGGGACCTCCAGAGATCATTGAGTCCAACCCCCTGACAAAGCAGGTTCCCTACACCAGGTTGCACAGGTAGGCATCCAGGCAGGTCTTGAACATCTCCAGAGAAGGAGACTCCACCACCTCCCTGGGCAGCCTGTTCCAGTGCTCCGTCACCTCACTGTAAAGAAGTTCTTGCGCACATTTGCGCAGAACTTCCTATGCTGCAGTTTCCGGCCATTTCCCCTTGTCCTGTCACCCTTCACCACTGAAAAAAGTCCATCCTCGCCATTCTGCCCCCCACACCTTAGATACTTATAGACCTGGATCAGGTCCCCTCTCAGTCTTCTCTTCTCAAGGCTGAACAGACCTAGTTCACTCAGCCTTTCCTCATAGGAGAGATGCTCCAGGCCCCTCACCATCTTTGTGGCCCTCCGCTGGACTCTTCCCAAGATATCCCTGTCTTTTTTGCACTGGGGAGACCAGAACTGGACACAGTACTCCAGATGAGGCCTTACCAGGGCAGAGTAGAGGGAGATCACCTCCCTTGACCTGCTGGCCACACTCTTTTTAATGCATCCCAGGATGCCATTGGCCCTCTTGGCCACAAGGGCACACTGCTGGCTCATGGCCAACCTGTCATCCACTAGGACACCCAGGTCCCTCTTCACAGAGCTCCCCTCCAGCAGCTCATCCCCCAACCTGTACTGGTGCATGCAATTATTCCTCCCCCGATGCAAGACTCTACACTTGCTTTTGTTAAACCTCATCCAGTTTCTTACTGCCCAGCTCTCCAGCCTGTCCAGGTCTCGCTGAATGGCAGCACAGCCTTCAGGCGTGTCAGCCAATCCTCCCAACTTCGTATCATCAGCAAACTTGCTGAGGGTGGCCACTATCCCCTCATCAAGGTCATTGATGAAGATGTGGAACAAGACTGGACCCAGCACACACCCCTGGGGGACAACATTGTTTACAGGTCTCCAGCCAGACTACCCTCTGTGCTCTGCCAGTTTTCAACCCACCTCACTGTCCACTCATCTATCCCACACTTGCTCAGCTTTGTTATAAGGATGTCGTGGGGGACAGCATCAAATGCCTTGCTGAAATCAAGGTAGACTACATCCACTGCTCTCCCCCCATCCACCCAGCCAGAGACAACATCATAGAAGGCTACCAGGTTGGTCAAGCACGACCTCCCCCTGGTGAACCCACGCTGACTATTCCTGATAACCTCCTTTTCTTCCAGTTGTCTGGAGATGACATCCAGCACAAGCTGTTCAAGTGGTTCATCAATCACCTCTGCCAGCTCCCTCAGCACCCATGGATGAATCCCATCAGGTCCCATGGATTTGTGAACATTGGTGTTGCCTAGGCGCTCTCGGACGACTTCTTCCTTGACTGAAGGGAGGTCTTCCATTCCCCAGACCTTCTCACTAACCTCCAGGGTCTTGGATTCCTGAGGGGGAGCTTTTTCACTGAAGACAGAAGCAAAGAAGGCATTCAGTATCTCCGCCTTCTCAGCATCCCCATTACCAGAACACCCCCCGTCACTTAGCAAGGAAGCCACATTCTCCTTAGTCTTCCTTTTACTGTTAACATACTTTAAAAAGCCTTTTTTATTATCCTTTATCCCCCTCACCAGATTTAATTCCAGGCGGGCTTTAGCCTTCCTTGTCACATCCCTGCAGGCCCTGACAACATTCCTGTATTCCTCCCAAGTGGTCAGACCCTTTTTCCACATTTCATAGGCCTTCTTCTTTCCTTTGAGTTTGCGCACGAGCTCCTTGCTCATCCACACAGGTCTCCTGCCACCCTTTCCCGATTTCTTCCTCACAGGGACGCACCGATCCTGAGCTTGGAAGAAGAGCTGCTTAAATGCTGACCAGCTCTCACAGGCCCCCATACCTTCTAACACCCTAGCTCCAAGTAGGTCCTGGAAGAGATCAAAGTTGGCTCTCCTAAAGTCCAGGGTTGCAATCCTACTTTTTGCTTTACTTCTTCCACTCAGAATCTTAACTCCACCATCTCGTGGTCACTACAACCCAAGCTGCCCCCGACCTTTACTTCCCTGATGAGCCCTTCTCTATTAGTGAGAATAAGGTCCAGCAGTACCTCTCTCCTCATCAATTCCTCAACCACCTGCATCAAGAAGTTGTCTTCAACACACTGCAGGAACCGTCTGGACTGCGCACGCCTGGCCACATTGCTTTTCCAGTAAATATCTGGATAATTGAAGTCCCCCATAAGCACCAGCCCCTGGGATCGTGACGCTGCTTCCAGTTGCTTGTGGAAGGCCTCATCAACCTCCTCCTCCTGATCAGGTGGCCTGTAGCACACTCCCACAACAGTGTCAGCCATACCAGCCCACCCCTTGATTCTTACCCACAAGCTCTCCACTGCTACACCAGTCTCCCCCAGGTGGAGTTCAATACATTCTCTCACATAAAGAGCAACTCCACCACCCCACCAGCCGATCTTTCCTAAAAAGCACATAGCCCTCCATGACAACATCCCAGTCATGCGAGCTGTCCCACCACGTCTCTGTAATCTGAAACATGATGGAGAAAGGGCACTCTAACCATACTCAGGACAGTTGCATAGTGATACAAATTCCTGAAAAAAGTTGTTTTAGCTAAAGGGTGGTATTAACACTAGACCTATGAACTATCAACAATTTTTTTCTAGTTATTGTAAGGAGGTTTTCAGCCTCTGGAACAATACACTCACATTAGCAGTTACATGGACCTACTGCTTAATTTATTAAGTTTTATCTGTTTCTAATCAAGATTTCTAAATGGCATTACATGACTGGATAGCAAACTGGACTTTCCCTTTGCACTTTCCAGTTGTATTTTGCAACAGACTTTTCCTTACCTGTCTCATTAGCCCATCCAAGTGGGATGAACTTTCGCAACTCTGCAAAGAACAGAATGGTGGTTTTGCAGTTGAGTACAACACAGTTTTTCTTGTTAGTTTCAAACAGCTTGTTTTTCCCTCCTGCTCTGGTGGTCTCTCAAATCTAAACCCCCCAGGAGATGAAAGGAGAGGGCCTGTTCCATGTTGGAGTTTACTCCGGATCTGGAAATCTCATGGTAGCTGGGCTTATCAAGACAGCAAACATCAAATATTACACCCTCACCTTCCTTTGTACTCAGGCATAAGAGATCAGTCATGAGTAGCTTAGCACAGAAGCAGCTGTTCTCAAATTAGGGAGAATGGGATAGTCTTATTTAAAAGCTAGGTGCCAGCAAAAATGCCAGTCTGAGCAGATCTTTATTTCTGCTAATGCACAGTTATACATTGCCATGTGCACAAGAACCAGTTTCTATTTCCTCTACAAATCTATCACATTAGCTATTTCCTGTTAATTAGAGTATGCAGCTGATTATCTAAGAACAGTAATGACTGCTGTGCAATTAGGTAACTCAGACTTTTAGATACAAGAAGCGTAAACAACATAAAGTAAGCACCTAATATAATAACCATAATATGCTCTGCTTCACTTACTAGTAAGTTTCCACATGTGAAGACAAACATTATTATTGCTTAGAGAATAAGTATGCCAGAGCAATAAAGCCAAGCAAACAGACTTGTGGCACACACATTCAGCAACAGCAAATAAGAAGGGATTTAATCATAGTCAAACTGAGCAGTTGGCCAGAATTCCAGTGGACATTTATTTTGGCAGCCTTTTAACAGCTTTACCACTTGATCTGCTTTATGCTAAGTGTTTCTAATATGCAGCAGTGCTGATCAAACACCAGAAATAATTTGCATGCTCCTTCCAAAAATTCCAGCCAGCTGATCAGAGAAGAAAGGAATTTCATAATGGGAGGATTCATGCTTTCCCTCTGTCTGCATGAAAATATTGTGGCTAGATTTAATTGTTTTGTATTTAACGCTACCATGTAAGTAGAGTTTTAGTTTTGGAATTTAACTTACCATTTTTTTAAATATTATTTTGCCTCTTGTGGTTACTACCTCGCTGTTAAACTGGAACGTTAAAGAAAAAGTGTTAAGTGTGATACAGACTAAAATTGTAAAATAGATTAATAATTGAAAAATAATTGTAAAATAGAGACAAATTGTGTCTGTAGCTAAGAAACATGGATATCTTGGGGGCTTTGAAATCTTATTCTACATATACTGATAATATGACAACATAGGATCACTCATAGCAAGTCAAAGCAAAAAATCTACTGTATTTTATTTGTTCTGTGCAAGCCAGCACACTTGAATTCAATCAGAATATTTTTTTCCTCAGAAACCTGTGTAAATAGGTTTATTGCTCATGAACCCTCCGGAAAGGCTATCACATCTCACATATCCCAAGAAATTAAAGCCACAAAGCAAAGCAATAGTCTCACCCTCTAGACAGGTCCCTCTCCCATACCTCTGCTAAATCCTACCCTCAGAAAAGGCATGCAGCTTTGACCTCATGCAATGAAGACACTGTATTTGACATAGTAGTATGAAATCAGTGTTCACTCTTAAGAAATCGCCCTGGTTCTACCTGTTCCCTCTCTCATTTTCCAGTGTTATCTTTAAATCATCGATGCCAAAACCAGTGCCAGAGGCCGATATAAAAATATCTCCTTGCTCCTACCATTCTCCTCCTGTGCAGACAGGCTCTTGTTAGCCATTTTTTGCCACTCTGCCAGAGGCATCAACAGATTTTCTCTGTCCAGGGATTTTTAAACCCTGTCGATCATAAGATTTGGATTTACGATGCAGTTCAATGCCAGTTGGCTTCAATGGTCATTGGATTGCACTCTAGAGGATTTCTGAGACACAAACAGCAGAACAAATAGTTGAAGTACTGGATCCCTAGAGACTGACTCTAAAACAGCCTTATGTCTTCCCTTGGCTGCAAAGCTGTACAGTGGGCAATTAATTCTCTCTGCAGAGGGAGTACAGTATTCTAGTAACCAGTTTATCAGCTTAAAAAGAAAACACCACCTTGGCTTTCAAAGAGAAGAAAAAATTACATGGTGAAATATTTTCATTCAGATCGACATAATCTAAGTATGAAAAGATGAACTCTGATTGAAACCAAAGGAAAAACCATACTGCACTCTCAAGAAGGGGAAAAAGTCTGTTCCAGAATATGTACAGTTTTGCCAACTAACACAGTGAATCCGTTCTTAATTCTCACTTCAAAGTAAGTGCGGTGGGGTTTTTCATCTGCCACGCATGGCAGTTCTGTAGCCACAGCTATCTGAACAAGTTCATTCAGTCTTCAAAGATTTTGGGGGAAAAAAGTCTTGAGGGCAAAAAACTTAGTTGGACTAGTTGTGCTCCCCTCATCCAGTTTTCTTTGTCCAATATTGGTACATACCATAGCACTATGTGAGATGTCCTACTGAAGGTATACATGTAGAAGCAATATGTTTAGTAGTGTTGTCTCAGGCTGCTTGTATACTACATAAATCAATGAATATTAAGATGCTATAATTATAAAAGAAACAAGAGAGCTTGGCAAAGCAGATAACGATAACAAAAAGAGAATAGATAGAAAGCTTACCCCTATCCTGGGCTCCCTTACAAAACTCCAGTAGAGCAGATCTCCAGAAGAGATCCTTCCCCACTGGTAGCCAGCTCTTAAATAGGTCTAGAAGGGCTGGAGCCTGGCTCCACCTCTTCCAGCAGCACAGGTGAATTGCCTTCACCTGTGCTCCTCTGGCTGACTCATTGCTCACCTCAGGTGAACAATCAGAGGTTCAGGCCGTGACTCAGCAGTTCCCATACATATACACACACACAACATAGCTCAAATTATTTTTCCTTTTAAATGCCCCACTTATTCAGCACTCAATTACAGCTGGACAATTCTTCCTAGCTAAACTAAATAGGGTAGTCGCACACAGTGCAGCCTGTCTGTCATTATGATATTAATGACCATCTGTAAGCAAAATACATGGGCAGGGTACTATTAGCTCAAGCAGTCTAGCTACTATGCTTTTTGTCATCATGAAGGCAGTTTAAATTAAACTGCATTTGGCTACAGCTAAAGAAGCTTTTATTTACCCTGTAATGAACAGATTCCAGTTTTCACACAAAATCCATTCCTTCAATAACTACCCACAAGATGACTTTATAGTAGCACATTCTCTGTGCCTACATCTTCTATTTCTGTGGTGTTGGTTACTAGCTTCCTTATTTGTTATTCTGTAGGTGTACTCTTCCTTCTTGCCCAGTCAGAGAGTTGCCCTGCAAATGGAGAATGATGCTCTGCTAAATTTATGTGACTGCATTTCAATGACCAACAAACTCAGTGAGGAATTTGATGTTAAAATTCACTTGAAAATATTTAATCTGGAAATTCATTTCCTCGTTTTTCCTGATGCTTCCAAAAGATCCAGAAAATTTCAAAGCACAGCCCTTCCTTTTGCCCATGTTTGTCAGATGCTGCAAGGAGGTGCTGTGCTCAGCATTCACTTCTGGTATTTGTGTCTGAGAAGAAGAAACTCTGGTGGTTTATCTCCTTAGGATATGACAGTCCAGCCAATTCTCTGTTCTCCTCCTCTAATTCTGTGTCAGTTCTACTTTCTCTTCCCTTATCAGCTGAGATCTGCAATGTCCTTTAGATTGTGATACATCACTTAGAAGATGGAAAGGCTTGATTGTATGTCTTTGCCTCTCTTATTAACCATTCTACTCTCATCTGAAGCAGCAAGCATGTTTTCTGTTTATTCATACGTATTGCTACCCCTTTATTTAGCAGCAGTTCTTGGTGCCTTAAAAGTAATCTGTGTGAAGGATAAGGAATCTCAAGCTTCACAACTAGTTGCTTCTTGCTGCCTCTGAGCATGCTGATCTGATCAGCTGGGCTCACTGAAATTTCAAAACACACTGTCAACCTGTTAAAGCACCCATGTGCAATGACAGCGAGCGTGGCTTCAAGCTGTAGATTAGACATCAACTGTGTCTCCCAAAAAGGAAGTTAAATCCCTTGCACAGTTCCTCGAGGTTATGCATTTCATGTATTGAAGTGGATTGAGATTTAATCTTCTAAGTTCCTAGCTGTCATTTTACCTGCTTGTGAAAGTGACACAGCAGGGCAAGGTGCAGGTCTGCATGGCAAAGGCACTGCCTTCAGTTTGCAGCTGCAACATTGCATGGCCCTGGGCACTGGGTATGGATTGCACCTGATCAGATATTGAAGTGCTGCTTTGTGACTATTTTCCACTGAATCTGGTTTGCTTTAAACCATTCCTTGCTTATCATATAATTTATACACAGATACCTTTAGGATATCTCTGGAACTGTTTGTTAATTCCCCCCCCCCCCCCCCCCAGATGTTTGCATTTTAGCATGACTTATTTTTTATTTGAAAATACCTACTGAAATATGTTATTCATTATTCACACAGGGAGCAAAACTGATAACAGATTGCACAGCAGACTATACACATGCAGGGGGGAAACCAAAGCCCGTGTCCTCTGAAGCAGCACAGGTTCAGAAAATTCTCCACCCTGCCTATGGTGCATGGATTTCCACGTGAAACAGATGCTTGCAGACAGTTTAAATTGTGCTGTAGAACAATTTACTGATCCAAAAGAAAGACTGCATTATTAAAGAAGATTATTCATCAACAGTAGAACTAATTCATCAAGAATCAAGACACAGCATTTCTAGTGTTTTAATTTGGATGTAGCTTGACCATGCAGGTGGTACCCCTTCCATCTAATTGAGGTGTTTTAAGTGTTAGAAGCCAGATTGAAGCTGTTCATAGACATAGGGAAGACAAAGAGGCAGACAAAGCTCTTTGAATTATTTAGTGTTATTGCAGAATGGGATTGCTACACCTTCTCAGTGATTTATGGGGAAACTCAGTTTACAAAGTCAAACTGGACTTAATCCCCTCAGGCTACTAGCCACAGTTAGAACTTGTGCATGTACATTGGGGCCACAGAAATGATCCAAGGGATGGAACACCACCTCTAAGAGGACAAGTTGAGAGAACTGGTGCTGCTCAGCCTGGAGAAGAGAATGCTCTGGAGACCTGAGAGCTGCTTATCAGTACCTAAAGGGGGCTATAGGAATGAAGGGGAGACTATTTATCAGGGTCTGTTGTGATAAGATAACAGGAAATGGTTTCAAACTAAAAGAGGGGAGATTTAGATTGGATATAAGGAATTATTTATTTTTTATGATAAGAGTGGTGAAGCACAGGTATAGGTTGCCCAAAAAGATGGTGTCTTCGTGTCCCTGGAAACATCCGTGGTCAGGCTGGATGGGGCTCTGAGCTCCTGATGGAGCTGTGGATGTCCCTGTTCATTGCAGGGTGGTCTTCCTGGATGACATTTAAATGTTCCTTCCAACTCAAATGATTCTATGATTGTATGATTTATTCCAACCCGCTCTTGAACCTTAAATCCATTAGCTTTGCTCACAGCATCTTTGCTGCCACAGTCTTGTTCTGGTTGTCCGTTTCAGAAAAACTACTGAGAAAAATGAAAATAATCTTATGCAGCCCAATATATGGTAGCTACAGGGCAATGTGCAGAAACTGCTGTTGTCAAAATCATGGAAGTTTTTCTCACAGATACAATCTTAGACTTCACTTGTAACTGTGGCAAGAGGACAATTTTCAAACAAAAGCCTGATCTTTGAATTCGCAGGACACTTCTCAGCCTTCTGTAGGAATACAGGGGACATTAGATACCAGAATAACATCGTTCCCACTGGAGCCATCTAATAATGACTAATCTATTTGCAACAGAGCAGACCATTCTTTTCAGACACAGCTGCTGTTTTCATGTCATCATATAAGCTGCTTTTCCTTTTCCATTCACTCCGAAATCTGTGTGTATCTCTTATGTGATGTCCAATGGAAAGTAACCGCTCTGGGTTAGTTCCCCAGGTAGTATCAGTCAGTGTGGCTATACTGACTTCAGTGTTGCCATCAAAAGTAGCTGAAGGTCTAGCTCTGCTGACATTTAATTCCTGTGTTTGAAACACAAATATGCGCACAAACACTGAGAGCCCTTAAATTAAATGTTTTTATTCAGGAGGAAAAATACTCACTTTAGCAGAAACTAACAGTGCTGCAGCCTTCAGCTCTTTCTAAATAACTCGGATGAGCAAATCAATCAACACTTTTTTTCTAAGCTTATAACAGAGTACAGTAGATTTACTGTGTTAGTTTTTTTTTTTGTTTGTTTGTTTGTTTGTTTGTTTTTGCTATATGTGTGTATCTGAAGAAAAACATAAATAACATGAAAGTTCCAGTTAATATAGCTCCAAGCAGGAATACGTTTTTTTTCCTCATATATGATTTTCATGGCTCTATTCAGGCTGTGATGTTATTCATTTCTTCATTCTCAGTTCAGCACAGCTGTCTGCAGCTGACACACAGATTGAATCTGGAGAACACGACTGGAATGCCAGGTGAATAAAGCAGAACCTGTTTACATCACAGATGAACATTTTAATCCCAAATTTCTCATGTTAGTTTTCTAGCTCCTTGTCCACAGTCTCTTCATCAGAATCTTGTATCAGAACACTTTAATCCCAAATTTCTCATGTTAGTTTTCTAGCTCCTTGTCCACAGTCTCTTCATCAGAATCTTGTATCAGAAATAGTGCAGCCAGCAGAACCAGAAAGTCTTATGGGGAACAGTTGAGGGAATTGCGGTTGTTCAATCTGGAGAAAAGGAGGCTCGTGGGAGACCTTATTGCTCTACAACTCCCTGAAAGGAGGCTGTGGTGAGATAATCTTCTTCCAGATTACAGTGAAAGAAAGAGAGGTAATGGCCTTAAGTTGAGCCAGGAGAGATTCAAGTTGTATATTAGGAACATTTTCTGCTCAGAAAGAGTTAATTGCACTATATGATCTCAGTGATCTTTTCCAACCTTAGTGATTCTATGGTTCCATGATTCACAGTGTTTCATTTGGAAGGTAATCACTTGTGAGGCTCTAAGCTCAATCAGTTTTGGTAAAGCTGGAGGAAATCATGACAAGATGGACAGGGGTCAATAGGACAACATTATCTGGAGCCACTGATTTCATAGGCACATGAGGGAAAGAGCTGTGTGAGCCATTTGCCACCTAAAATGACAGAGACTGGTTACAGTCTTGTCACTCAAATACATTTCGTACCTCTGCTTTGGAGTGCAATGACTCATCCACATGTAGGCTTTCTACAACTGCACCCAGCTCTCTTGACTGCACAAGGGAAGAAAAGCACATCAAGCAGCAGGACACCGCTGTGTCTGAACAGTACAAATGATGAAGTTTTTACTGCCTGAGAAGCAAATGTATTAGGAAGATAAAGAGGGGCCATGATAGATTAAATGTTGCTGGGAGATGAAGTTGATATCCTTAAGGGATTTTTTCATCCTAAGAAATAAAGGACCTGTAATATCCCAGAGCCCATGTTTTCCTTGAGGGGAATAGAAATGCTGAAGTAAAAAACCTCACTGAAGTAGAGAAGATAATAAGGCAATTAAAGCTCTCAGAACTATTAAAAAGTTGACAAAGCACCAGGAATAGATGAAATACATCACTGCAATCAGAATGGAAAGAGCAAATAAAATTGAAAAGCCTTTGGTGAAGAATTTTGATTGCTTACTAATGGCAATGTTAGTACCAGAGGATAGGGTAATTTCAATATGTAAGGAAGGAGCAAGGTTAAAAATGGGCCCATTTCACCTGAATTTCAGGAAATTAGTCAATAATGTATCTCAAGATGAATTGATTTGAAAGGTCAGGCAGGATGGTGACATTGCTGCAAGTGGAAAAATTAGTGAAACTGGTAAGAAATTGCCCTTTGGCTGGCAACCAAAGGTTCCAATAAGGCGGTGTGAAGCCTTAAGAGAAAGTGATCAATATTATTCAAATCCATAAATAGCTCATCCTTTCTGGCCATATTCCTAATACTTTGTAAAACCAAAAGCAGATATCTAAATCCATCTGCTTTTTTTGGATGTCCCATTGGCTGCTTTACATTATGTGAGTGGTCAACAATGTCAGAAAACAGCTCACAGTGAGGGCAAGTAGAAGGAGATAAGGTTTATCAGATGTGGCTTCGTCGCCTGTCTCTACACACAGCTTTTACTCAGTGACAGAAAAAACAAATGGTGATCACCCCACCCCACAGTGATTCAGTACCGTTCTATTTCTTGTAGTATTAAAATATATGGATGTTAGAGAAATATTTCCATATTTAGCTGCATCCATTCATATTTCAAACTGCACTGGAAAAAAAAAGATTATTATCAGCAAAAATTACTTTTCTAGAGATAGAAAAAGCAAATGAGAGATATAATTTAAAGTTTTAGAATAAAGTTTCATAAAGGATATTCAGATTATGATAAAAATCAATGCTTGCAAGGCTAACTGGGTTCTGTGGGATATCGATAAAAAAGAATTTTGAGGGCTGAATATGTGTTATGTTAAAAATTAAATTCTACTCTACATGGGAACCTTTTCACATTGACAAAGGAATAAATTTGGTGACTTAATGAGATTTTCCACTTCTAATGTTTATGATTCAGTATATTAAATATGACCTAATTTCTATGATATATGATGTGTATGAGAGGCATATGGAATCCTGAAAGAAAAAAATAATCAATTGATTTCTGGCAATGCACCACTTAAGGGACAGTGAAATTTAATCGAAGGATCGTGAAGGTGTCATGGGAAGAAATGTGAGTTCCTGAATTTTGACAGCCACTTTTGCAGTATTAAAATATGTGGTCCTTTTCAGTGAAATGATAAGTTCTCCATGCACTCTTGCAAACTGAAGTCTTCTACTTTCACCAAATCCAGCTAAATTATGTGGAAGGCTGCAGAGGTGTACATGGGTCTGTAGACTGGAGACCAGTACCCATGGCTTTCCCTTTCTTATTTATTACTCTAGGTGGAGGGCAGCTCTGGCATTTTTCTGAAAAGCACTGGCAGGCATCAACCAGAGACATATGGGAAAAGTTCTGACTCCAAAGTGGTCCGTCAGTAGGACAGTGCTGTGGATCATATAAATGCCTTCATAATAAGTGGGAGTGCAGAGGCCAGAAAATAGCCGATCTGAAGAAGCATGCTGTGCCCTTACTTTCCTGAATGAAATAGATTGATTGTTTATATCTGGAGCATGGAGTGCTCTGAAGGTTGTGTGATCCTTAAGATCCTGGAAAGTAATCACTTTTCCTCATAGCCTGCTCAGGACTTCTGTTAAAGAACCTGTGGATCATTCAGGGATGGATTGGAGGAGTTGTCATCCAATTGCTGCTGGCTACTCAGGATAATTATGCTCTCCCTGCCTGGCTGATGAAGCTTGCACAGGATGGTGCAAGAACAGTGAGCTGGCCTCCTTGCTCTAGGACACAATCAATACTAAATTAGCCTTTAATTACAAGTCTTTTAATTATTCAGTGTTGACTTATGGTATGAAGCAGCAGCTGTAAATCTTTCTAAAATAAAGGCTTTGATTTTTGGTAGTCTCTCATTATCTCCTATAGTATCCTTGTGCAGGAAAATAAGACCTATGTTGACATCATTTCATAATTTCTACAAGACTAATCCAGGAGCCATGCTGCTGCTCAGCAAGAGTAATAATAAATTTAAAGGCCTCTGGCTGTTCATAGGTGGCATTACCGAGCAGAAAGTGATTGGCCTGAAGTTTGATAGATCTTAATCAGTTTCAATGTAGCAGGGAATAATTTTTATCTCCAGTTCATGAAAAATTCTGCACCAAACTGCTCTGAAAGTGAATATACAGAACTAGAGCATTGCTCCCAACACAATTCAAAACCAAACCTAAATCTCTACCTAGGCTACATATGAAAATCTATTTTTTCTGGAAAAAAAAAAAAATTGGTTTCACTTTCATTTATGATGATAGAATTATTTATGATAGAATCATCATAGAATCATGGAACGGCCTGGATTGAAAAGGACCTCAAAGATCATCTAGTTTCAACTCCCCTGCCATGAGAAGGATCACCAACCACTAGACCAGGCTGCACTCAAAGAAATATGCTTACTTGGTAGAGGAATATATAATACAGCCTATATATAGCCTATATATAGCCATGCATCTGCATGATGTCTGTTTTATCCTGGTTGTTCACTCTTTAGAAAAGTAGTAGATTTTTGCTCTGATTTCATGCCTTGAAAGAAAAGGTGTAACAACTGTAAGTGCATCTTGTGACACTTGTCACAAAATTTAAAAATGATTTTTTTCTGTGAGTTTTCTTGCAAGTTATAAATTGTGTGAAAGCAGGTGGTCTTCTGCTTATAAGTAATCTCTTGAATCAATATTTCTGCCTTGAAACTGCTACAGTGGATTTATGATGCTGGTTTCCATCTCACAGATGGAGAAGGGGATATACTTTCTCCCTCTGCATACTCACAGTACTGCCTGGTATGCAAGTTCCACTCCACAGCACAAAAAATGTGATGGGGTTGGAAACTCAGCTGAGAGTGGACAGTAGGTGTAGCATTGAATATTTTATATATGCATTGGTGAGATACCAGACCTCCCTGTGACCTGGGATGAAAGGACTTCCCGTATTTTCTGCTTCAGTGAATATCAAAAGATCTGTGCCATCCTACAGGTCTTTATTGGGATGATTTCTCAGCTCATAATTATCGACCTATTATTTCTCACTTTCTATAAATACCATAAAGTAAGAAAATACTTGAAAAAGAGCTGGTAAATAAATCACTCTGCCAAAAGTTTATAAATTGTGCGTTACTATGCATACCCCAGCAGTAACAGTTCAAGCATTAATGACTTAGTCTCTCTTAATCACTTTTTTTAATTACAAAAACCAGACAGAGCTTATTATCAACAAATTACTTGCTATAGTTTCATTGTTTTTCTCAGATCAAAATCATATTGAATGCGTTTAAATGTATGAATAAAACCAATGCCAAATATTATATTTAATGAACACTTTTGAAGATGTCCTTGAAACAGTGACATTAAGTTATTTTCCATCTTGTTTTGTATTACGTTTTGTGCTCCAACAGGAGGTTTCATTCCAGTGAAGGCATAAAGTAGCAATCCACTGGCACATTCTTTGCTCTCATTAAGACTGACAAGAAATAATTACTTCATACTTGTCCTCGTTAATAGCTAAAATCGTCTTCCACTTTCTCATATTAGCAATAATTTACTTTTAGTACTAAATCCATTAACTGAAGTTAGGTCCTTAGGTCAGAACTCTCATTTTCCAACTTCTTGACTGTTTTTTCTCTTCTTAGAAGGGCAACCCCTACCCCCAAATGGCAAGGGGTGCCATCACAACACTGTGTGATTCATGCGCTATATTGTGTCAGCACTAATGGAAAAGCAGATAACCATCTCTACTTCCCAGTTTAACCTGTATCTGCAGGCCTGGAAAGAGAAGTTAAGCTTTGCTTTGTTCCTACCATAAGTATGATGTATGGGTGGTGATTAGAAGCCCAAATAAATGAGACCGATTCTCTCCACTTGGTGCCAGCTCAATGGGAGCACAGGCCTACTCAAACTAAGCCATACAAAGTTATAGGGAAAGAGACAAGACACTGCTGGTATCATAGGGCAATGAATTTAAGTCCTGGAGGACCTGAATATCTGCGTTGGTAGGAGAAGACTTCAGTTTTAACATGAGTAGTGTTTTTACACTTGATGCTTCTCCCAGTGATTTTAGTGAATTGCAAAGTTGCTTCTACTGTTAAAATAGGCAGACCTCAGACACTACAGGGGAAGGAAGGACATAGAGCAATAAGACTCTCTGTAAAACCCTGATCTAACTATCAGCTTATGGTACAGACTTGAAGGAGTATAAGGTTTTTTGAAAGGCATACTTTGGTGGATGAAGCTGAAAATGTTAAGAAAGTGTGAAAAATCTCTTTGAAGAAGAAAATTTAGTAATAGCTTTGTACTGACTTCCTTGTTTCAACAAGGAATTCCTCATAAACTTTCCAGTTTGCTCTGCCATCTCTGTTAGCTGGGTTTGGCTTAGTTCCAACCATGATCAGAGAAGGCCCAGAAATATGTGAAATGTTAGAAGAAGGCAAGTGCAAATTTAACAGATATCTGAATTCTAGAATTCCTTGACAGCAGAACCAATATATTTACCAGCACTGAGAAAGGATGAAGAAGCATAGTTTTCTTTTTGTTTTATTTTCTGACAGCTTAAAATGCTTTGGAAAGCCACCATTTGAGAATAAAAAGAAAATGAAATGGCTCAGTAAGGAAAGTTTTAAATACTATCCTGATCCAAAATACAGAAAGATAGGTCCAGGCCTAGGTGTCCACAAAGCGCTATGGGTTTCATTATCCTTTTTGCCTTTGCCATAATGAAGAAGACCAAACTGATAACAAAATGTATAGCTCCCGTCACTTCTATATCCCATTGCCTGACTGTAAGGACCGACAGCATTGTTTGGTCTGACTGCCCACTGGGCATTAGTGCAAAGTGCTTCCCCTTTTCTCCCATGCCTGTATCAAGCAAGAAGGAGGGATTGCAGTCTGTTGCCTTATGGAGGGACTTGCCCTCACTCTTTTGGGACAGGAAAGCCTGGGGAAACTCAGCTCAGTAGCACCCAGCAGGAGTAGGTTCAGGAAGCTAGAAGCTGGAAAGGATAATTATGATTTTCTATGCCCTTTCTTCTGCAAGAAAAGGGATTTTACTTGGTTTTGTTCAGGCATTTAGTTTCCATTCTAGTGATGTCAATGGCCTCTCATCAGCAGCTGGGCAAAATTGCAACCAGATTTTCCCCAAAACATATGCAAACCCAATGAAGTAAAAGGTGACTGTTTTTTATTTTGTTTTGTTTGGTTTTGTTTTAAATAGGTAATTTTTGACCTGTATTGTGTAAGTATTTATTCTCTGCTTTTTCATTTGGAAACACAGGCTTTGTTAGTTCGCAGAAAACATTCCATTGTAAAATTTTTCATGGAGTGTGGAAAAAAGAACAAAAAGCTTTCTATTGTAACCACTGGAGTGAAAAAAAAAAAAAAAAAAAAAAAAAAAAAGATCATAATGCTGCCATTGTAAAAAAAATTGCCAGAGATTTAGCTGTGACATGAAGCATATCATTAAAATTTGTTTTACTACTTCTCCTGTTGTAATTCTATGGACTAACATGAAAGGAATTGAAAGATTAATCTTTATTTTTCCTGCAAAATTTAAGTTCCTTCCCCCTCATCTAAGAAAGCTTTGAATTTTATTTTTCCCCTCATTATGTGTGGTGGTTTGTCAGCCATTTGATATAAGCATATTTAAGCCTCGGGGGCTGCTCCCAAATTAATTGGGGTGATCCAGGGCAGATTAGAAAGGCTCTGTGCAAGCACGACACGCAGTGGCAAAGCTGATTTGAAGTTCCTTATTCAGGGCTCTGAGCTGGTCATTTTGGTCCCACAGCAGTGTCTCTAATCTCAAGCCTCGCAGACAAAAATTTGCATGTGAAAGCAACCGGCCACATCGCAAGCTTCTTAATTCTCCTTCAGATTTTCTTCCTGGCTTTGCTGGGAGAGAGTGAAAGAGCAGTGAGTGCAGCTTTTGCATCAGCAGGAGCTATATGGTGTGTTTTTGGTTGGTGCTTGTGCAGCGTGGTTGCTTGTGCAGGCAGATTTTCTTCCATTGCTGGAGATTTGAGGGTGGAATCTAGTACTCTCCAAATAGTAATCCTGGAGGTGCGAGGGGCCAATGGAGCCAAGCAGTATGGGGGCATCCCAGTGCTGGCCCCATCCCCCAAAAAAATCTCACAACCTGATGCTGGTCAAGTCTTCTGGCCGCATCCCGGCACCATGGGCAGCCCCATGCCTCTGCTCTCAACTATCTTTTTCAGCTTCCCCCCTCTTATTTTACCCCATTCTGGCACTTACGTGCTTGTTTTTGCTCCAATTTTTCTTTCCTCTCTCTCAAATTTGGGTGGAAAATAAGTGAATGAGTGAAAATCTGAAAAAAATACAACATGTCGTTATTTCAATGAGGTGCGAATTATTTTGAACAAAAAGTATTTCATTTTAAATCTCAGAGAATGAATGTTCAATGAATGTTAAATCTTGGCCTTGAGTTGTGGAAGCACTTTCTTTTCTGCTTTTCAACCATAGCAAATTGTAGATAACACCAGAATATTCCCTGCTGTTGCTGAGGTAAATCTCACACAGATGAATCCCTTAGTCTATCCATAACTTAAATATCCCTCTACATTAATGGTAGAGTCTGTCTCACTTTACTGCACTATAACTAGTGCTGCAGCATAAATAAATAAAATAATATAGAACAGTCAATTCTGCTGGTCCAGCATCATGTATCAATTTGCACTAATAAGTTAATTTCCATAATTGTTATTCAGGAATAACATAATTTGAGAGAAAAGAGGTCATAATGGTCATGATGCCCTGAGAGGATTTTGACTTGCTGAAGTCAACACATTGAAACCTCTGAAGGATTCTAGAGAGAATAAAGACCATAACCCAATCACTGAGTTAATGTTATTACTCATTTATTTGTTTTCCATCAGCAAGATATTTGGTGACCTCCAAAAGAAGAATGTGCTTTTGATATGCAGCTACATCATGTTGGTTCTAACTGCTCAGCCTGAGACTTTAAAATTCAACTGTAAGTTTTGCAGTAGACCTACAAAAGCACTGCATATATTGTTTTTTTGTTTGTTTGTTTGATTTTTCTTTTGTATATGTGTAAATAAGTGGGGACACATGAAAAGAGAGAGCTCTTTGCACCTTGTAAAAAAATGAGTCCCCTTCAACTCACTTTTGTTTTCCCTCTGGAGATCCCTTCAGTTCAGCTAATCTTTCTGTAAGTCAAGGCACTCAGGTGCAGTGCTGCTGGAATATATGGCCCTGCTGAGCTAACTAAGGAAACACTGACATTTTTACAAAAAAAGATATATCTTGTAGTGGATTGCTGGGGAAACTGCTATACATCAGATTAGGATGTCATATGCTACATTTTATTTTGTCACTTAAATTAAATGCATTTGTAATACGTACAGTAGTAAAATCAAATAAGGATTTAATCCCTTTTAGAAACATGTTCTATTAAAGGGAAAAATGTGCACAGCAAATTTGGAATGTTAAAATACATTTGCAGTAAATATTAATGACATTCTTAGACAGCTTTATTTTTGCCTGTACCACATACATGAGACAATGACCTTTCTAAATATTCTATACTGATAATCTGATCCTTAGTAAAATATTATTGTAATTATTGTTTGTGCAACTATGGTAAGTGTTGCAGAAAATGGTTTAGTATAAAAGGAATGAATAGATCTGTAGCTCGTACTGTAATGCGAGAGTTTACAATGGTATTTTCTGTGATGACAGGTGGATAAAGAAATCTTTTGCTTGCCATTCAAAACTAAAAAGAAGTGAGCTCAAGAGTAAAATTTCAAAAATATAATTTCATTTAAATGTCATTTCTAAAAGATTTTGAAACAGGCACTATTCACAGAACTTTCTAGGATCCCTCCCCTAAGTAGAAAAATTCACTTAACACAGACAGAAAATCACAGAATATTTCTAACTGAATTTACATTTTTATTGTGAGTTAGAGCTTCACTTTATATTTTCCACCCATTTTCTTTTAATGACTAATACTCCAGAGTTACGAGTACAGAAAGACTGAAAGTAAAATTAATGAGAGCAATATTATTCTTACAATATTCATGTTGCAGGTGAGTTCAGAGAAGTCTACAGAAACTGTTGACTTGTGAAGTTAAGAGCACTATGGTCATCCCATTGGACTAAATGAAAGCCTCAGGACCCTCCTTCCACTAGAGACATCCCTGTTCCTCTCACAGCTTCTCACCCACAGCAGACACAAAACTGAGGAACCGCAAACGGATAATTATTTGTGGCAAGGAAAGTTCCAAAGAGCACCTTTTCCCACAGCTCAGTTGTCTGACTAAGGAAGATGGCCATGTTAGCTCTGTATGCCGCAAGAGTCTCATCAGCTACTGAAGTTCAAATCTTCGCCTACCCTTGAGGTTTTTCACCTCATATCCCCTGAAAGATGGCTTATGAAACAGGCTCAGTTCAGGCAGCACTATCTATGAAAGTCCATGAAATTATTTCTTGTTTCTAGTCACACTAATCCAGCCTTATCCATGACCTCTTTGGATTTCAGTAGAGTAACTGAGAGCAGAGTTGACATGAAAATTTGATTTCTCAGCAATTAATTCCTCCACGTTTTTCTTGTCAGTAAATGTATTTCATATAAAGAGCTGGAGAAAAAGCGGACAAGGCAAAGGTTCTTACACAGGCCTTGACCTCACCGTTCTTGTAGATACAATTTATAGTTTTCTAACAGTGGCTTAATTTACTGAAAGCTTGGGGCAGCTTGTGCTCAAGGACAAAGTTGTTTGTGCTTCTTACTTTCTTGAGATAGTGCATTGTCTAACTCCCACCTCTCCTAACCCTAGGTTTGGAAAGGCAGACCATAGAAAAAAAGGAAGCTACTGACATTAAAAGCATCCAACTTGCCATTCAGAGCCTTTTTTTTTTTTTTTTTTTTTTTTTGTATACCCATGCTTCCTGCTAGAACCTGGGATCATACATCTTTGAATTGATAGCAAAATGGACTCGAAGAAAAATAAAAGGATGTAGATTTTTTTTCTGTTAGCAGTCTCATGTCATTAGTTATTTCTTTGCTTTCATCTACAACAAGCGTAACGAGATAATTCTATTTACCATTCCTCACCAAGAAAAGTAATTAGAATGCAAGGTAATTTCCATAAAATGCATTATGACTTTAATATCAGTAAAAGCCACTTAAATATTAAATGTACAGAAAAAAAAATATTAGCTAAATTATCATAGAATAATATGATCAGGTTACTTTAGGAGAAAAACGTGATAGATGTGTTTTAATAAACTGTGCAAAATTATATGTATCATATTCTTGCTTCCTGTCAATTTTATTTAGAGTTAAATGCCATTGTGATAATTAGTTGGGTTTTACTGTGTTCATTAAAAGCTTTCTAATGATCACATAGAGGAATTAGTAAAATTAATTTCTTTCTTTAAACACAAATTCATCAAATAAGTAAACAAAAAGCTTTTGCTGAGGCACAGACATAACATCATATGGGTTCTTCCAAGCAAATAAGCAAGGAGCATGAACACAATTGTGAGTCTATGAAGGCTTTCATTTTGTATCACTGCTGGTGTTCTTAACTTATAAACAGCGGCTCTAAGTGTGAAGGAGATAGTGAGTCAAATCTGGTACCCTCATTCAAGCAAAAGTTCAAAGCTCTTTCTATGAATCCACGGAAGATTCCCCAGTGCCAGTAAGAAGAGATAAGACTAACACTTCTAAATCTCACATTTGTTCTTCAGGATGTGCAGACATTGGTCTGATATTTTTGCATAACTGCTTACATTACCTCAGTAAATCTATCCAATGGCTGGCAATGCTAATTTCACTGAGAAGTCAGGCAAGGGAATCTATTTCATGTTACGAGTAACTTCTGCATTTCACATTGAGTTAGTTCTTCTGGGAATAAGAAAGAAGAGAAGGAAGACAAAGAGTAAAATGAAGTGATAATTTCATCTGAGTGAAAATATAACCATAGGACAAACAGTTGGGTTCTTAAACTTCAGCAAGCTTTTACTCTTCCCTTTGCAATTCTGCCAAAACTGGCGGAAAACATTTTTTTGCCTGCTAAATCTCACAGTGATGCTATGTGATATCTTGCTTATTCCAGAGGACTTGATTAAAATATCTATACCAATAATTTCTCCTCAAGAAGGTAGCAAAGTACAGATGCAGGTGGAATCTGAAGAGAAACTCTAATAAGAGAGGAGTTAATCATGTCACCTTAATTGAAAAGTAGTAATAAAAATAATTGAGTTTAATATATAATTTAAATCATTGTGTGTTAAGATAATGCATTCTGCTTAGGCTTTGAAAAAATTATTTATTTCAGGAAGAGTTGAAATTTCATTTGTTTTGATAATAAATGCTCTTCAATTGACTTTAATAGCAGCAGTTTGCTAAATCAGATTTTGAATTGGAGCATGGATTTGAAGTTCATATGTTAATTTTTGACACGATATACTAAGCATTTATAGCTGTTTTGTAAGGTAGCTGAATTTATTTTCATGAGATTTAATAATCATTGTCTTATATTACAGAAATTAAATTAGTTTTCTTTGCTGTCTTGATGAGAAGCAATTTGCCTTAAAACTATTTTATTTTATTTTATTTTACTTTTAAAACACCATATGACTCCTTGTTTGTTGGTTGGGTTTTTTGTTTGCTTGTTTATTTTTGTGAGGATTTATTCTTAAATGATTGGTCACACTTCTATCACAAAATTTCTATTTCTATTCAAGGTACTTTCCAGGAAAGGATAGAAGCTTTGCTGTTTAGTTGCATTTTCCCTTTACGTTATTTCTGATGCCCTTTTCTTGCAGTGAGTGAACAACAGATTCCGGGCATGGGGTGCAACTGAATTTTCAATAAAACCGAAGGATTAGATTGCTATCATCATTTCCTTTCAAAGCCCAGCCAGTCCCTAGATCACTCAAATTTAGTTCTGAGGGACTCTACTTCAGAATAACCTTGTTTTCCTTTAAAATAAATATTGAGTTGACTCGATGGAATATCTTATGCCATTTTGTAGTTAGATACATCATTGTAGAAACCTTTTAGAGTGTATGCTTAACTCCAAGAAGGTGTTATGTGCTACCCATGAAGTAGTTGAAGTGCATGCATGAGCATAGAAGTTATTCATAAACAGGGATGTAAGACCAGATCTGAGCTTTGAATAACAGCCTGAGAGTTCAGATGTGACTTATAACTGGACTAATCTCAGGGGAAATTCTGAGTATATTCTTCAAGAACTTCTTACTTCACAGATTACGAGGTCTGGATTTCATTATGATAGAAACACAGTATAGCTGAAAAAGGCCCCAGAGACAAGTCCCAAAGGCACAAATGCCTTTATCAAGTGCTGGTAGTGCCTGTCCAAGGGTGCTGGTTGCCTTTGGCAAGCTGCTTTACTCCATCCTTTCTCATTCCCTGTGCAATTTATTTATTCTCTGCATCTTCCTCTCCCATGTACTAGCATCCATCATTGGTCCTTTTGATCTGTTTGGATATGCCTTTGTGCTTTCTACAGCCATAGCACTGTCATTCATGTGTAAACAGAATCTATCCTCTGCCCCGATTGTCTTTTGTTTTACTGTCACTAATGCTGTAGATTCCCAGGTAAAGTGGTGAGAGAAATGAGCCACTTAGTCAGTAATTCCATCCCTGAACATCACAGTAATGTGCCTTAAAGCACACTTTCTTGTAGTTTGTCCCAATTCATTCACCAGGACTCAAATGATGGGGCTCCTGCAACTTCCCCTGGGAGGTGATGCCACAGGAAAACAGAAAGGTTTTTATTGATATTCAACAGACCTTTTCCATTTGTTAATTTAGTACCATTATTCCGTGTTCCACCATAATCATTTTCTCCCCATCCATGATGCTCCCTTCTTCAGAACACTTCCACACATTTATGTTCCGTTTTAATTGTTAAAAGTAAAGATTTTGCTTGTTTTTAGGGCTCTTCTCCCCTTGTATTCTGTCTGAATCCAGCCCCTCAGGGTTATACTCATCTTTTCATCCATAATTGAAAAGACAACCACTCTACACACTAATGGGAGATTTTTTTCCCTTTTCCTTCTCACTCACGCAAGCTATATAGATCCTCACTCATCTCTTCAGGCTCTGAGACATATTGTACCACTGAATTTTAAGCAAAACTACTAGACAAGATCAATGAGCTATTCTGCTTTAAAATATAGGACATAAATTGGCCATCTCTTTGTACATATTTTCACCTTTCCATCTCTTCAGCAAAATGTCAACCAATATAACATCAAATAATATAAAAAGCATCTAGACACTTCTTTTATTTATAGCAGGGTTTCCCCTACTAAAACGAAGGATGCCACTTGCACAACAACATCTCAGAACAGTGCTTTAGCCCAATGACTTTTACAACAGTGCCATTTTACTTTCTTACTAAAGGCAACCCTCATTCCAATTTGGAGAACCAGCAAGTCACATATTCATTACTTACTCTCAATTTTTACCCTCAGATGACATGCTGAGGACCATAGCACTGGAGAAAGAGTGTGTGATATGCTGGAAGTTAATCCATCTGGCACTGTCCTGTCAATAAGACCTCAAGGGGTGGCTTCAGCTGCAAGTCCCTTGGTTGAGCTTTTCCATCCTTCATTTACAATGTGATGCTAGCAAAGTTCAGCAGTGGCTGTCTGCTGACTGAAGTGTGTGCATACTCCTAGCTAACATGCATACCTCTAGTATGGACACATTCTTTCATTGGGAATTAAACTAGTCTTGGTAGTCACATTTGCTGTGAGCTACAAGCATGCACATTGGTTTCATGGCTGTAATGTCCATGGCTTTGATGTAGATGGTAGCTGAAAGTACAATATTTCCTTTTTTGCAAGACTCAGCCATGTGTCTTAGAAACACTCAAATTTTGAGAAGATCTTTGGTATTGTGAATAGTTGCATGCACTATATATTACACCTGTCTGTGCAGGCATACTTTCAAATAAGCATATGAAGAATTACAGTAATGTGATCACTGACTGTTTGCAAGTAACGATGGTAAAAAAAAAGGGGGAGGGAGGCAGGGATACAGGGAGGCAGGAAGGCAGGAAGGTGGGAGGGAGGGATAGAGGGCATTTTTCCCAACATATACAGTCTGTAGTGGGAGCCACATCCTATGCTAAGCCCATTCTGTGTGATGCAAAGTGGCAGATATAACAATCAATGAAGCATCATATGTATGTTATCTTAATGCTGTGTGGGTGCTGATGTTTTTCTGAGTGAGTTTCAGCCCAGCTGCTGGCTGCCTATTATGTAGGAAAAGAAAAACTATTTGTGTCTATAGGCAGAAAGAAGAAACTCATTAGAATGTGACAAGTTTCTGGGCTGAGTGATACAGTGCATGTAATCTCATTATCTCTGCTGGGGAATGGCAGGAGTACGCGTGTAAAACAAGATTTTATGTGTGCAGTTCAGTCGGAGGACTAATGGATTGATAATGGGCTGTTTGTTGCTGTTTGGATTTTGGCTCACATCCACAGTGGGGTATGTTGGAGCGGATCCACTGAAGCACACTGATTGATACTTGTGCTAGATGTAAGCTACTGAGTGTTTAGACTTATTTTCCATTCAGTGGGTAACTTATTGCACTGTTTCCCTAAGTTTATTCATGCACATACTACAAATATAGCCAGATGTCCTCGCGATTGTTTGCATTTCTCCGAAAAATGAATAGAAAGGTTCAGAGAGGAAAAAATGGGTTTCTGGGGGAGAACTGTGTAACAGCTAAGGACAAAGTTAACTGCTGTATGAGAGAGAAGAGGCTAAAGGAGAAGCCAAGATTTTCTGCAGGGCATCCCAAACTTGGAAAATGTTGATTTAAGAAAAAAAAATGTTTAAGAGCACCACAAGGAAAAGGCAACTGTAACATGAACTATATTGTATTTTACCTAAAAATACAGTTATTTCTTGCCTTGCCAAAAGAGTGAATTGCTTCTGTAATTATGTGCCCCTGCACAAACTCCATAAACACAAAATATCCACTGTGCAGGAATTCTGAAGGAAAGACTGAATAAACTATTGTGTCCTCCTGAGATCAGCCAGTACTGACCCGGACGTAAAAAGCTGAGACTTTTTGCCCAGGACATATTGCTGAGCATGTGAACAAAACAGTGGCACTGTGAGCTGCCAAGATCACAGAAAGTGCAAGAGCATACACATTCACAACAGAGAAATGAATCCATATGAGGTCAGTGATAGGCACCCCAGGCATTTATACAGACTGGAAGGAGCAGTCCTTGAGAGTAGCCCTGCAAAGAAGTACCTAGGGGTCCTGATGAATGAAAAACTTAACATGAGTCATCAGTGTGCTCTTGTAGCTCAGAAAGTAAATGGTATCCTGGGATCCATGAGAAGAGGGGTGGCCAGCAGGGACAGGGAGGTGATTGTTCGTTTCTACTCTGCTCTTGTGAGGCCCCATCTGGAGTACTGTGTCCAGGTCTGGAGCCCCCAGTACAAGAAAGACAGGGAGCTGTTGGAGAGAGTCCAGAGGAGAGCCACGAAGATGATCAGGGGGCTGGAGCACCTCCCCTATGAAGACAGGCGGTAGGAGCTGGGCTTGTTCAGCTTGGAGAAAAGAAGGCTGCAGGGTGACCTCATTGCAGCCTTCCAGTAGCTAAAGGGAGCCTATAAACAGGAAGGGGGTCAAGTTTTTGAAAGGATTGATAACAGCAGGACAAGGGAAAATGGTTCTAAGTTGAGGGAGGGAAGATTTAGGTTGGATGTCAGGATGAAGTTCTTTACAGAGAGAGTGGTGAGGTGCGGGAACAGCTGCCCAGAGAGGTTGTGGATGCCCCATCCATGGAGGGGTTCAAGGCCAGGTTGGATGGGGCCCTGGGCAGACAGCTGTAGTATTATATGAGGAGGTTGGTGGCCCTGCGTGTTGAAGGGGGGTTGGAGATTCATGATCCTTGAGGTCCCTTTCAACCTGGGCCATTCTGTGATTCTGTGAGTGAGCATTTATCTGGGGAGTCTTTCCATTTGATGACTATCACAAGTGGAAAAGCACCATGGGAGTCATTGATTCTCTGCTGTCTCCAAAGTCACAGAAGATGATAGATCTCTGGCACAAACTACTGGTTTGAGTAGTAGTAGATATATGGGAATCAGAGCTGTTGAACACCCTAAGTTTTTCTACAAAATTGATATGAGCAGCCCCACTTGTGCCTGTTGGTAAAAGACAAACCTATGACAGGCTGGCTCATGACTATGTGGGAACATCCTTACAGGATGCAGAAACTTAGCTTCTAGTTGCTTCTATCTTTGTAGGAGGCTGCCAATACTGGAAAATACACTTATGGCTGATTGGAGAGGCATTGCTTTCCCATGGCAAATATGCCAGTCAAAGGCAGAACATGAACTCAGCCACCAAACATCTATTTCAACTCAAAGAGGCACCTTTTCCTGCTTTGTCAGTGTTTCATTTGCTTTATAATTGTGAAAGATCTCTCCACAAGTCATGGGTCAAACTGTTCACACAGGTAAGGTGATTTCCCCTTAAGATACAGACAAAGACTAAATATATGGGAAGAGCAAGGGACTCACAGAACCTGCTTAGCACCTCACACAGCTCATCAGGCTATGTGAAACAGTTTGAGCTGGATGAGGAGCTGAGAGAACAGTGAAATCCCTCCTCCAAATGCTTCCTTGAACACCCCAGAGATCTCTAGATATACCTGTTGCTTAATTAAGATGTTGTAAACAGTGATATCAACCAGGTTGACAGAGAAGTGTTAGTCATCACAGGCAATTTCAGTGGGGGAAGGCAGAGAGGAGCTGAATCATCTCCAGACTCAGACAGCCTTAGATATGTCATGGGTTTTGTCCATCTGGCAAAGAGTTCCATTATAGTCTGGAAAATTTGCAGCACTAATATTGCTGCCATTCTGCTGCTTTCCCTCCCGTGCCTTTTGTTTTGCTTTATAGCATTACATGACATAACATAATACATTCACATTTTTTACAACAACAGCAAAAACAAAATCTTCCTCTGGATCAATAGCAAGTGTAGTATCCAATTGATATTCTTGGCAGCAGAGCAAATAGGCAAGTGCCTGTAGTCAAAAAGCATTTGCTGCCTTAGCAGCGGTAAGGCACCTCCCGTAAGTAGAAGCTCTTTTACCTGGTCCTTAGAAAATGCATGGGCACTAATTTTACAAGACATTCCCCAAAGGCTGAAATGCAATCAATTTTACTTGATGTACTTGATCTCAAGCAAAATTGACGGGGAAAAATCTTTGGAGATTTGCAATATTTTGAAGCACGAGCTATGCATCAGATTATCCGCAAGTATCAGGACCTGCACAAGTTCTGATGCCAAGCTAAAATATAAAATGTGAAAAACTAAACATGAAAACAATATAAAATGAAAGAAAAGAGCTATGTTGTATGGATATCGAGTTCTTGCTTAAAATGAAATTGGTGTTGGTAATCATTAACTACTGTTCATTTAGCTGTTTACAAGAAAATATTGGATTTCAACCATCACTGGATAACTGTTTTTTATCTTTAAGTGCAAGTCTAAAAAATCTGTTAAAAATATTTTCATATTAGTTTTCATTCTGCTTCTTGTACCAATGAAATTATATTTTGCACCTTCAAAACCTTTAATTCCATTTTGTTTGGTGGTGATTTTGCCATGAACCATGAGTTAACCATGCTCACGGAGCAGCAAGAGCTGTGGAATTAATTGCAGTGACAACTCTGTACTGAAAGGTTTGCTGAGCACCGTTAATCCTAGGTGGAGCATGAAACTTTTGCCAGTGCTGCAAATATATACAAATGCATGTGCAGGGCAGAGTGTTTACTATTTGTTATGGTCAGCTAAGCTATCTCTTAATGAAGCCCTCAACCTTTGGTCACAATGTAATATACATGATTTTTAGAAGACGGCCACTCTGTTATATCTTAAGAAAAAATAATTTATGGACTAAATTTCCCCAGATTGAGATATGGGAAACTCAGTATACCCCTTGGGAAATGTTGGCTCAAGTAGCTAAACGTACTAAGCAGCTCTGAATATCATTGAACTGTAGATGTGATTGCTGAGCCTATGAGTCATATATTCTCGGTTTGTCAAGAATGAGCTAGGAAAGTGCTATAGTGGTTGTTTACGCCAAAGGCTCCTTCAGCTGGCAGCTTTAGATATCTTCAAGGCATGAACTTTTAGCAGACAACAAGTTATATTTCTGAAACCAGCAGCTTTTTGAAATTACGAAAAAGAAACCCATAAAGTGCTTATGTAGAATTCTCCCCCTTCCACATTCACTTCAAAGCACTTTAGCCAATTAACACTCCCCCGTTGTGGTAATAAGAAAAAAACTTGTTTACAAATTGAACATTGAAATTTAAGTTACTGGGAGTAGCAACAGGTTTGTAGTGACAGGTCACTTTAGATTGGAGTTTAATTTATGAAGATTGCTTTACCTGAGGCTATGGTAATCTATGCCTTTGGAGTAATTCACCCTCTGCCTCATTTCGAATGCAGTCAAAGACTGTCGTATTTCACTATGACAATGTAATCACAGATCCACATTAAAAAGTCATTATTGTTTAGAATCCAGCTTGGTTTGAAAAACACTTACTATAAAATTCAACAGCCTTTGTAAATTACCCAAAGGTTTACTCAAGAATACAAGGTGCAGTGATTTAAATCTGGAACTTACTACTTTATTGATTATATGGGATTTTTAGGTCACTGCATTTACAGCAAATGATTAGTGAGTAATCAAAGTAATAAACTCCTTGATTTTGGTTCGTAAATAATTATGAATTGAATTTTCTTTATCAAGTATTAAATAAAAACTGAGTTAGCCATATGTTTTATCTATTTTTTTTTCCAACAACATTCTAAAAATCAATAGCGACAAAACCATGATCATAATTTTCTGATTTCTCTCTCTCTTGTTTTTTAAACCAGAACTAATGTCCTCTCACAGCTTATTGCATTCATCCACATAAAGTTTTGGCCTGAACCTAAAACTTAGCTCAGCTTTCTTTTTAATTCTACTCTTAATTCTACTCAGCACGTTAAAGTGTAGCAGAGAGATAGTTTCAATCCAAATAGCAATGCATCCAACCCAAGAGTTATATTCCAACTAGTTTTCAGCCATCTACCCATCACTGTACATGTAGTGATTACTGAACTCCTACTTATCTTTATATTTTTCAAGACCCTTCATAGCCTGTTGTTTGTATCGTTGTTTTTTTTTTTTTTTCTCCTGGAAATTGAGAGAGTTTTTCAGTTCTGACTATCGAGCAAGAGTTTAAAACCATAATAAAAACAAATGATGCAATGAACCAATTAAAATTGTTGTACATTTATTTCTTTAATTAGACATTTATGAGCTGTGAATTGGATCAGATATTCCCAATGCACATGACATGCTGACATATAATAACTGCTTTTGGGATGTCAGGTTAGCTTTTTATGAATGCAAATTGAGGTATGTTTTCATTTTTAATTAACTTCAGGAATAATTTTGTTCTGTTTGAAATACAGGTAGATACTTCAGTGTTGCTTAGTCAGAAGATTTGAAAATGTTACACTTTGCAGCAGTTGTGTTCAGATTTCAATAGAGGTACCTTTTTAAAAAAACTGTCTCATATTTCAGGCTCTAGCAAAAGGTCAATGTTAAATGGACAGTTTAGATACAGAAAGGTCCGTTACTGTGCAGATATCTGAAAGCAGCAAGAATAAAATCTTGCTGGTAATCGAGATAATGTGGACAGTGTAGTTTCTCCTTCCTCAAGCAAATACTTTTTTATATTGAGAAACCTTTCCTTCTTCCCTGCTTCTTTAATGCTGTGACTAAACTGGGCTTTGGACACTTTTTCTCTCTCAGGCTCTCTTGTTCTTAGCATTTCCCTACATCCCATCAACTCTAAGGGTCTTCCCTTCTGCACTGTATGCTGGTCCAACTTCTAGTGCCTTCCAACTCTGCGTCAGACAAATGGGTGAGTTGCAGTGCTTGAGGCAGTGCTATTAGACATATCACAGCAGGGTTATTAAGAAGGGTCTTTTCAAGGACCTGTTTTAAATAGTTAGGAAGTTAGCAACTAAACAGTAATTAGACTGCTGGGTCTAGCGATCTTTGGCTACGTCTTTGAATGAAGCGACAGTCCCTTTTGTATCTGATATCGTCAAAGTAGTAGATCTTTGTGAACTGGAGAAAATTAAATACATATGCGTGCTTAAAGTTATTAGAGGTTTTAAACACTCTAACTAGCAATTGCTGTAAGACTCCTGTGAAGCTAAATAGTGAGTAGAGATACACACTGATGATACTTAAATAACAAATTTCAATGTGCAATTCTGAATGGTGTTAATTAAAGAGGAATAGTTACTTTAATCAGCATCAACAAGCTGTTATCAAGTCCAACAAAACAAAACACCAATAACAATAAACAACTATTGCAACTTTCTAATGTGAACCCAAATCAAAGAAACTTACCACTCCCATGCTGAGCCTCAGCCTTTATGAAAATATTCTCTTGGAAACTAAGCAGCTGCAAAGGGACAGCATTCTACTTGGTATGAGCAGAAACCCACTGTAATCATATTCCATATTGAATCTCCATGTACAATTCTAAAAGGATTAATGATAAGGAACAGTTATTTTAATCAATGGTAACAATTTTTAATGGAGTCTAGCAAGACAATATATTCAAAGCACTTTTTGAAGACCACTGTCTCCAACAAGTAAGAAATTAAATCCATGACTTACGGCTCTAAATTACTCTTGTATAAATTAAATGAAAATGGTCTCTTTAACATAAAGGGCAGCATCAGTTCTTTCCTTAGAACATCAAATCATTCCTTAGAATAATGAGCTGAGGCAGTGGAACTTCCAGTGGCTCTCTCAAACCAGCCCCTGAAAAGCAGTTCTCCTTCAATTTTCTTTTAAAACATTCAAATGAAATAATCTCCTCAAGATTGTAACAGACCTAGTCCTGAGCCTGAAGCTTCCAAAAGCTAGCAAGATTGGCTTCTGAAAGCAGATTTTGTAAGCAGTTGAGTATTGCATTCCCCTGAGGACTGTGGCAAGAAAGTAAATAATACTTCTCAATATGGTTTGCAATAAAATAAGGTACCACTGAGAGACGTGACAAGCCTGCAGTTTGTCGACATGGTGGCTAATATCTTATTAACATAATTAGCCAAAAGTGCTTTCTTCATGGATATCCATTTCTAATTGAGGTACAGCTGTTCAGTGGTAGTCCTAGCTCGATTAATACATGCCATCTGATTGTGGGGGACCAAGGCTTTTATTCCTACAGTAGTACCATTCTAGTAAACATCTAATTGCTAGGAGTAATTAACTAGAAGAACACAAATTTCTGTGTATATCCAGCCATTTCTGCACTATTACAGCGATAACAGCTTCTCCCCACAACAAACCTAATTACAGAGAATAGGCAAGAGGACAGGGGAGAAAGAAAATGTAGTTTCAGACTAATACAACTGTTAATCGCAGTTGCACAGTACTGTAAGAAATGAAAGCACTGGCCAAACATTCACTGGCAGCTAACACTGCCCTTGTTCTTGATTTTATTTGACACCAAGTTACTGGGGTGATTACAACCTTCCCTGTTGTCCTCACACGCTCCCACCTGCCGCTACAGGCTGTTCGCAGGCAGTGATATGATTCACAAGCCCTTCGGCTGCCACTTGCTTGGACAAAAAAAAATTAATCAATTCAAACATTATCTACTGTGATTTAAGGGCATGGATGTTCAGACTCAATGCTGCTCAGTGAGGGATTGCACCTCGTGCATTAGGACAGCCTTGTGCACCCAGCCAGGTATAGATTAAAACATGATGAAGGGCAGCTGGGTGAAGGTTATGCTGATTTTATGGTAATGAAATAACCTCCTTGCTTGGAAGCAACTGCAGGACCCAGACTCGAAATTCTCAAGGGCAGTGTGTTAGCCTCAAAGGACCTCAATGGATTCCGCAACCAAAGGATAAGGCACATTTGTTTCACATTTGCCATACAAATGTCTACTCATAGCATTCATATTAGAGAGGGGCTTAGAGTTCCCAAGGCATAGCAAAGCTTACTATAACAGGCAATTATGTGCCAATCCTCACTCTGTCATTGATTTCTATTTTATTTTCTGTTACATTTTTGAGTATTGCAGTTTCCCCAGAGCGTTCTACTCCTTGAATAATGTAATGCTTACATCAGTTTTAATGAATGTTAAAGACCTATTGTGTACATAGGATGCAATAGTCTTACTTGGTTTACAATTTGATTGATATTCATTTCTGTTTTCTCCCTTTAAACATAATCAGAAAAAATATATTTAAAAGTCCTTTGACACACAATGTTGATAACATTTCATGAATGCCTGCCTGGGCATAAGGTTACATGAAATAGGCAGGATTAGTTCCAGCGTTCGTTCATCCAAATCTCAGGAATGATAGCTTAAACAGCTAGGTCAACAGTCTGAGTGTGTGCCTTGGCATGAGTTAATGTTCATTTGAGTCTTATCTAAAAGGAGCCAGGTGTTAGTGTAAATTGGCGAAATACTGCTTAATCCTATTGATTTAGATAGTTTCTTTTCCTTCTTTCCCCATAAATCGAAAAGATGAATGAATGCAAACTATGGAGATGATGGACTCCCATTCAGAGGTTTTTGGACAGATTTAGCTAGAATGTATTTGTATTCTTCAAGGTACATCTCTGTAAGAGCACTGGCTGTTTTACCCTCCGTGTTGGCTTTGCACTGAACTCATGTCATCCCACACTCTCCCATACATATTTAATAATTATGGGAATGAAAAAATAAAAAATATTTCCTAGGATAAATCATTAGAAAAATCTCTCCTTCACATATGGGCAATACTGTGGGAACTACAGTGACATATGCAAAAGAGAAGAAAGACCACTGAGAACCCTTCTCTTAACACTCTATTGTGATGGATCGTTTTCTGTGAAGCAACCACATTTTTATTCCAGTTCAGCACTCAGTGACTCAAGATTTCCTAAAACAGATTGATTCAACCATTGCCAAATGCAATTGTCCTTAGGAGGGAAAACAGTAACTATTTCTGCAGTGTCTGTACCATAGATATAGACAGGAAAGAAAAAAAACCAGTGTTATTAAAACAACGATAAAATTTAAAATAATCAGAAGATAATTGGAATAGAGAAATACCCATTTGCTCAGAAAGAACATTATTAATGACCCCAGTGTCCCTTCTTACCTCCCTCTGATCAGGCTGTGCAGTACAGTATGGCAATGTACCATGACTGGATGCCCTACAGTGGCATCAGAGATCATGGCAACAGAAGAAAGTTGCTTGTAAATCACAGCTGCTGGTCTTGAAGCTCTTCAACAACACTGCAATAATTTCAGGAGCTTTATTTCAGGTTAGGTTTAACACGACTGTTGAGTTAAGTTTCCACCAAGCAGATGGAGAGTCCATGCCCGTGGAGGAATGGTGCACAACTTCTGAATTTGCAGCTGCTGAAAGCAACTTAGTTCCTGCGTACTCCAATAGCTACAGCCTGCAAGAGTTTGCTTCAGATAACACCAGTAATCAGAGTGAGCATGTTTTCTGTTCTTGTCGGGAACCATCTCTTGATGCTGTGTCCCACTGACACACAAGAACTTCTGATGTGACCTCTCTATAACAAGCTACAGTTCATGACACCTTCACCTACAAATAATCAAACTAGAGCTATGGAATCTCCCCTAAAATCTCCACTTGATAAGTACTTACATATTTTGTTTAATCTCCTGAAGTTGAAACTGGGTAGTAATGCTGAACATGTGCATTACAAGTGGCTACAGATTCAAGGTCAAAGGACTGACTGGTCTGATCAATTTGGCTCATGGGAAACATACTTCAAAAAACTATAGCTGAAATAAGGGGCATTAGAAAATAAAACATACAGCACTTCTGACTATCTTCTGATATCTTTTGATTTCAGCATCTGAAAAGCAGAAGGGAAAAGATCACGTATTACCCCATTTGAGTATTCTTAAGCCAAAACTTATCATTTTTAATTAGAGAAATAGAAATGTAAAAATTAAAAAAAATAAAAATAAAAATCAACTGTCAGCATGCTTCATTGAAAAATAGCCAGGGAAAGTCCATGAAAGCTATTAATTAAATTTCTAAATATGTGAACATCCATGCATACCTAAGGGGAATGGAGAAAGCAGTTTCCTGCCAGCTTTAGCTTTAATTCCTTTACCCATTTTGCACTTACCATTTTGCCAGCATAAATATTTCCTGGGGTCATCTATTCAGTAAAATACAAATGACAACAGTTGGTTGTCAGTCAAATCACACCCATGTTTTCTTTCTTGCCTTCACAGACATTTCTGGCACCTCTAGAAATTCAGAGGCATGTGTTTTGGATTGCTTTTCTTGCTTTATGTTGAAAATTTACACAACATCTAGAGACTCCTTCAGTCAAATCTTCAACGTGTCTTTAAGTACTTCCTCTGATCCTCTGAAAGTTGTTATGAATAAATAAAGAAAAAAGGTTGACCACTGGCACTTCCTACAGTTTACTGAACAATGAGTAATTGCTGCTAATACCAATGGCATTTTAGTGGTTTACCCAAGCTTAGGCTCTTGGCTTTTGCCATCTTAAGAAGCACTGGGATGAAAAGATGGTATCCTTGTTGAATGTGCTCATCATGCAAAACTCAGTTAAAAACAGAGATCAGCAACAGCACCAAAACTTGTCTGTCACTTTGTCCATATCCATGAGGAAAAGTTCTGAGAGTGCATGCCAGTTGGAATTCTCACTTCTCTTATCTCAGAACTTACTGTTGTGGAGGTTAATTGCACCAGGACTGATCACAGAAACACATTCAATGTGTGTTAGCCAATACAGATTGCTGTGATGTCTTATTAAGGCAAACACACTCCATCAGGTATAAAAGGTGGAAATTCTTCGTAGCTTATCCTTACATCTGCTTTTCATTTTCATTCTAACTACTAATGATGAGGTATTTTCTGAGAACTGATGATCAACTGACTGGTGTTTATGGCCAAAGATGTAGCCAAGGGTGCCATTAGGCCCAGCTGGTCATTAATCCCTGAGAATGCCCTGTGCTGAGATTGCTACTGCTGTTATTAGTTGAAAATGAGAGCAAACATAGGAGTATGGATTTTTTTTTTTTTTTAATGAATCATGCAGATATGGTTGAAATGTGCAAGGTGCTTCTAGGAATTAATAACTTACATATTAGGTGGTCTTACTGCCTAAATTATCAGCACACTGCATGAAGGAGGCTGCTGTAATTAAAACATGCTTTAAACTTCTTTTACTTCTTCATTAAAAAGTCTGTGTCAAGCTAACACAGCTTTTTTAAAATGGAATTACCAACTAAGCATGCCTGTAACCAGTTCTCTAATTTCACAAGTTAGAAATTACACAGAAGAAAATTAATTTCTGGATCCACACATAGGATATGTGAATTTCCTTGCTGCACCTGCCATGTATGATGAAGGCTATTCAAAGTTAGGCACCTGAATCGAGAGTCCTGATGCAAATATACTGGTTTTCCATACAGCTGTTTGATTGAACTTCCTGTATGAGTTAGCAGTCTGAAAGTAGTAGGATGCAAAACGAATAGAAGACTGCTTAGGAATCAGTTCTGAGTTAACCAACAGGAAACACGATGCATAGGGAGCTGCTACCTCTCTCTGGATCTATGACACCTCCTGGGGCTGTTTGACGTCCTCTGCTTGGGAAGCTCTCCAGAAATCATCCGTCTACACCCTGTCTGGCAATAAGTGGGTGTTTTATCCTCCTAATACTGTTTGCAGTGAAGCTGAAAGCACATCTATTTTATTTCATAAATACTCACTGGTTGAAATGCAAAAAAATTATCCTGGTAGAAGCCATGAGTAAATTTTCCCTAGGTAAAGCAGGGAACGGTGCTCCAGATCACAAGACTCTATGAGGAGTGGATGTTCAGATGAAGGGCTCACCTAATCTTCTGTCTGGATCCAAAGCCTGACCTCTAAGGATGAGTGAGAGCATGAGCAGCTATCACACAGCTACCATTCGGTTTCAAGCTATTTTCAGCTCTGACAGCTTCCTGAGCTTGGTATGCTTTGTGTGTCTCCATTAGGAGAGTAAACTCTACCAATCACTTTCTTGAATCCACAGTGACTTTAAACAAAGATTCCCATTTATCTATCATCAGCTTCATGGAGAACTACATGCTTTTGTTTGATTCTAGTGCTCCCTATTTTGCTTTGATGGCCACTGAACCAGTAATGGACGTGGCCATTCAGTGTCTTTTCTGCTTTTTCAGATTGCTCCTATTCCTCAAACTGTCTCTTTTGCAGACTTTTGAGAAGTCCCAGACCAACTGAATATTTCTTCCAATGAGTAATCCTGAATGGCAATTTCATCTGACTGCTTTGAAACTTGTCTCAAAGGTCAGTCTGTACAAAGCGGGGAAAAAAATCCATCAAGACGCAGATTTCTGCCATTCATATCTGAAACTTGAAAGTGGAATCAGTGAAACTGCATATCAATTGACAATGGCAGAAACTTCTGTTTATAAAGCAAGACAGGTTAGCAATCATTTGTTCTGTTCTGGTAATGTGACAAGTACTGCTTCTAAGGTATAAAACTGAATTTTAATTCTTAGGGCCTTATATAAAACTGCTCTCTTTCACACACACCCTTGAGGTAGATAGCATCATGTATTTTGATCTTTACTATTTGAAAAACTGGGCACATAAAATAGGATTCTAAAAGACATTCTGTGACTTTGCTTTGTGCTTCTTTAAAAAAAGAACAACAACAACAAAACACACTATTTCGATATCTTAATCTTTTGAAATATGCTGTTGTATCCCAAAATGAATATTTCTGACCTTTGAATATGAAGTGCCTTTTTTCAGTGTTATTTCTAATGTGGTGAAGCCGAGTACAACACTATTTTAGGTACAATTAAGCTGTGCTTGAAAGCTTATTTGCCTTTTTCCTTGTGTCAATCTTGGTGAAGACTCATCATGGCTTATTTTGCATAAATATTAGTGCCATATAATAATAAATCAAGAATCTATCCACACTACTTTTTTTTTTTTTTTTTAAATTCATCTTGTCTATAAGCTATTTCAGCCTGCAAACAAATCCATTTGCATGTGTATAGGACAGTTGGATACAGAAATCTCTTTTCATCCCTAATGTCTGTTTTATTCTTAGGAAAATAGAGCCCTCAAGAAGCACATATAAGCAAATATAACATTCTCAGTGTCCCACCTGAAGACTTAATAAAGGGAAGGAGATCGTATCTCATACTTAGCACTACAATATGAAGAATAATGAAGACACGCACAGTGAAGACTTTAGCTTGCATGAGGAATGCCGCTTTCTGTGTGTCAGTGCAAACAGGCCAGGAAATCCCTTTTGTTGGGTCATTGCTGACTGATTTTTGACATGAAGCACTCTGATCATGAGCTGCTCAGGCAGGTTTGTGCTAGGAAAGTGAGCATCACAATGCTTTATTGGAAAGGCAGCTGACAGTGTGCAAATATCAGGGATTTTGAGCTCTATCTGTTTGTGTGTACAGGTGAGAGGATTTTACTGCGTATTTTTCTTAGGTTGCTTTTCCCTTATATAGGACACAGCCATATTCTGCAATTTGACAGATGTGGTTTTCTGTGAGTCTCACTCTTGAATCAGGTTTGTTATGCAAGTCATGCCTGATGGCATCTCAGGGAGCTCCATTAGAGGAGAGCAGGCTGGTGGACATTTTTCACATATCCATCGATCGATAGGACTGCTGTATCATTTGAAATGCTGATCTAATGAGAAGTGTTATCCCCTCCAATACATGACTTGCAGACAACAAAATGAAAATTATGATCTTATGCTGGAAGCATCTGCAATAAGCATCAGACCAGGAAGAAGAAAATACAGCTGGCTATAACTTTTTATTCCAGGCCTATAAATGGGTTTGCACACAACACAGCAATCTCAAGTCAAATATTTGCCATTATGCTGTCTCATCAATAAAGCAGAGCCTCACCCAAAGCAATTGGCTTGTACTAACGTACACCCAGCTGGTTGCCTGGCCCACCACCTGGCCTCCCCCTGTGAAATCTGTTCTACATTCCTCTTTCAATTTTTTCATCCTCAATTACATGAGTGTTTTGCAATCATACATATCCTTAACATGATTCTAGGGGACCAAGACAAGATGAGAGGTAAAGGACTAAAGTTGCGCCAGGGGAGGTTCAAGATGGGAAAAGTTTCTATTTAGAAAGAGTGGTGAGGCACTGGCACAGGCTGCCCAGGGAAGTGGTGGAATCACTGTCCCTGGAGGTGTTCAAGAAACAATGAGATATGGCACTGAGGGGCATCGTTAGTGGGCATGGTGGAAATGGCACTTTACAGCTAGACTAAATGATCTTAGAGCTCATTTCCAACCTTAACGATTCTATGATTTGCCATTCAAATGCTCAAAATGAAACAAGCTAGTTCTAGAAACCTCATCATCAATTAAAAGGGAGTAAAATATGGGAGAAGAAAAAGAACTGGAAGATGGAATGAGAGGTAAAATTGCAGAGCAGGGCTGTTCCCAAGACCTGGTGACACCATCTTGTCCACTCCTTCCAAGGGTCTCAGAGGTCTAGTACTTATCTAAGCAGCACATTTTCTCTTTGTTTTGCCACAGCTCTGTAAAGTCATCACTTGTAACTCAGAAGAAATATGGATAACTTGTTTTTAAAATAAGAAAAATAGAAGTAAATATTTCCTTTACAAAGATTGCTTTCTTTGCGTGGGTGTGAATCCATGCTGAGTGGAGAGTGTAATAACAGTAATATCCTTTCAATGTCTGTGCAAAAAATAAATGTGCTTTTCACCTACATCACTAAATCAATGTGCGTCTGTGGATCTAAAGCAAAAAAAAAAAAAGTAAAGCTATTCATATGGCACAGAAAACTATGCAGTTTAGATAGGTTTTTGGGCAAAAAGTAAGATTTCTGAGCTAATGACAAGGAAAATGGGATAAATCCTACAGGGACACTTCTGATTTCTGGCCTAATTCACAGAGATTACTTGCCATAAGGTACCACTTGAGTAATGTGAAAGAAAAGCACATAGATACAATGGGAAACATAAGCAGCTGACTCCTTTATGTGGCAGTAAACTGAGGTAATCTATCCCTGTCCACTGATGTTTATAAACATATTGTAAACAAGCATAAATGAACAGCCCATCTCTCTTGGGAGACCAGATGCATCCTTAACACTGATTAAGTGTTTTGTTCTGCCTGAGTGTCTGGCAGAGGTTTATGCTCCACAGCAGAGGGAGGGAGACAGAGTAATGACAGTCTCCTACTCTCCTGGCTCTTTAACTGCTTTGGGGGATTCAGCAGGCGATACGGCATGTATAATTCTAATGATGATCATTTTCCACATCACACTGCAACATGGGATACATTTTGCATGTCAGGCTTGTTCAACCACTTCCCAAGTTTCTTCCTACTCAGAGAAAACTGGAGATGTGTAGAGTCAGGAACAGCACGCGGGGAGTTTGGCTCACCCAATCTTGTCTCTTTTACAGCACCAAAAATACTTGAGCGCTGGGTCAGTGTCACAATAAGAATCACAAATACAGCACATTGTCATGCTTCATGATTTTTTTCTTTTCTTACCGTCCGGAAACCTAGCCTTCAAAAATAGCAAAGCTTTCCTTCTTGCAGCTTCCCACAGAAACGGTCAGGAATGATTCAGCAGAGCGCCTCATCATGTCTTTAGATGCTACAGACAACTCCAACCATTTTTGCAGAGCGTGATTTTAGGAGCTGGATTTTATGTGTGACATTGTACTCCTCTCCTTCCACACTAATTACAGCAGCAAATGTAATTCATTTGGACTTACACAAACAATTTTGTAGGGTAGCTGGGTGAGGATTTGCTGCCTTTTGTGTATTGAGAACAGAATAAAGAGTCTGAATGTGTGAAATCTTCCAGACCATCTCCAGAGAACTGTCTCTCTCTAGAAGACAACTCAGCAGCTTCTGAAAGCTTGCCTGGGGAACCCTCCTCTGCTTCTCTTCCAAAAATCCCTGCAAGAATAGAAACTGGTAGGAAAGGGTAAAAGAAGGATGTGTTATTTTCTAGAAGCAGAGAAAATAATTGGTAGGTATTGTGATAGCAGAACAGTTCTTGCTTTATTCCTTCATGTTTTTGCAATGTTAGATTTTTCACTTCTTACTGATAAAAATTAAGCAATTTACATACAATCATTCAATCACAGATTCATAGAATCATTAAGATTGGAAATGACCACTAAGACCATCTAGTCCAACCATCAATCACATATTGTTCTAGTAAACTAATTAAATCAATCATAGAATCATCTAGGTTAGAAATGATTTTCAATATACAGTCCAACTATAAATCTGACCTATAGAATTCCACCACTAAATCACGTCCCTTAGTGAAACATTCATGTCTGTCAATTATTTCCAAAGATGGGATCTCCAGCATTTCACTTGCCAGCCTGTTTAAATGCCTTACTTCAAGAAATCTTCCCTATTGTCCAAAGTGATATTTGCAATACTAGCCAATAAGCAATTACTTACATTGCTTTTGGTAATAAGAGTTGCTACATTTGGCATATAACTTTTGAACCCCTGTAACTTATTCATATATTCTTACACCTTTAACTAAATATCTGTGTACTTTCATAAGCCATCAGAAGCTGCATACATATTACAAGTTGGGGTGTGTGAGTGCTGAATGAGTCAGTGTGTTTATGTTTTTTGTTATGCCAACCATCTCTGTTTACTTTGCTATTGTGTACCTCGTGTATATTTTGGTGTAAAGATATCATGAACTGCTTTATCTGTTACTGGCTGGGTAAATAAGATGTGGATTTCAAAAAGCCACAAAACAACAACAGTCACACTATAGGAAAGTGAAAGCTGCATCTTTAAGGTTGATTACAGCCATGTGATCATTGCTAGTGTTGCATGGATGTGTGAGCGGTCAGGGTCATCTGCCTGTTCTTCAGCCATGTGCTTCACTACTGCTATCATGCAGGGTGTCTGAATGAGATGTGGGGAAGAAAATAGTGTGATCAGGTCCAGGTAGGTCCATCAGGCACCCTCCAGTTCCTTTTGCAGGTGGACTGAAGAATGAGACGGAGCTCAGGACAACATATCAGGTCCAGTTTTTGTATTGTCTTGAACCACTGCTCCTTAAGGCAAATGGCAAATGTTAGGCTTTCCTACGGAGTATTTAAAGAACCATAGTATCACTAAGGTTGGAAAAGACCTCTAAGATCATCTAGACCAACCGTACACCTACCACCAACACTTCTCAATAAACTGTGTTACTTAGCGCCACATTTCCATGTTTCTTGAACACCTCTAGGAACAGCAGTGACTCCATCACCTCCTTAGGTACCCCACCACCTACCTAGGCAGTTCCATTGCCTGGCTACTCTTTCGAAGAGGAAACTTTTCTTCATTTCCAACCTGAACATCCCCTGGTTCAATTTTAGGCCATTCCAAAGACACCTGCAGAGGCTGGGGCATTTTGAAGAAGAGTTCTCTAAACAGAAGGATCTTTTAAATTCTTTTTTTTTTTTTTTTTTTTTGAGTATAATACCAAGGGAAAACTTCACAGCACAATCTAATCTGTTTAAAGATGCAAATGACGTAGACAGCAAAAAAGGCCAGGAAGATTGATAGAAAAGTTAGGAAAGGCTTCTTTCCCCTCAGTGACATGGAAGATAAATTGCAGGACAAACATTAGCTGCTTATGTTCTCTTTTTCCCTTTCAGGCTAACACATCATTGCTAATGAACCTAGTTGTTCCTTATTTCTTTTCACAGCTCTACTGCAAATATTAAAACAAAACTATTGTTTGTTTGTTTGTTTTTTTTTCCATCGTTGTAGATGTTTTAGGATGTATTAGTGTTAACGACTTAACCTCTTAGCAGAAAGAAAAGTTGCATTAAAAAAACATTAAAAAATAGCTTTTGGCTTGATAACACAGAAAAGTAGACCCTCAGGGTGGCTGGAATGCTAGAAAAGCATTGGAATTCCAAATCTGCAGCCTCAATTTATGGCTTCACTGCCACATCTTTTTCCTATCAGCAAAGCAAGCTTGGAAATAAACAGGGAAAACTGCTAGGCACAGATTTGTAAAAAATCTTGGTAGAACATCACTGCAAAATCTCCAGTTGAGGACACCAGAACATCTGCTGTGAGGTGACCCATAGCATCAGGGTTCTGCAGGCGACAGTTAATGGTCCCAGATCCCCCAGCATCCACACATGGACCAAAATTGATTGCATATTTTAAAATCTGCATTCATCAAACAGTATTTTCAGTCAAGAACTGTGGTCTTCACATACAATAACAGGCATCTCAGACAAAACCAGGAGAGGACAGAAACAGGGAGAGAAGACAAACAGAAGCACAATCTTTAGAGCAAGGAACACAGCCTGAGTACACAGAAGAGAGCAGAGGCTTCCCCATGATCGCTGAAGTGCTTCATTTCCACACAGAGCCTCTGGCCTGTACTGTGTGCTTGCACTGTAGTCGTCAAAGAGGACATTTTTCCTTCCTCTGGCACAACCCAAAACAGACATAATTTCATGCGTCTGCTCAACCTTGACATACCTACATGGTTGTCACTCATAATCTAGGGAGGAGGCATTTCACAGTGAAAGCAGACGAAATGGAGCCTTAAATTTCTTGCAGGCTTTGGTGCATCAGAGCTGAGAGCTGCTGTGCAGTGAGCTGCCTGCACTTTAGCAGACTGAGCATGCTGCCTGTTGCACAGTGCAGGAAGAATTCAGCGTGCTGTAGTGCTAGAAGGGTCATTTTTCCATTGTGTTTCTAATCAGAGTTTGAGAAAGAGGAGGAGAGTGACAATCAGAAACCATATAGAAATGGCTTAGATTTCTGTGATATACACATCTGGAAGCTATTGCTACATTAATTAGTATATTGATTTTTTTCTCTTCTGGCCATTCTCCCATGTAACTATTTGTTCAGCTTGATTCCTGTTATCTATTGCCATGGAGAAGCTTGGCTTTACGGCTGCTTTTTGGCAGCTAAGAAAACGAGAAATAAATGGAAGGGGTTCTGCCATAAAGTTATTACGTGCTCATAATGAGCAACTGTCCCTAGAGGATGGACACTGCATGCATTCCTACATAAAAGAAAAGTGATCCGTGTATTTTGTTGGCTGAGCTGTCTCTTCATTTCGTCTGGACAGGTATTGTCTGTGGATCAAAGGTAACTGTGACAGAGGAACAGAGGCATGTTGTACTGTTCAGATAGCCATGCTAACTTCCAGAAAGATCACAGAATCAGAGAATCACAGAGTGGTTTGTGTTGGCCTTAAAAAATTATCGAGCTCCAACCCCCTGCTGTGGGCTGGCTGCCCTGGGCCCCATCCAACCTGGCCTTGAGCACCTCCAGCAATGGGGCACCCACTGTTTCTACAGGCAACCCAATGACTGGGTGGATTGATTTGCCCCACAGAGCAGTTGTGCACTTTGATAGAATCATGGATTCCTCCATGGACTTTAGAAGCATCTGAGTCTGTCCTGCTTGGGAACTTTTTTTTTTTTTTTTGCTACCTGTTAATTTGCTCATTCCTGGAAAAACCTCTTGGAGACTTTAAACAATGCAGCCTATGCTTTCCTGCCTCTCTTCTCCTTAGAACATTGTTGACAACCCCTGTCATTTCTTTTTGATCAGTCCTTATTTATACCCTGCTGTGGTTTCTGTGCGTAAGATGCAATTACTATAAAAGATCTCACCATGCAACTTTCTATTCACTGTACAACACCACATGTATGACAGGTTGCAGGGCTTCTCACTCATGTTAAACTGTGGATTACCCGCTACTGTTACTTAATGCATATATAATGAAGAAAAAAAAAAATCAGGAATGAATAATGGTTATAGCTGATTTGACCTTACTTTGTACAGTGTGAAGCCATTTCTGGCAATCGTGATCTCATTGTAGCTTTAATGACCTCATCTAATTATTGCTAACTCAAAGACCTTTAGTGCTTTAATGTGAGTCAGAAAACGCACACCAGCAAACTAATGAACTCATCACACTGTGCTAGGCTTTAACCAGAAACAGGGATTCATTTGGAAAATTGGAAAAAAAATACATTAGGGAGAGGAAGCTCGAGATTATTTCACATTTATATCCCTGACTTGAAAGAGGAAACGATAATGACATTGCTGGAGAAAAAAAAATGTAGATGAAAGTAACATTATTGATTGCTGTAAACTGTTCTGTTGAATGAAAAGAATAAAGGAGCAATGTGCTGCAATTCTGGAAAGAAACATGGAAAGGCATGTTGAGTTTATTTATTTTTGACAGGTACAGCTCATCTAGATTAACCTGTGAGCACAGGAATGCAAATAATAGGAGAATAAACTAATTTAGGAACAGAGGGATGACTGTAGAATTCACCCAAACATTGTGGTGAAGTAAAAAAAAAAAAAAATGCGTATTTATTTCTTCCTCCATGTGGAAGACATAAAATTAGACTATCTACTAAAGAATTTATTTTCATATTTCTGTCATTAAACACAGTTCTATGAATGTATAAGATTTGCTCCAATCTACTAAAAAATGAAAAATCTACATCTCTTTCCAGCAGGTTGAATAGGTTACTATAATCCATTAAACTCCCCAAATCAATGTTTTGCCCCAAAATAAAAAAGCAGAACATCAATATCATAACACAGTGAACTTTAACAGCAAAGTAACTACTGCATATTAATCAGCTATCAAAGAGGTCCTAAAAATGTCATGAGAATGAGATGCCTTATGAAATTTCAATTCTTTTCTGCTTCTGGTCAGGCAAGGAATATTTAGAGCACAGGCTTTTGTATAACCTGACAACACTTCTACTCCCTTTTTGAAGGAGGTTTCGGAAAGCCTTTGGGAAGTAAAGTATCCGTTGTATGTAGTATAGGTTTGTTGAAGCACCTATGTCTTTTTCTACTTCTGACCTTCAAATAAACAGTGGAGCATTTTTACAAACACACACACACACACACACACAAATAAAAAAAACACAACTGCATCCAAATGTATAAATGCATATCATGCTTCCTGCCAGCTTACTCGGTGACTCTAAGCACCCGCATACTTAGATAGGTCTCCCTGCTCATGGGTGTTAACCCCACACTCTAGAAGATGTTGGAGATATTGTTGCTCTCCTGTACCAGCATCCATTTAAATTCCTTAAATCCCAATTTCTTATTAGGTTCTTCAGATAAAGTTTATGGGGAAACAGGAAATCCTGGATGTAGTAAGAAAGACAATTCCAAAACTCTAAGTTTGTGTTCTTCACATTTGCCACATCCATGACTGGAGCTCATCGTGCCCATGGACCAAGAGGCTCAGAAGACGAATGTACTGTCATAGCTCTTAAGGTAAATCATAGAATCATTAAGGTTAAGATCATTTAAACCAGTCCCAACCCATCCCTATCGTGACCACTAACCTTGTCCCTCAGTGCCACATCCCCGTTGTTCTTGAACACCTCCAGGGATGAGTTTGCTCCCTCCCGGGTTGCCTGTTCCAATGCATTACCAGTTTTTCCTAACATCCAGCCTGAACCTCCTTGGGTACAACTTGAAGCCATCACCTCTCATCCTATCACTAGATTTAGGCTTCAGTCCCTTCTACAGATGATTTTAAACCCTTCAGTTGTCAGCTGAAATGGGAACAAAAGCAAGTTCCAGATCCTTTTTGAGAATAAAGACTCATTTTTCCTGCACATGCTTATTTTTTTTGTAAATGCACTGATGCTATATGTACTTAATGCACACACACAGTGCTTGTAACCTTGCAGATAGATCCATTGAAAAAGAGTTAAAAATCAGTCACATTCTTAGCTCTACACTTACTGGAGTAAACTAGGCATCTAATAAAATGGTATAATATAAAGACTGCCTGATTCTACAGACAGACTCTGATGGAGATTTTTGGATTTGATCCTACCTATGCTTGTATCCCACTGAAACTGGAGGTCCAGGCTGTGGACTGAACCTGAAGCAGAGTTATACAGGTTGGTTTTGAAAATGCCACCTGCATTCTGTAGATACTAGATAACGGCTAATTCAGATTCACAGCTCTTCCCCTGAGATAAGCCCCCTTACTTCACTGATAAACAGCTTTCTACTACAAAAGAAGATTGGAGTAGATACTGCCATCACCATTCCATTGCCCAGAAGGTTAAATTCCTGTATACTGAAGAAGCTGGCAGCACAAAGCATTGCTGCCCACTCACTGCTATGGAATTCACATTACACTGCAGCTCCACTGATTACTATGGCAATTCCTGAACATCTTGGCCATCACAATGAATGTACAGTTGTCAGGTGGAAAGGCTGAAATACATTTGAAAGTGAGCAAACAACATGCTTAACATGCTTACCCTTCTCTCCTTACGTGCTTAAATTTTGACTTAGTCAACAGAGGGAGTGTACTTTGGACCATAACTTCACACAGGGCTATATATACCCATACCACCTGGTAGGCAGACGAGTAGTTCATTTTATCAGTACCCCAAACCTCATCCTCTAATTCTAGATTCCAGGACTCTTCATACACAGTTCTTGCCCTTTAGCCAGTATCACATGGTTGAAGAGCTTTACAAATTCCTTGTTTTTACAGATTCAGGGAGAATAAGGCTAAGAATACCTGAAAACTGCCATCTCATCCTTGCTTTTTCCCCACAGATTCCTACACTCCTGTAACCCCCTCATAAGCCCCAAGCACTTTATTGATTTTTAGCAATTGAAAATTTGGCCCTTACACTCAATTATAGAATGAGATATGTCTCCAGAGTATCAGGAAAAAAGAAGCATTATTGATCTTTCTTCACTAGTGGAGTTTTCACTCTATTTTTCAAAACATATAGGCTTCTTTTTTATTAAATAAAGGCAGTCACTGGCAATGCCCCTAATTTAGACACATAATTAAATAGGAAACGAATCAGCTTTGGAACACAATCCCCAAGCAATTTGCAGTTTTAATTGTATTAGGTTGGTCAAAATCAAAAGTTCAGCTTTTCAAAAACACAGAATTATCTCCCTCCTCTACTAAAAGCAAAAACAGTCCTACCAACAAAAAGACCTCAGACATAGTTTCAGTTGATTGATTTGAGGAAAAAAAAAAAAAAAAAAGTGAGTTAACAGAGATTCATTCTTCCTGAGGTCAGCAATTATTTATTCAAAAAAGTGTTTTGTTTATCTGATTCCTTCATATGGGATTAGTGGAGATGCAGGAAAACAACAACTTGTAAGTAGAAAAGAATTCAGAGTTTAGATTCCTTTATTTTGCTCTTGGCTAAAACAGTAAAACTGGATGCGATTCAATGATCCATGTTGCTGATAATAAATTCCTCACTGACTCACTTCTGCTTTTGTATGCAGTATATCCTGGAGCCCTCTCCAACTGCTTGATTCAGCACTTACTGGAATCAATTTATAGGCTGCCCCTTTGACTCCATTAAGGACCACTCGCAGCAGTTGAAAGCACTTGGATGAAGCCAGGTACAGTGCAGCAGTGTGTTTGTGCACGTGTGTGCAGAGCGCTAGTGTGATCCCAATCACAGAAACATTAAGGTTGGAAAAGACCTCTGAGATCATCCGGTCCAACCTCAACACATCCCACCATGCCCACTGACCACATCCATCAATGCCACATCTCCACAGGTCTTGAACACATCCAGGGACAGTGATTCTACCACTCCCTGGGCAGCTGTGCCACTGCATCACCACTCTTTCTGAAAAGAAATACTTCTAGCTAGCTTATCCAATCTGAGCCTCCCCTGGTGTAAGTCAGTTACCTCTTGTCCTGTTGCTGTTGTCTATCACAGAATCACAGAATTCTAGGGGTTGGAGGGGACCTCCAGAGATCATTGAGTCCAACCCCCTGCCAAAGCAGGTTCCCTACACCAGGTCACACAAGTAGGCATCCAGGCAGGTCTTGAACATCTCCAGAGAAGGAGACTCCACAACCTCCCTGGGCAGCCTGTCTAGGAAACTCCCAAGCATTTTTGCAAACCTGCTCACCTGTAGATGTACCAGGATACCTTATATACCTTGGGATGCTGTGGGAGATAGATATTCAAGTTACAAAAATCCACTAAAATGGCTGAAAGGAAGTCACAGAAGCACAGAATGGTTGAGATGGGAAGGAATCTCTGGAGATTATCCAGTCCAACCTCTCCGCTCAAGCAAGAGTCCTGAGTACTTCCAGGTTGTTAATTTTATGTCAGTGTTCTCTGACTTTAGCTCTCCTCTCATCTATAATCCATCTAAGACAGGTTAATAAGCCAGAAAAGATTAATCCTGAGCTGCTTCTACAGTATTTTGTCTTTAACCAATCATCACCTTCAGAAATGATACAAAGAAAAACACTGAGCCCCCACAACCTAACATACTATGATTATCTCAGTGTACAGCAATTTGTCTTCCTCTATTGTAGCAAATATAAATGTTGCTTTAGTTTAAAAAAAGCAAACAAACAAACAAAAAACCCATACAAAAAAAACCTCTGCTTTAAGAGCAACTTAGCCACCTTTAAAAAAAAAAAAAATTAAAAAAAAAAACACAACACCTTGCTTAAATTGCTGGCAGTATCTTACAGCAAAAGAACTTCTTGTTGTTCATTTTTGCTTGACAAATCTGGTAATTGCCATGTTAGGATAGAAAAGATGTACAGAATCATAGAACAGCTTGAGTTGGAAGGGACCTCAAATTTCATCTAGCCCAGAGAAGAGCAGAGTGATGGTAGTACTGTGATAAAAGCACAAACATACAACACCACAGTCTGCTCACTTTTTAAGTACAGTTCTGATAGACATGAATACTTCTCCACTCCTGCATATGTCAGCTGTGACAACAGAGAAAGCATTCCAGCTTATTGGGTCCTGATGTGTAAAATCTCATTTGGTTGGAAAGAATGGCTGGAGATGAAGTGTGACTCTGCTGCATGCTGCGATTTGAGCTTTTCTGAGAAGCATTAATTCCTACTTGACAACTGCTCTACCACAGTACGTTACACAACTTGTAATACCATTCTGAAATCTGGTAAAGAACAGCTATGAAATGTTTGGGAAATTAATAAATAGAGATCATATTTTCTAGCAGTTAAAAACCAGAAGGGAGCACAATCAGGGCAATTCATGCAGTTGTGTGCTCTGTGCAGATACCACCGCATGGCAGGCTGCACAGTTTGAAAAGTCAGCATGTTTTCTTTTTGTTCCTAATAATTTTTATATTATTTCCATTCAATCCCTTCCTGTCAAAAGGAATTTGTGATATCTGGGCAGGCAAAAATATCACCAAGGCACTTTTGAGAAAAAAAATCAAGATTCACTGAGTTCTTATCTTGTGCTTACCATTAATGAAGTGAAGCCAGGAGAGAAAGTACAGATGTAAAAAATGAGGAGAGAAACAATCGCTTGAGTTTTAAAATTGATGATTTGTATCTAGGATGAACTCCACACCGGAATATTATAAAAATATCATAAAACTCCAGTATGTGAGGGTCTGTTGTGATAAGACAAGGGGAAATGATTTCAAATTAAAATAGGGGAGATTTAGATTGGATATAAGGAGGAAGTTTTCCTGCAATAAGGGCAGTGAGGCACTGGCACAGGTTGCCCCAGAGGTGGTGAATGCCTCATCCCTGGAGACAGCCAAGGTCAGGCTGGACGGGGCTCTAATCACCCGATGGAGTTGTGGGTGTCTGTGCTCATTGCAGGGCAGGTGGACTAGGTGGCCTTTAAAAGGCCCCTTACAACTCAAACAATTATATGACTCTATGAAATTATCAAGCTCCCTGTGTTGGCATGGAACATTCGAAGACATTTGGATATGGCCCACAGCACACAGGCTGTTTTTCTACTGAGACCTTGCTTCCACTCAGCAAACCAAACCATGAAGCTAGAGATGTCTTTACCAGGGATTAATTCTGTCTTACTGCATTATCTCACAGATAAGAGGGATTGTATTCATGATATCAAAGGGCACGTGTTCAGTGTACCTGTAGCACTGCAGCAGCTAAACTTACTATTGCCCCGTCTTTCAGGTTAGTAGCTCTTTAGGGCTGGGCAGAAACATTTCTACCCACCCTTCCCTCCTGCCTATTCCTATTAACAACAGTAAATCAAAGTCTCCTTTCTTATTCCATTGTAATTGTAACAGGACTCAGGAGTGAGTTGAGAAAAAAATATATATATTTTTATGCCTGAAGAACAATGAAAAAAATGTCAATATAACTCAATAAGGAAATTTTATCTAATAAAAAAAAAAAAAAAAAAACAAAGGAAAACACATGAAAGCAAACAGTAAATGTATACAAAATCATAAAATAATAACAGTAGATGGTTCAAGCTCTGATACACCGACTGAATCATTCCATTCTGGGTTTAGGAATACATCCTCTCCATCAGGTGCTGCAGGATGGATAACTGTGAACCTGCTTCAGGTTTGAAATCAGACTCATACGTCTGTAAGAAAAAAACCTTGCCACTGATTTTGATCTAATTGCCTCTAATTCACATTGCAGTGAGCAAATGGAACAATTAGCAAAACTGCAACCACCTCCTTTCCCATGATTCCTGGTTCCACAGACTGTTGCAACATAGCTCATCTTCAGCAGGAGCCCTCCACAAAAACTGTTTTCATAATAGCAGTTTCACTTTGAACTTACTTCTATCAGTGTAGGCTGCTTCGCTGATGCTGTAAAGCAGGCAACAGCTAAAGTGCAAAGATGCCAGCACCTTTGTTGGTGTCTTACCTAGATTTTTTTTAGAATGCTTGCAGCATTTCTACCGCATTTTTAAGATGATGGTAGATAAAGTGTCAAAAGAGTGAAAAGGCTAAATTTAAAGTTAGCAATCATAAAATGGTTCCTAACAATAACATATCATTGGAAAGTAATAAAAATGTTGTAAAATTGAGTTTTTAAGAAGATTTAAAAAGTAATTGTGTCTTTTAATGCAATAATTATACAATTTTTATTAAAAAATCACATATAATAATTAAAACAGTATCTCCAACCATGATCTTGTCAGAGATTCTCACTGTTTCAGGTTTATTAAGGAATCTCAGTGCTCCTTATTGTGGGACTTGATCTTTTAGCACATTAGAGCTGTGTGAATCAGACTACTGATTTCTGACTGATAGCACCCTTTTGAGTTTCCACATTTGCAATCAGCCTCACTCAGCTTTCTCGACTTCCTATAATAGAAGTTTACCCCCTTAACTTGACTGACAGACCTGGGGGTCTCTGGACACTCGAGGATGTCTGTGGAATCCAAACCCACATTACTTTGCCTTAGTCCCGCAGTTTCTACGTGAACCAACCCAGAGGCACCTGCCTTCCAAAAATGTCACAGAGGCAAATACACTGATGAGCTTCAGGACAGAGAGATATCTCACACTAGAACCACTGAAAGATTGCAATCAGAAAAATAGACCTTGTCATTTTTGTATTGAATCTTCGATAGTTTGGGCTTTATGTTGAAAATTGAATTTTAGTCCTAAGGTGAAAAGGGGAATGTATGAAGAGGCAGTTATAGATTCTTCCCATTAACTTTGCAGTTTCAGCAGTCTTAGACGGGCAAAAGCACATATGTAAGCCAGATAACACATTCAATCCATTAAGGAATCAGTCTAGAAAGAGAAAGAATTGGCAGCCCAACAAACAGAAACTTTAAAAATCTATCTGTTTTTGCTTTTTTCTCAGACTATTAGCATCCATAGGCCAATTTTACATTGTTGGTCCTCTGAACATAAGATCTAAATTGAACATACCTCATATAATCTCCAATATGTGGTTAAGTCCCATTTTAACTATCACAATGATTGATAATCCATTTCTTTTTCCAGTTACATCAGTATCAGTTCCAAGCATCCCTATGCTTCTGTAGGCAAACCATTGCTGTTCCAAATATGTGCTCCAATAAATACATCACGGTTTTAAAACATAACACACCTCAAGCTACATAAATCCTAAGTGATAAAGAATGCAGAAGGGAACCAGGGCTTTTGAATTTAAATAACCCGTTTTGTCAATGAATCAATTTCTGCCAGATACATTGAAAGAGTACAGATGAAAGCAGCTGCAGGGCCTATTTAAGCCTGTAAAAATCTATTTGTTCATACCTTCTTCACACAGCTTCTGTCTAGCATTTCATTTATATTCACTTTTATATCTTTTCAGAATATAGGTGCCACCTATTAAAGCAAGAGAAAAAAAAAGTCAAAGGAAGCATAAGGAGGTGAACTATATCTACAAAAGCCAATAATTCCAGAGGCTGAAGATCTCTGATAAGATTCTTCCAAACGGGGCCTGGCTGTGCTTAGAGATATCAGGATTTAAGTGGGGTCTAATGAAGAGTAATATAATTAAGTAAAACACAAGTGGACAAGGATAGGCTCATAGGCTGGTTCATATAACAGCATTTCAAAGGAAAAACAAAATGAATTTGAGGAAAGGATGGGTGATAATTCACTCAATTTCCTGAAACATTTTTATTTAAGTGAGTATTAATTTGTAGAATAGTATCCCAAAAACTGCAACATATGTATGAGCAGAACCAAAAGGTCCAGAGACGTTGCTTTGGAAGGGCAGCTAAGGAGAACTGGCCCTAATGAATCACAGAATGGTTTGTGTTGGAAGGGATCTTTATGACCATCTAATTCCACCACGCTGCTAAAGGCAGGGTCACCTCCCACTAGACCAGGCTGTTCAGAGCCCCCTGCATCCTGACCTTGAACACTTCCAGGGAGGGGACATCCACAGCCTTTACTGTGAGGGTGATGAGACACTGGAAAAGAATTTCTTCTTAATATCTAGTCTAAATCTACCCTCTTTCAATTTAAAGCCATTTCCCCTCATCCTGTCACTACATGCCCTTTTAAAATTTCAGGCAGTGAGGAAGGATCAAGGGGAGTCCAGTGCATTTACAAGCTGTCCATAACATGCAAGTCTTCCAGTCAACTTTAGAAAACAGTGGCAAGACCAATTAACAGTGAGCAAGAGTGAGAAGCACTTCCAAAGATCTGCTGTAGTGTGCAAGCATTGCTCCATCCTCACTTCATTTGTTCACCCCTTAGTATCATTATGACATTGGATCTCTAACCCTTAAGTCCCAATTGCTTGAATTTTACTGTACCCTCTGCTCTAAATTCAAGGTTCTTGTCTGAAACTTGTCCACAACTTTGTTCACACATAAGTACGATTTCAGCCACAAATCAGACTAATTTCTCACACATTCACTAATACTTCAGACACATGACTAGTAATTAAGCAACTTGAACTCAGGATCCCCTGGGGACACAGGGGAAAGGACAGAATATTTTCAAAGAAACATCTCAGTCATGGTTGTCTTTGTAGTACAGTGAAGACTTGGTTGGCTTCACAATGGGATATCCATAACTACACACAAACTCATGCTATACCCATATATCATTGACTTGCTTTCTTCCTCTATTAACTAGTTCATAAGAGCAGAGAACAAGGGGCTATTGGAACATTGCATTGATGAAATAATCTTATTACTGTCTGTTGTTTTTACTCCTCCTTCCTAAGTCTCTTAGTTGAAAGACATGGGAAAGAATTGTCTTAGAGATTGTGTTACTATGAATTCTGCACCTCAGATGCTTTCATCTAATCAGGGAACTTCATTTCAGAGAATGCTTGGGGCTACAATAGTTACAGCATCTTAAAATTACAGAATCTGCCACTAATCTCTCCATGAGCCTTTCATTAAAAAACAAACAGAAATCCCATATTGAGTAAGAAATCCAACTGTAGTTCTGTCTGATGCATTTGCTCTCTTGTTGAACTGTGATTGTGTGGGAGACAAAGATCCTTCCTGGAGATAATGCAAACATGGAGCTTTTCTCTTCTTTACACTTACAGCAATGATTGCACTGATCCTACAAACTGCTGAGGCGCAGTGAAATTGGAACAGAAATCAGATCAAGATGTATGGCCAAGTGGTTACTGTGCTTAGTGGGAAACTGGCATGCTCACACTCTAGTTCCAGTTCTACTAGGAAGTTGATATAGCTTTGAGCAAGACACCGTAACTCTGCATGCTTTGGAATTGCCTTCTGAACTCCAAACCATGGCATAATCTTGCTATTTGTTTTGTGCCTTTTCCCTTTGAACCTCAGCTTCAACATAGCTGCCATCATCTGTAATAGTAAATAATCAAGAAAGATAGTATCTCAGAATCTTTGCATGGGTTCACTGTTTCATGGGTATGTGGAAGTTTACTAGCTCCTGTTATACTGTCTGTATCACAGAGAAAATATATATTCTGTCAAGTAAAAAGTACTGGCAGTGATAGAATTGAATTAAATTAGTCTTCCGGTGCTGAGGAAGTTGGGAGCTAAAGTATAGCTATTTTCTCAAAATATCTAACAGGGTACACAGAAACTCCTAGTAGATACACAGAAAAGATTGATCAAAAGCAGACCAACAAATAAAATATACTTGTGGTTTATGCTACATGCACCAGACACAAGGACAGACCCAGACACAAATGTCAGGTAGAAATATTTTATATCATCTCCTGCCCAGCACAAACCACCCTGCCTCCAAGCCACCTTGATGATACTCAGCAGCTGGCAACCATTTTATTTTCTGCTGTAACTCACCAGGGAGCCAAGCTAAGCACTCACATGCTTAAGTATGGGGCTCTTGACTCCTAAGGACATTGGTCATAAACAGCCCAGCTGATCTCAGTGGTAGTTGGGGGTTTGAATGCACAGGAATCATGCTTATGTGCTTCAAGTGCCTCTGACTTAGAGCAGTGGAGTGGTTCTGCAAGGCAAGGACTGGCACAGGAAAATGGCAAGCAGCTCCCTGTTTTCCACCCCAACTCTCTTTCTGCACAGGAAGTTTGCTGTTGGATTTATAAGACAAAAACGCAAGCCAAGGTCACTAAATCTTTTTAAATATCAGAGTTCCTACGCATGACAAGAACAGAGGATATTGGTGACAGTGGAAGCTGATGGATACAATGTAAACCAAAAAGGCAAAATGAATTTTCTGTGGTTCAGACAGACTAGTCCTGGCAGAGTCCTGAGCTATGGTTAAAATCCAGAACCTTGGTCAAGAGAACTCTGAACATGAGCAGAGAATTCCCAATGTAGAATCTGCTTTTGTTCCTACTGAAATAAACTGCTGAAAACTTCCTACTGAAATAAAACCATAAGTATGGTTAGAAAAAAGAAAACTAGAGCTTTACTGTAAAAAAGGTAAATATATGAGCAGAGTAAAATGCATGGCTTATGACACCTTTTTAAAGCCTCCCCCAGCATGTGCTATGAACAGCAACAAATCCAAATGGAATTGGCCAGATATCTCTGTTCATTCATAAGAAAAAAAAATAGATGAGCACATGCTTCTTTCTCATAAGTTGTAACTTTTCCAGTCAGTATCTTGCTCCAAGTCTAATATCTTGAATTCATGCTCAAGAGGCATTTCCAGTTGCCTCGATACAGTTAGTAATAAAGTTATGTAGCATTCCCCATACTAAGCATATCAGAACACAATTCTTATTTTCAAGAGATCACAGAATCACAGAATCACCCGGGTTGGAAGGGACCTCAAGGATCATGTAGTTCCAACCCCCCTGCCTAGCAGGGCCACCAAACACACACATTGAGATCAGGTTGCCCAGGACCCCATCCAACCTGGCCTTAAACACATCCAAGGATGGGGCATCCACAACCTCCCTGGGCAACCCGTTCCAGGGCCTAACCACTCTCCTTGTAAAGAACTTCCCCCTAACATCCAACCTAAAAGATGTATTTTTTTTTCTGTATGTACGTCTGTATTTCCTGAGAATGAGAAGCAACACTATATTATATTCTAGTTACAAAGTTTTTCTCCTTAATTGAGAAAGATGTTAGAAAATAAGCTGATACCAGCCTGCCTGTGGCTATTGTTTTATTTAGGCAGGGAGAAGTTTATTCTAATTTGTAATGTTTAGTGCACAGTGGGAGTTTAGAAGAGTCTGCTCTGTCCTTCAGAGAAATAAATGGCACGCAGCAAGAGAAAATGTTTCTATGACTGCTTTAAATCTCTTGGGAAACAATGAATTGAAAGGTACTATTGTCCAAGCGTTGATATAGATTGCCAACAAAGAAGTGGCTCCAGTAGGTCACCAATTACATCAAGGCAACAGAAATGGCTATTTAAGTCTCAGTCACAACTTCACAGCAGGAGCCATCTCACTGTTATTTATTTACTCTAATATAGTTCTCAATCAAATACCTCTTACTAGTTATATAGCTACTCATATGACTCCTGCATGCTATTCTGCTGAGCGGACTGGAAGGACCTAACAAATAACTACAGGTCAATCATGTACTTCTGCCCTAGGGATCATGATTTAAAAGATCAGTATCACATTTTAGGCTTTCTGCTTGGACTGTAATTTTAAAAGTAGATGACATAACAATGCATGAAATGAGTTTTTAAAATGAACTGAAAAAATCATTTTCCAATACTCCTTAAACATCCTTTGTTAACTTGCACACTCAAGCACTTCAATTTCACAGTGTTAATGGGTAAATTCCTAACTGATGCTAATCTTTATATCATGTATTTGCTCCAACAGTGTTTGTACCAGCAGTGGATCTGGCTCAGCAATTGCAGATACAGTATGTTTATCTTAAATATTTCCCCTCGTTTTCTGCTTCCTTATTAGCACTGAAATGTCATTTTATTGAAGCAGGTTAGGTATTTCAGAAGCCTTCATTTGATAAGGGTTAATTCCATGCAAACGGTGGTTTCCTTGGCAATATTTTTTGTTTTCAACTCACACATCAGCTTTCGTGTGAGCTGGATACCATGCTCTCAGCTGCTTGTCACTTCCAGCTCAGGAAATGAAATAAATTATCATTATTGGTGTTTTTTTTCTGTTTTGTTTTGTTTTGCAGTGCTTTACATCTCTGCTAGATCAGCTCAAGTCAACATGGCAGAGACAGCATTTTTCTGAGTGAGATGTCTTCTCTTGAACCCTAAACCTATATGATAATATAAACTTGAAGGCATGCTGTCCCTTTTATGAAGGAACTGCTGAGCTGGATTGCGTCTGTGTAACAAACTTTCCAGGGCCAGTTAGTATGTACATGGGGTTTAGTTACCTTTACCATACCAATCACTCAGTCATAATTGCTGTTCTAGTGGCATTCTGCATGTTTTCTCTATTGCACATTTCATCACTTCGTAAACTGACAGCTGCCTACCAAACAAAATAGGATCTGGGGCACACTTCATCTTGTGTGCCAAGTTTGGTGCATTACCTTTATGCCAAAAGACCTGCAAGTGTGCCAGTGCAGACCCAAATGCACCAAAATAGTACCGTCAGCCACACAGATGCAGAACATTTTTGCACTCTGTTTTAAGCTCTATTTTCTGAAGAGACAATGAGCCATCTCTGACTTTACTTTAGTCAACCTCATCTGAACTTTCTGAGGTTTTTAAGCAACTTTTAATTCAAATTATTTTGTTTTAACCTCCCTGCTGGCAATTCTGATGCTGGCAACTTGCTTGAAATGCTTCAAGATATTACTTAATATCCAATTCACTTAACCTCTGAGCCTCCTTCAGGGCCCTCTATTTTTTTTCTTATTTCCCTGCAGCAACCTCCAGATTACTGTACCAGCAGTATACACTAACATACCACTAAATGGCTCTTTTCACCTGTGCACACATCAACCAATCAACATCTGGGCTTCACAGTCATCAATCTGAATGCTTGTTTGAATGCCATCATCACCACTAAAGCTTATAGATCAATAAAAAGCAGATATTATTTATATAAAACCCAATAAACATGACCTGTCTGAGGCTTACATATGGTTTCATTCATTCTAATAAAGCAAGTGCATCTCTGATGAGCTTTGGCCCATCAGATTCTATAAACTGTTTATTCACTTTAACAATCACTGACACAAGGATACTGTTGTATCCAAGTCTAGGTCAAGCAAGACTTACTTGATCTCATCCTATTTCCATAATAATCTTTGTCATTTCTCTAAGAATAAGAAGGTAAGGGCACTTTTATTGCTGCAATAAAAACAGCAAAGTGATCTTCTGATGGCACTTAATTAGATTCATTTTATCTTCTTTGACTGAGCATGACATACTGTAACCCTTATTTATGAAGTAAAAATGAATGTCTTATGGTTTCTAACACAATTGAAGAAGAAATTACCGTGGTATTCAGCTTAATCTGTGTTTGTATCCGACATAAATGATCTTAAGATAAATTACAGGAAATTATTTTCTTCTCCTGGTAACCATAACAACAGATGAGAACTGCTTCTAGTTCAACTTACTGTTTCTGAACTCTTCCATAATATCTAATAAAAATTATAAGACAAAAGCAATCCACAGACTTTCATTTTTGTTTATATAAGAACAATTTGTGAAGCACTGAAAAGTAATTGTGGGTTTAAGTTAAGCTTTAGTCTTTCAGCTCTTCATCAGGCACAGGATGAAATGCATTGCCATCCCAAAGTACAGTGGCTTACAGATCAGGTATAGGATCTCCCTAGAAATGGACACTTGGCAAAGCTTAAGGAAAAGAAAGCCTCCATGAATTATGGAGAAACGAGCAAAACAGAAATTAAAAGAGTTTAGCTGGGCAGGATTTTAGAAGATACTGCAAATTTGAGTAGTATCTACAAATAAACGTCTTTGAAACAGTACAGGAATAATAGACAATGATTACATCAACATAATACTAAAGAAGAGGTCCAAAAAACCTGGACACTTCAAATAAACAGGTTCAAGCTGCACAGATCACTGCAATTAATGAGTTTTCAAAGTCAGAAAAGACTCCTTAGTGCACAGGAGCTTTGAAGAAATGTTGAGATTTTAGTTAAATAGATCTTTAAATATCATACAGTGACCAGATAGTCTGTCTTGGTAGAGAACTCAAAAAAAAAAAAAAAAAACCCTTGTCCAACCTTCTCATCAAAGCAGGATTTATCATAAAATCAGACAACATTTCTCAAGGCTTTATCCAGTCAATTGTTAAAAACATCCAAGAATGAAAACAATGAAACCTCTAAAGAACTGATATTGTTGTGATTGTACTCACAGTAAAAAGATCCTTCTTATACGTTTACTAGAACTTCTCATGCTCCATTTCACACTTAATTTCTCTCAGTCTCCCACACAGCTCTTAAAACTTCTCCAATTGATACAGCCCAGAATGCCGTTGGCCATCCTTATTGTCTAAATACACACAGCTGAGTCTGTGAAGACACCCAGATCCACTTCAGCTGAGTTTCTCCCCAGCTGGTGGGAGGCAAATGTGTAGGCTCAGTGGATGATCTTCAAGTAGAAGTAGAATTAGCAGATTAGAAGCAGCCATTGGAAGTACAATCGTTACATGGTAGAATCCCTTCTTTTTGCCAGGTTCTACAAAAATCTTAATGCCTATGGGTGCTTACTAAGCTGATCCAGTTAGTTAGAAGACTTAAAAAAAGAAAAGAAAAGAAAAAAAAGGCAGATAACCAGTATGGTACAACCAATAAACTGGAACAAATGCAAGAACTCCTCATCAGTCTTCTCTATAATGTAGGACAGAAAAGGTATGTCCCAAAATCTGTTCTTCTAGGGGATGGTACAAAGCCTGATTTTGGCTGCAAATTGTAGACTGCAAAACGGGGTGACCTATTGCATGACCTGGAAGGCAGCAGAGTAGCCAGAACAGACCAGAAAGATGGCAGTGTGGTGAATAATTTGGGCCTGAGTTGCCCTGGCATCGTGTCATTGGAAGTTATACCATGCTAGATGTGTCACACTTTCTTGTGCATTCAGCTCCTATACTGGAAATGTAGAGCAGGTCACTTAAATCAGAACAGCTCTTTGCAGTTACTCATTTATGCTAGTTGGGGACTTGTAATACTGGAAGTCACTAGAAATAGGCCAGTTTACATCAGACCATTTACAATTATTTCTTTCCTTTCTGAAAGACATTTTACAGATAATGATAAAATTACATAGCAATTAAGTAGTGAGTGATTACACCCTGTGCAAGCAATTCAGTATATACTGAGGCAACATCCATCCTGCAGTGGTTAATTATTTGGCTTAAGAAGCAGATCTTCATCCATGGAAGCATTTGAAGGTCACTGCATTCAGACTATGTCTAATCCCAGCAGCTCAATGCACAGAACAGCACAGTTTACGTGTGCAGTAATTCCTGAAGAAACAAATGGTAAAGCATTGCAGTGAGAAGGGAAAGAGGTTCAGGTAACATCCAGGTAATCAGATTCACCCACTTTCCTTATGCAGCTGCACTGAACAGTTTGAAAACCCATGAATGTAAGGCTATGCTAGCCAGCAGGTCTGGCTTAGTCCTCTCACTTGTCAAAGTGCACAAGGTTGAAAGAACTTCACCTTTAAAGGTTAAATAAACCCATTTCTTGCTGAGGAAAAAAAAAAGTTTGAGTCTCCAACTGTCTATCATACAATCAAGAGCAACAGCACATTAAAAACTAAGATCTTGATGATGGCAACGCTATTTTATGATTTATAAGAACAGTTGCATTCTACCCTAATTTCCCAACTGAATAGCAGATGCTCTTCAGTAAAAAGCTGTTATCATTTTATCTGTTTTACAATATGCCACGTATATTTTGCCAATCATATTTTGGCTCTCATCACAGTGCCTGCTGTAATGCAATTGCATGCTTGTTTAATCAGTTCAGCATAATCTCGTGCTTTCAATACTGTGAGCACGCACTCACGTGCGCACACATCCACATCATATATTGCCCACACTATTCCCTTTTGCCTTGTAAAACAGAGATGCGTTGCTCCATCCATTTGTTAGGCAGAACAAGCCTTTGAAGGTCTGTGTGAAGTTCTACTTAAAATGGAAGGCATAAGACAGTACATGTTTTTTTTTTTTCCTACCTGGCTAAGCAGCTATTCATTAAAAAACATGGCCTTAATTGGTGTTGCCTCACATTTGTTTTAAGGCAGATTATTCAAAGTTACACATAGCACAACGTACACGGCTGTTATGCAGTTCAGAACCGTGAATCAAAAAAGCTACTTAAACTTTGTACCTCTGCAAATAAAGACTTTCATCTTCACACGCTTAGCAATTTATCCTCCCAAATTTCATCCATCAATCCATAGAGCTATGTCCCTTGAAGACACCTGATATCTGCTTTTCCTTTTGCAAGCCCTGATTATTACCAAGGCTGCTGACCCCAATTTACATGAAAATCTCCACTTTGTAAATCTACTAATGAAGAGACACATCCAGCTTGAGCTGAGTTTACTCTGTGGTGTAATAATGTTACAGAAGTTGGCAGCTGGGTCTGTGCCTTCCCAGCTCTTTATTTTTTCTTGTTACCCAGTTATTCCTGTGACAGTTATTCCTTCTGGCTCCCAGCTAAAATGACCACAGGGGTCCATGGTCAATCGATTTATTGGGTCTTGCACATAAAAACCCCAAGTCAACATTAATAAAGAGCAGTTCTCAGCACTTTGCTATACTACCATTGCACACGGTGTGCTTTTCATTAAGGGAGATCCAGAGGCTTTCACTGAATATCACATCACAGTGTGGTGTAGCCATTCCAGCAAAACCCCTCTGATTAACAGCATCAGAACTTATGATATCAAGCTCCTTCAGATATGTAGGAAAACCAACATGCTTGCAGTGAAGTGTTTTTCCTAGAAGAAAGCCTCCTGGATGAGTCTTGCAGGGTGATAGAATGTAAGATGTAATGTAAGAAGAAGGTCTCATTGCTGCAGTAACAGCTGGGGCCTGTGCACACTGTAGCCACATCTTTGCTTGGAATACAGATTTAGGAAATTTGCTACAACTTGTGCTCAGGTGATGCAGCACTTTATCCACCACATAGTATGGCTTCCTGTACTCTGGGGTGACCTTTCTGATTCCTGATCTATTCATTTCTGAGCAGCCATTATGTATGGATTAAAAGTGGCCAGGAAGCATGCCCAATTCTCTCTTAGAACTGAAAATCCGTAAGATATTTGAAGAAGAAGATATTTGACAAAAATATAAATTTCATTTCATTATGTAAAAAAATTGCATCATGGCAGAGCTTGCAATACATTTTTTCCTTCCACACAGTTCCTAAAGACACTCTCTCTACATACTGCTTGTACATCCTTCATTCAAACAGAAATGCAGAGCCCTGATGAATCCACAGGTTACAGTTCTGACTGTGATCACTGCCCTACCATTCTGTGAATCATAGAATGATTAGGGCTGGAAAAGACCACTAAGATCCTTCAGCCTATCCCCACCATGCCCACTCACCATGTCCCTCAGTGCTACATCTCCACAGTTCTTGAACACCTCCAGGGATGGTGACTCCCACACCTCCCTGGGCAAATGTGTTGTGAAAACATCAGGGAAGCACTGCGTTTGGATGAGGGGAGCCCACATTTAGGCATGGAAAGATTCAGAAAAAAAATAAATTGTCACCAACACTCTTCTGCTCTGTGAAGAAAGAATAAAGTTCATGTTGCTCTTGAGAAGTTTACTTGCTTATTCTGACAGAAAGAAGGAACCCCCATGTGATTTGTTGCAGTAGCTATAAAAGCTCTTTTGAAGGTAGAAAATGAAAATTAATCTAAGGTGATGCATCTGCACTAGAAGGAAAAGCAAAAAGCCCTTAGATTTCAGTGTGTCAAGAATGTGCTTCATTTTTTGAACACGAAGAAATTGCTGGAGCAGGTCAAAAATGCCACTTGAGAAAAACTAAATAATCTAGTAATTTTGATTTTAAAATTTGGAGTATGTTCAATAACTACTACCAGTATTTCCCCCAAATGTACTACATACATGTATTTCATTATGCCATGATATAATATTTATATGCATACATAATAAATATAGAACATGTTGAGAACAAATCCAAATCAATATCTTTAGTGTCTTGAAGTCAGTTTAAGTAGATGAAAAATGCTGATAATTATTTCTCTGGCTTTTCTAGTGGCATTTTACATAAAAAGCTTCCCCAGGTAATAATACTTTGAGTGGGTGTGTTTTTCAGCTCTGCAAACTGGCAGTGATTTTGCAGTTTACCATCTCTAGAAATGCTAATTAAAAGCTACAAACCCATATTTTTTTGTCTTCAGATTTTTCATGCTTCAAATCAATAGAATATCTCAGTGGTACCAGATTCATCCCCAGTCAGCTCTCTAAGCTGTTTGATACTGAGTGATTTTTTTTCCATGGTGCAGAGAAGCAGCAGCATATTCTGAACAATGAGAAAATATTAACTATTTCCATGCAAAGGTGTCCATGAGTAATGCATTGAGGGGAAGCATGGAGATTCCTTTATCTCAGCCATGTTTCACCATTAAAAACAACAAGGAATTTGGCCCAAAGGCAAAACTATCTCTCCTTGCCTTATAGACATATGTTCCCAAACCACTAAGAAATGCTTTTATCTTCCCTGTACAATAATTAGAGTGCATCAAAAGGCCAAGAAGGCACTGAACTACACCTGACTTATCGCTAGGTTTTGATATTTTAATGAAATGTGTTCCATTGTGGCTTTTTTCTTTGTTTCATCTTTACTTCAAGGACAGACATCTTGGGTGAAGCACTGCAAAGAAACACTATTTACATTTGTGCTGGAGAAACTCCACCAGCCACATCCATCTTCCTTAACCTTCAGAAAAAAGTCCTGCAGAACAGAGAAGGCAAACCAACATTTTTAACTCCTTCACAGAGTCCCTGGAGGCTTTGGAGATTTCTTCTCTGCTTTCAATGTTTTGCATTTTTCTACAGTTCTTCTCAACTATATACCTCTCTCAATCTCGTACAATACCAATTTCTAATGAGTTTGATCTGCTGAAATATATTAAATGCAAATGCAAGGCACAGTGACATGATTATAGCTTGCATAGGAAGTAGAACATTCTAGCTGCTTTAAACTAAACGAGTGGAAATTTAAGTTAGATATTGGGAAGAAATTCCTTACTAAGAGGGCAGTGAGGTCCTGGCAGTGCTGCCCAGAGAGCTGTGGATGCCCCATCCCTGGAGGTGCCCAAGGCCAGGCTGGATGGGGCCCTGGGCAGCCTGAATTGGTGGGGGGCAAACAATCCATGGAAGGGGGTTGGGACTGGGGCTGGGTGGGTTTTAAGGCTCATTTTAACCTAAAATATTCCATGATTCGGTGATTCTGTGAAATGCAGCAGGAGTGAGTTATTAGGTTTTGCTGTAGTGGCACTAAGCCTCATGGCCCTCCTGTTTCCCAGCCTTGCAGCAAGAACAGAGCACAAGGCTGATTTGTGTTCCTTGTAGTTTCTTGGCTGGGAAAGTCTGTTGGTCATTTAATTAATTGTAAAGCTCTGTTAAAGATGAGGATGTCTTCAGGTGTCTGAGAAAACAATAAAATTGAACTGTTTCCCAGTTTATTGGTCTATAGGGTTATCATAGTCACTGGGAAAACGAGCTGATGGTTTGAACGTATTGATTCCATAGCAACACGTTGAAGTGCAGATATATACTCCTGTACAATAAATCTAGGTACCAGGCTGACACAATATTCTCTTGAGCTGTACGGCAACTAAGTGCAAATGCTGCCTATGAAGAAAAGTGGAAGCATGATCAATAAATATCTTTTAATCAACATGTTCAAGAAACATTTTATTTCTCAAGGAGAGAAAAAAAGCAAACATGATGGCAAGGATGGTGAAAGTCCATTTAAAAGTACTGAGCTCCTTTGCCACTATCTCAGTTTTCAGAAAATAGCACACGTCTGTTCTCGTTCATAAACATCCCAGCAAACCATGTTATCGGACCCGGAGTACAATGGAAGGGCATCTGGCCTCTCAGCTATAGCACATTTTGTAGCAGAGGAAAAAGGATAAGGACATCAAGCTCACTTATGCTCACGTGAGAAGTGCACTGGCTCTGTTAGAGAGCCAGACGGCCCCAGTTCTCACATCACTGCTCATGCTGCTGGCCATTTTCTAAAGCAATCAGAAATGCTGCTGTACCATATTAGCTGCCCAAGACAGACAGAGTCGGCTGCTTTCTAATTATAAGATACTGCTTCTCATTGGAACAGGGAGATGGGTTTCTCCCAAGCAGTAAAACACCAGATCCGATCACTTCTGTTTTCTGTAGAGTTCACTTTTTCAGGCTTATCCTCCTTTTATATTGGATTGATGAGGCACAATCTCACCAGGCTCCAGTTTACTGTCATGGAATTAAAAGCAGAACTGTGAACTCTGCTGCTAATATTGCATGGGTGCCTTATAAAGTCATTTTAACCTCCAGCCCACGTATTCTTTTTGCAAGTTAATGTGGCATGTTTCAAGGAGAAGTGAACAGAATTGTGATGTTCAGAGAATTCTCCTGAGAGTTGCCACATCAGATAAGAAAATCAAGTCTGGTATCTTGGTCTCAGGGTCAGTAACAGTTGAATCATTGAGTTTAGCATCCGCCCCTCTTGACCATGTCATCTGCCTTTTGTGAAGCAAAATGGAAATGTCTCACTAGATGGCCCCAGGAGTTGGATTTGATCCATAGCTGCTTAAACTACACCTGTGAATTAAAGCTGCTTCACACACAACCTCTAAACGTCACTAAACTGCAGGAATGCAAATAGATGATGGTGTATGATGACTTCAAATTACAGTAAAGTGATCCATGGAGAGGGGAAAAACTGCTATCAAGAGAGTAAGTGAATGCAAAAGAAGACATTGGTAACCTTGATTTACGTGTTCTGCTGATGTACAGCTCCTCCCCAAGGATGAGATAGAGAGGCGAATGTGAAATAGAGTGAAGGAGGCAAGGGACAGAGCTTGATATGCATAAATATGGGTGAAACTGGTTTGGATTAGAGCAGCAGTTACTCTAGACTAGTACCTAGCCAAGCAGATCAGTATCTGGTTGAGCAGTCCAGTCTCTGTGGCTGGCTTATCTGACCTCATACAAATCATCAGGTTTGAAGGGGTTCATGTGTTCTTCCTCTCCTATGAATGAGAGATATTCCTATGCTCAGTAATCCTAGAAGCATCATCCTGGAGCAGCAGAGGACTTAGATGCTTCTGGATGACCCACAGATGAGGAGATACCAGAAGATTCTGTGGATTGATATTCAGGCTCTGACTCCTGAGCCAGGCTGTCTTCATAGAATCATAGAATCATTTGTGTTGGAAGGGACCCTTAAGGGCAATCTGGTCCAACCCCTCTGCAATGACAGTGACACCCACAGCTCCGTCAGGTGCTCAGAGCCCCATCCAGCCTGACCTTGGCTGTCTCCAGGGATGGGAGTTTTATTACTCCATCATGTCATGGGTATAAACTGCGGCATCTCCGCAAACACAACAGTGTATGTTCTGTGTTGACAGCCAGCAAGCCAAGCAATGGTTTCACTGATTATTTGCTCCCTAATCAGAGAAAAGTCTCTTGTGGTTTTTCAACTCAATGCCACGGGACCCAACTTATCTGCTGCGTGCAAAAGGGGAGAGAATGCACTAAGCCCCCCCTTCCCTGAGCAGCTGAGGTAGGGCAATGACAGACTGACCTCTAAATGGAATTTATGTCATCCTTTTCTCCACATCAGGCAATGTAAATGTTCTCCCTGCCTCATTTTCCTTTTAAGAGAAACCTTGCTGTTCCCTTCAACTCTCATGTGATGAATGCAGTAATGCATTTTGAGTCTGCTTTATGCATATCATGCCTACCTCATTTCATTCTTCCGCCAACAATCAGACAATTTGAAAGACTTATAGCTAATGTTTGAGCCTTTTCAAAAAAGCAGCATATGCTCCTAATTTCCGTTAATAGTCCACTTTCATTCAATTTATCTAGTTTTGCTCATTCTCTGTAGACTGAAAGAATGCATTTATATTCACGTTTTCCTCGTAAAGAGAAGTTTACTTGGGGGATGGAGTAATAACATCTTTTAACTTTAAGCAGTTTGTTTTAAAAAATTGTTTCCATTAAAAGAATAAGAGCAAAAACTTCTTTACAAATTCTGTCTTATTTGTGCATAATTTAAATGGAGAAATGCTACTCTTCTATTATGTTAATGATTTCAAAAGAGGGTTAAAATTTTTACCTGTAAAGAGCAATCAAACATCTCTTCTTGCAACAGAAAAGGCATCATTAAAAATAAAGAGACAAGTGCATATTTAAATGAAAGATCCAACATGAGAATAGATGAGAGTGATTTGTGTCTTGAAGCTTTGCTGTCACTTACACTATGCCTTATGAGCATTTAATGAATGCTCACAGAAAAAAAAAATCTGCTTATTTTCCTTGGGGACAAGGAAGACATCAGCCATTTTTTGGGGACAAAACTTAATGTATTTTCTTTCATCTCTGTAGATGACGCTCTCCAACAGAAGATGTATTTGGCATACAGCTTTTAAAACTGATGCTTAAGTACTCACTGCAGCCTTGCAACTGTTCAGTAACATTACTTGTTATTTACTCCTGGATGCACTGTTCCTTTGCTTCAAGGGAGCCTCGGTTTACCAGTTTCACGCAGCAAGCTATCACCTAGCAAAGAAACAGGAGGACCCTGCAGGAAACTATGTCGTGTCATTTTCCTATCTGCTGTCAGCATCCCTATATCCATTTCCCTGGCAGCACAAACCGTACCCCACAACCTCAGCCAGCATAGATGCTGCCCCTAAACAAGGGACAGCCCATGCCATCCTCACCACCTGAGTGACACCCAGAGCCAGAGAAGTGGTGTGTGGTTTGTTGCAGACACTGAAGCGATGCAGTGATACTTCATGGTATGGAGCTTTCTGTGGTGAGAGCTGCATTTACAACTGCAAGATCTGTGTTGGCTACCTACAGGTTGATAGTAAAGCTTTTTGTACTTCACCTTCGTGCTGTGTGTTAACATTTCGCTGTAACCTGCCTTAGGGTACCCCCAGATTTCAGGTTAGCAGTGCATTAGAGCATGCTTAGCTTTAAGCAGGCCCACTCTCAAACCCTGTTGGAATCAATCAGGAGTGAAATTGAGTAGCACATACTGAGCCCCCACTTGTTATATTCAGTGTCAGAAGATATTTTCCAGCATGCTCTGTGTAATCAAGGGTATATGTAAATATAATGACATGAGCAATTCCTCAATTAATCTTGATATTACTCTTATCAGCTTTGATCAACTCACCTTGAGACCAACCAATACAAGCTGAAGTTTATGGATTCCTCACATCTGTCCTGAACATAGCTTTGATAAAGCTCGTAAGAAAACAGCAGAGCAGAGAAGCCTCTTAATACTTGCTTTAATGTTTGCTTTTCTTTCCAGTACTGCTGCTTCTGTGTGTAGATCTGAGTACTTTCCTCAGAGTAAAGTAGAATAAAACTCACCTGACAGGTGAGTAAAACTGTGACAAAATCAGTCACCAGCACAGAATCAAAACCAGCACAGAGAAACAAAGTGATGCACAGAGCACCACAGGCTGCCTCATGGGAGGACTCCTTCCCCAGGTGTGCCAGACAAGGTGGAGAAACTCAGTACCCAGCTGTGAGTAATAAACCTTAAAAAGGACTCAGCAAAACAATGTTTTTTTTCCAGGTACTTCCTTTTGAAACAGATTCTTTGTAGCATAGCATGCAAGTTCTTAGCGGTTTCCATAGAAGCAGATGAAAAAAGCCACCATGGCTTCTGGGAGTAAACCAATACGAAGGGCTACCTTCCATTACCTGCCGCAATGCACTGGACCACTAGGAAGAGCCAAGGCAGCAAAGCCTTGTTTTGGAAAATGTTTTGTTATCAGCTGCTAAGACAACACAGATTTTACTCCAGACATTAAATGTAGCTTTTAAATACAGCTTGTTCTTCATATTACAACTTGCACAGTCCCAGGTGGTACCCGGTACATTTTCACATTACTTAAAATGCTAATGTATTCCAACTTCTTCAGCTGTTGTTTAACACACGCAAGAGTGGCGTACACCTTAAGTGAGAGCATGAATAAAGAGCAAAATCACAAAGCTTGAATCTGGGTATTTCATTAAATGCTGCCACTAGACCTCCTCCTCCTCTTTCTGCCCCCATCCTCTGCAAGAAAGAAATGGAAGCAAAATATCGAATGGTTCAAGGCTCCTCTTTAGCAAGCTATAATTTAACCTCAGGTTATCTTGACATTCACATGCTGAAGGGAACACTTAGCGCATGTCATTGCGTGAGAACAGCTAAATGAGAACAAAAATAAAGAGAAAGAGGTCAGAAAGGAAAGAATAATAGTACAAGCAATTTACACATCTCTATGAAGCAGGGGCAATTTTGTAAGAGTGTGCTGTGTCAATAGATCTAACGTTCAGAGAAATGCAAAAATTAAGCATTATCTACAGGTAAACCTGCGAACTGAGGATGGATGACACACAATTATTTACGCAACATGCTAATGGTCTGCTAAGGAGTGGCAGAAACCCTGTATCTCACTTCTGGAAGCTCTCATGTCGTTTCATATCTTTGCCCATGTGTGCCCCTCACCTAAACACTGCTCATGTAGCTCATGTATACAACATTAATATATTGGCAGGATAGGTATTTTAGCAGTGGATTATACATTTCTATCTTTAATGCTTCAGGTCCAGGGGTAAGTGACAAAAAATGAATAAACACTGAAATGATGAACAATGGCAAGTATGATGGCTAATTACATACAAAGTAAGCATTGTGGTGAAGCAGTATTGCCCTTGGCTGAGGTGATTGAGAGCACAGACACTCCTACTCATGTTCATATATAATGCAAAGGAAAGGCAGATTAGATTAACACAGTATCACCAGTGACTATATATATTTATACAATCATAGAATTATAGAAACATTAAGGTTGGAAAAGACCACTAAGATCATGTAGTCCAACCTCTGTTCACCCCGTATCCCTCAGTGCCACATCTCCATGGATCTTGAACACCTCCAGGGATGGTGAATCCACCACCTCCTTGGGCAGCCTGTGCCACAGCATTGCCACTCTTCCTGAGAAGAGATTTTTCCTAACGTGCAATCTGAACCTCCCCTGGCACAACTTAAGGCCATTACCACTTGAACTGAGCAACTGCAGAGCCATCCTTGCAAGCTGACAGCTTGAAATGCCCCCTCTCAGCATCTGTCTGACGTGGACAAGCCTTTTAGCCTGTTGCTTGGTGGAAAAACTACTCAAGTATTATTCTACAGAATTAGCAGCTAACATCACTTCTCTTCCTGAAGCTCTTTCTCTAGCACAAAATATGTCACATCTTTCTGCTCTGGGTGGACTTGTCTGTAGAGTAAAATATGCAGGGAATCACTGTGTAATGCATCCTGATGATTTCTTCAACTTTCTGTTTGACATGCTGTGGAAAACAGTATAAAAGACCAGTAGATCATGATAAATAACCTATCAGTATCAGATGACTGTATTATCAAAAATACTAAAAAAAAGGTAATTATTTTCTGTGTGCTTTATAGCCTCCCAGGAGTAACAGACAGACACTCCCCCTCACACAACACTGTAATATTTCACCTATCAAGGACATAACCCTGGTTATTTACAGATTGTAATGAGAGTGCCCACACTTTGATGTTACCATAAATAAGCAGGTAAAACTGCTGACTTTCAAGAAACTCAGCTTGATTGCCTGGAAGATGTTATTATTTTAATAAAAAAGAATGGCATGTATAATGATTAAATTTATATCAAGCACACAACTAGGTTCCACTGAAGGATAAGCAGTCAGTTCTTTCTTCACAGCCTGTGCTTTAGAAAAATTGGTCACCAATTTTCAGGAAGAAGTGGATCTCTGCTCAAATTACGTAAGGAAATTCTTCCTGAAATTGCCTGAAAGCAAAGGTCTATCTGGTTGTGATGGATTTCAGTAGAACAAAGGCTTGATACTTGTTAGATATGACAACCTCTGTCAGAAAAACAGTAGTATGTAAGATGTAGGAGACACAGAAGTGAAAGAGCTCTATAAGCATCCATATATGCATTAGTCTTTTCTGGTGAAGTGATACCTCAGACTTCTTGTATAACCTTTACCTTAAAATATCAGCTGTAAACACATTTCAAAACATAATTTAGGGTAAACCTATCGAACAATATGCAAATAAAAAAATATGCAAAGGAAAAGGGACATGAATATAAATAGAGCATCAAAGCCAACCTATCAAACATAAAACAACCAACCAAATGAGCAAATAACCAAACAACACCTAAAACACACTAAACAAACAAAAAAATCTGTAACTCTCTTTTTTCCCCCCATTGGCTTTTGCAAGTTGTGCTTGTTCTGGGTATGTGAATCTTGCTATAATTTCAGCAAAGCTTTTGTGCCACATGATGTTGAAGAAGAATAGTTTCATTTTGCAGTGCTGAGGGACTTAGAGATGTTCATCCATTTTTACTATGAAGAAAGTTCATCTCCATCTAACCCACCACTGAAGATCCCAATCTTTAAGTTAATCTTAATACAAGGGCTTTTCCACATTATCAGTAATGCAGCCCACCAACTGGCCTGCAACTGGTTCTGTGTATCCAGTACCCCCATTACAGTGTGTGTGGGATTTCGTTTTTGAGGAGCTCTACTGCAATTGGCAGAACTGTTATTAGCATTTGTCTACTGGTGTACATCTGGAACATATGTATCTAGAAATATGTTTTATTATTTAATAAATAATAGCTTAATGTCAGCCAGAAACTAATCCAAGCACTTCAAGACTTCTCCTTAATGTCAGCCAAACTGTGGTAAGAGGAAAAAATATCAGAATATGTGTTTTAGAAAAAAAGCCAAATCCAAATCAAAACAGCTAAAGAATATACCTGGAAGGAATCAGGATCAAAACGCTAACGATGGCCTTTGTGCTGTAAGAGAGGTGGTAACTGGTGGCCACTGAAAATAGAAACACATGAGTGGATCAAGTGAACAGGATCTCATTTCTTCATATCATGGGGATGCATTCATTCACTGATAGTAGGTATCATACATATTACATCAACATCTGTGCCTGTGCTGTTTCAAAAATGTCTACATACAGACAGACCCAGATAATATAGGTTGGATTTCTTTGTCCTAATTTAAGATAAGCAAATCTTAAAAATGCTAAATGCTAAATGCATAAGTCTGAGACAGGCCCTCTTGTATTCAACAAAGAGATTTCATACTTATGGGATGCAATCCTCCAATGTCTCACAGACACTTTTTTTGACGAGAGGAAACCACAGACAAATAGATATCTTTGTTGACTACGAGAGGAGATTATCACAGCATGTTCAGACTTACACAGAACATGTGAACATTCATGTGATGAATGTTACCTTTCCATTTATTTCTATTTTTTTCAAAAACCGTTGGTTTGAGGAAGTGCAAATATTCATTAATGAATAAAGGCTTCATACTTTTTGCATTTGTGACACAGTGAAGAGTGAGTTTCCATGTAAAATCAAATTCTATGCAAGTGCCAAATGACTTTGGAAGCTGAACACTACTTTTTGAGATGAATGTATTCACAAAGGTACCATTCAGAGACTGAACAATGGGAGTGAAGAGGGTCGTTTTTCACATCAATGCATATCTGTTCAAAACATCTTCTTGCAAACAGAATCCTCTGAGACAAACTACCAGGTATGACTTTGTTGAGCCAGGAGTGTTGATTGATTCGTATTGTCATGTCATTCTTAACAACGGTTTGAACTTACTGCTCCCTTTTCCCTTGGTGAAATCTTTAATCAGGAGAAAGCTGAAAAAGACAACCAAAGAGGAATTCTCTATCCTTCCCACTTCCCAGGGTCATCCTGCAGTGAGAAGCATGGACAGGGAGGAGCATGTGAGTCCAGCCTAATGATTGCCATTCCGCCTATTGAAGACTGTATAGGAAGGGTCACTTCTTTCTCACTTTCTCAATTTTTATTTTTCCTTGAATTTACATTTTTCTAAAGGCAGCAACAAGCAGAGGCAAAATGCTTTCAAACCTGAGTCTCCCAGCAGCCTTACTGACCCTCCTGTATGGGATATTCTAGAGGAATAAACAGTCTGAAACAAATAACATTCAGTATGAAATTCTCTGTACCCTATGCTTTCATAGTTTATCCTCCAACCACCATCCATTATGCTTAAACAAGCTTGTAGCTTCTTTATGTTCAAACATAAAATTGTTTATAGCTCCCACTACTTTCCTACACACCAGTGTCCTACCTTATTGTTCCTTCAAAGTGTTCTTAAAAGATATTTTTTCTTCCTTTTATGAGACCTTCTGTTCTAGTAAGCAGCTCTGTCCACAGAAATTTCTGAAAAGATGGTTGGAATTAGCTACCTGAGACGTAAGTATGGTCTGGCATTCAAAATTTAGCCAAACTCCACTTTAAAAAATAACCTTTGAGAGGTTTTTCTTACCCTTAATCTTCAGGATAAGACAGGATGTGGAGAAATCTTTAGATTAAAGAGGGGTTTTTTGTTCTGACTCAGCCTTTGTAAGATGATTTGCTAACATTTACTGACACTTTTTCTTCTTTGCAGGGCACAGCCTTTAATTTGTTCCTAGCACTTAGAGAATGACTTGTTAAACCTCTGTGCCTTGCTATGTCATAAACTTCAGGCAACAAAATTGAAGCATGCCAGGTCTGAAATCAGGCACTCAGGGGATAGACTACGGAAATATTCAGGGAAATCTCTGAGCAGATGCTTTTTTGGCGTGGGCTTTTTTTCCGTAACAGAAACCATCTGTTTCTTCTTCTTCCCCCCACCCCCACCCCCTTTTTTTTTTTTAAACTAGTGCAAAAAAAGTCTTCTCTCAAAACGATCTGAGTATCTCATCAAAAATGCAAAATCTTCAAAAGGCACTCACGGCCAGAGCAGATTTTGTATGCCCATCCTGCTGATTGTCAACCAGAGGAATTCAGTCATGAGCATCTGCTGAAAATATAATTCTTGAAAGACTCAGCTTTGGTCCTGGACACCTGTTTTCCCAGCCCATCACTTTCATCATCAGAAACCCAGATGTCCTGTGGTGCTGAGAGGTTCTCCAGCTCTTCTTACCTCTGTAGATGCTACACACTGTGCTATGAAGCCTCCTTCAGCACACAGACAGAACTCACCTGAAAGAATATGGTTTTCTCTGAGGAGTAGAAAGTCATCTGTTGATCATATGATATAGACAGATGACATGAAGGACTGAATTTGAGCCTAATACATATTGAAGACATGCATTTGTAACAGCAGAGACAGACCAATGGGGAGCCAGTCATCATTCTTACAGCCTCTGCATTCTTTAATGTGGCAGCTTGTCCTGTTAACATACAGAGAAGCAGCTCTCACACATGGTGCCTGTCTCACTGCATCCCAGCTTTGTTTCCAGCTTGAATCACAATCTTGTATCAGTGGGAGTGAAGCACACCTGGGTGTCACTTTACCTGCAGCCTATGCATCCCCTTCAATATGTCCACGTTGTCTTACTTGCGTGCAATTTTTGACCACAAAGCAGGGGCATACCTGGATCTGTGGAGGTCACAAATTCTCAGTTGCCACTTGACACATGTAAAATGCAATTACATCCCAATATTAATTAAGTAGTTCAATACATCAGTTCTCAAAGTGAGTTCTCAAAGAAGCTGAACCTCTCTATGAACAGCACTTAAAGGATTTATTTCTTTATTTCTACATTAATGGTAGTTAGAGGTGAGCTTCCCTCTATTGTAACTTCTTGGAGGTGTTCAAGAAACATGGAGAGGTGGCACTGAGGGGCTTTTTTAGAGGGCATGGTGGGGATGGGCTGATGGTTGGACTAGATGATCTTAGTGGGCTTATCCAACTTTAACGATTCTATGATTCTATAGCTCCGTGATTCTATACCTGCCTTCTGTTCTTCAGTCAATGGGAAGCCTCTGATTTCTTGTAATGTTCAGAATTAAGCATCTGAAAGTTTTGCACTTGCAATTCATAAAACCCATGAGCCACTTAGAGATTGCTTCTCAGTGTAAGGCTCTTCCATGGCTTCTCCACTTCTCCCTGCAGATAATTATGGGTGCAGAGATATGAGTCAGAGTACCCAATAGTTTAATATTCCATGACCTTCTGGTGTTTATGGCAGTCAAACTACAGTTTTGTGGTCTAATCTTTCTGCTCAACTCATGGGTACACACACACTTTGTGTCAGGATCTTGACACATTTTTTCATTGAAGGTGCACTTTTTTTCAGCCGAGGCATTGATCTAATATACTACTCTGCTTGTTGTTCCCAATTCTAGTGCAAAAACAGCTATTCAATACGATGGAAACCGAAGAATAGCAAGATGTTGCCAGACCTGTAATGCAGAATGGTATAACGGCTACCACAGCGTCTGTTTGGGCAAGGATGAGACAAGATGATTTTGTAGCTATGTCGTTCCATAGACCCAGATTTCCCTTCCTTCTATGCAGGGACTCTAGCTACTGCCACTGCTTTTAGGTGATATAATAGAATTGGATGGCTGTAGAGCCTCTCAATGCTAACATGTGGGATTGCAAGTAGAAATAGCTAGCTATTGCCCCTAGCCCAATTCAGAAAAGACAGCATGCGGTCTCCTGATGACTGGGTTCAGGGTTATTTCCCAGCGAGGGCTGGTCCAGATGGGTGAACAGTTTGAGTGGAGCCATAAATATTATCCATTTCTCATCCAATTCCAAAATTCCCTCTGCTTTGGTAATTGGAAATGGAAATTGAAGAATGAGAAATTGATTTCTTCTTCACTTTTGTGACATATAGAGAAAAGAAATGACATGCGATGTTTGCGAATATCTTCCCAGCCCACCCAGATCTAAGATAATGAGCTTTTCCTGGCATCAGGTAATTCTCTCTTGTGTGCTCTCTCCTTTTCTTTTTCCATAAATGCAGGTATCCCTGCAGATAACAGAAGATTAAACTCCTCAGTCTGAAACTGAACTACACATCACTCACACAGCAAACATAATACAGAAAAAAAATCTCCTTCTTTTTCTTCTTTATTAAACACCATCACTTAATTTAGAATGCAAATCAATATATTAATAAGGAATGTGTAATTTTTAATGTCATCTGTGCAATCACCCTCTTAGATTGATTCTACATTGAGCTCATTGTATTATTGTTAGTGACTGAAAACTCACACCGTACTTTATCAGCCAAAGCCTGTCTCCAAGAACTTTCTAATTAGTGCTACTAATCACTTATTCCCTCTCACTGAGACTAATGTATTATTACAAAGACTTGTGAAATACGTCCAACAACATATACGTCTTGTTAAAATGACACTCAGGAGATACCATTACCCATATCCATCAATGACACTTAATCCATCACGTGGAAATATTGCTTAAATACCACTACCACAGTCAGCTGGGCACAGGCATCTTCTGTGAGGCTGCTAGGCACAGTGCCTCCCTGCTTATAGCTCTGGCATACAGCCACCCTCTTACATCATATAGCAATTAATGTACCCTTACTTAGATAACAAGGAGTTAGAGAGGCAGTGGAAAGAAGCAGCGGTTTGGGACAACTGACGAAATTAGCTGCAGGAAATCTACTTTGTAATAAAACTGTTCATAAAAGTGAAATGTCATTTAAAGGCACAATTTCCATGGGGAATAAGATTTTATGTCTGCATGCATCTTTAAGGCAAGGAGTTTTTTGTTTTGTTTTGTTTTGTTTTTTGTCTTTTAATGCTTTTTTCATTTAAATGGTTTTATAGAAACCCAGAATATACATAGACATCTTTAAGCCCATGGGAATCTCATTATGTGTTGTGGATACACAACTCTTTTTTTTATTTTAATTCAGGATGATTTAAGATGCTGCAATCATTTAGCTATGAAAAACACTTAGATCACAGGAGTGAGGATAATTAACAGTATGTTTAAATGAATACACCAATTTCTTTTTAAGTAGAAAAAAAAGATCCTATTTTAAACTGATAAGTTACACCAATGCAATTTGATTATTTTCCTCTTTTCCTTCTGTTTGAATACAAAACCAACTTTAAAATCATCTTTACAGATTCCTGAGAAAGACACACTCCAGTCTCTCCAAAACCAGCAGGATGTATTACAAAGCTCCTCCTTTTGACATGAATTCAGATTCCTATTGTATCTAAATGTCATGAAACATTCTGGTATCTGTATAAAAATGCTTTGAAATTGGAATGATTTATGAGGGGAAATTAAAAAATAAAATTAAAAAACAAACAAACAAACAAAAAAAACAAAAACCCCACAATCTTATTGCTTGGACCAGAACACAACCCTCTGTGAGTGGCTTAGGAGAAGCTTTTCAAGCAGGAGCCAGATGCAGTTTGGTCACAGGGGAACCAGAAAATAGTGAATCGTTTTTTTCCTCAAGGCAAGGAGAATTCTCAAAGACCCCCGCTGACCAGAATGCAGCATGTCATCTCCCTAAATGCCTAGATTTTTTTTCTGCTGTGAGATGTTCTTCAAGCTTTACTTCCTTACAGTATTACAAATTCCTAATGAAACTCGTTTACTTTGTGAATTTAGGCATGGTGAAAAGCCCTATTCCTACTGATAGAACCTGAAGAGCCTGAAATAACAAAGGAGTGCAGTGGAGCACTCCTGAGATCACAAAACAATAACAACAAGTCTACAAAGAGGGCTTAAGAATATCAAAAAGATTAATATTACAAAGAAAGGCTTTGCAGATCTATAGCTGACATTAACCCCACTGCTCTCCCCATGAGAGTATTCATTTACAGCCTACAGACAGCACAATGACAACAGCCATTTGCAAGTGTTCCAGTTATTTTAATTATTTCCACACCTGTGGAAATGAATCTGTAGAAATGATGAAGATAAGGCTGCAGAGGTGGGCAGGTGTGAAATCAGCAGCTGTGACTGCTGAGGACAGGATCAGCCTTGCAAAGCCTCTGGATGTAAGTTTTGGATTTGTACAACCATAGAATCATTAAGGTTGGATAGGACCACCAGTCCAGCCCCAACCCATTCCCACCATGCCCACTGCCCACATCCCTCAGTGCCACATCCCCATGGCTCTCAAATACCTCCAGGCACAACGACTCCACCACCTCCCTAAGCAGCTGTGTCAGTGCCTCACCACCCTTTCTGAGAAGAAATTTTTCCTAATATCCAACCTGAAAACATCTCACAGTGTGTTAACACCTCACAGTCAACAGCAGTAGTTGTATTCCACCAAAACTAACATGACTTCACCCACTGTGCTCTTCCCTTTCCTCATCCCGCTCCAAAAACCCTCCCCTGCACAAAGACTTCATTTCAAATGCGATTTGAAAGTGTCTCGGTCCAATTCAGGGATTGGACATCACACCAGACAAAGAGATGCCAGATCTGGAAGCAGGGCATAAGGCTGATTTCCTTGTGTACCTACAGCAGGTGCAATTTTTCTCTCCAGCACCTACAGTTGCGTGCAGTCTCTGTGCGTATGCATACAAAGGGAAACAGATTCACATGTGGAAAGACAGACCTGCTAAAAGCAGTCCTGCAAGATTACAGAGGAATGAAGTTCCCTCGTTCTAATTAAAGCTGAAACTCGCTTCTCATTATGGCCCTGATTACATTTTGAACAGATGTACTTTCAGCACATGCAACAGTTCTGACATTGTAAGAATCTGAATGCACTGTGGCCTCAACTACAGAGAGGTTAAATTTAAGAGTGAGGTATTTTCAGAAGCCATCTCCATGAGCATCCACCAGCCTGACAAGAGAAAGCATCTCTGAACTGCCCTTTCATATCACCTACAGGTCTGGGTCTGAAATTCACTTACTTTTATTTTTCTAGGGCTGTAGATTCAGGCAGGAAAGAAAAGGCATAGATAAAATTCCTCACAGGAACAAATGGCAATGCAAAAATTCCTGTGTCCTGTTAATATGGAACTGTATGTGTTTAACAAGAAAGAAAAATGGTGGAAAAAGTGTGAAGAGACAAAAACTCCAGGCCCATATGAACTACTGAGCAAAACAGTCTTTAAAATAGCAAATGTATTGAAAAGAGAAATTTGGAAAAGCTTGTGAATCTCTATGGGAGCTCCCTCAACAGCTGGAAACATCACATTTCCATCAGGCCATGCACTGCCAGCCATTCCCAAATTCCACATCTGACTCTGCTTTCTCATACTGCAAGCTGGGTTATCTTCACTGAGAACAAATGCTTTTATGTAAAAGTAAAGTGAACAGGATGAATCAGTAAAGGGTCTTAAATTTGCCAGACTGCTGTAGGAAGAGTTCTGTTTCTATCTAATCTCCCCATTTTCCTTACTGCAAATGACAGAACCAACCACAAACCAACAACCACAAATGCTCACAGAATTAAAAACTGGAAATGAGGGACTGCACCTGGAAAGGACCACGAGTCTTACTGTCTCTTGATATATACAGAGAAAATTACCACATTGCACATGCACAGGAGTTATTCAAGGTGTCTAGAAAACTAGAGAAAACAATATGAATATACAGCTTTGCTCTTAATACCCTTTACTTTTATCCTCAGAGTGTGCTAGTGCATTCAAGAAATGTGTCTTGTGGTACTGGATATTCAGAAGCAATAGCTACTATGAAAAGAATCTTCAAAGATCCCAATGGCCACCCTCAAGTTGAATTTGGTAAATCAATTCAATTGATAATCTGTTATTTCTTGCGTCAAATTCTACAGACAATATAAACCTAGGCAATACTGGTCAACAGCAATGGGAAATAGAGCTACTTGGATTATGCGTGCAAATAAACCTAGAGCAAGAGTGAGTCTTCTGAGTGCACTTATTTATGCAATCCTTTCCTCTTATCTATGCGAGTATCAACTTAGTGTATCAACAGCAGTTCACATTCAGTTTTACCACTGGACCTACTGTGCCTTCTGAAAAGGTAGTTCTTTAAATTCATTCCATTAGAGGACTTACTGGTCTGTTTTGTTCAGTTACTACAGCAATGATCACTGTTAGATAGATATAGATAGATAGATGCTGTCTAATTCTACACTAAAGTTATACTGCAGCCAATACGAGATCCAGCCAGTTTTCTAATTCTACCCGTATGTTATAAGGGTTTGCCACATATTTTAAAGTAAGTGCTACATATGTCATCAACTTTGTGGTAAATATGTCTATTTTTCCTCCTGGAATTACAGAAGAGAGAGGTTAGTGTCTGGTACCTTTCATTATTTATTGTCTCAATTCAGTACAATTCAATATATTGTGCTAATTTTCTTTTCCTTTTTTAAAAGAAATAATAATCTGTCACTGAGGTTGTAGCAGCTTCAATGTTAATGGAATTGTATGAGACAATGTCATTGAAATTGGATCGGTCCAACTGGAATCATTATTGTTCGTCGATTGAGGTCTTAATGGCTCCATCAATCGATGCGTATAGGACAGAGCCCAAGGTGTTTTGAGGAAGCTCTAAGGTGCATCTGAGTGTGTTGAGCCTTCGTGCACCTTTGAAACACAACAACATTAATTAAAAGGAACTGTTCTGAAATCTACTAGAGACCCTGCAGATCATGCAGCAAAAGGCTCATTTAGAGCTATCATGGCTGATCACGAGTGTATAGCTTGTGAATCACTGAAATAGTAGATCACAAGGGACACCACTAAACATTTAAGGATCATTCATCTGCAGGTCTAGAGCTATATGATTGCAATTCCTTAGGAAGCTTTTAGTAAAGCAATAATTTATGTATAATTCTACTGGTCTCTTTCCTCCATTTAATCTTTTGTCCAAATATTGCTAAAAATTCCCGCAGGAGCCATAATTCATTACTCATTCACAATCTTGGACATGTCTGTATTTTTGTCTGGAAGGAATATCACAAAACACTAAACACAGTGAACTTCTGGCCTTGTTTTCTGAGTGCTGTAAAAGAAACAGCTCTTTCAGCAGAGCAGAATGATTGTATCTAATAAAAATCAGTACAGTGCTGGAGATCTTTCTGTTTGATACACCACATTGCCCAAATCCTAGCACTAGTATAAGTTAGGCAGCACAGGTGCCTACAGAACAACATTTCTGAGTCTGATGGATGATACTGAGGAACTTTCTTTAATAGAGTAGAACACCCTGACACCAATTTTGCATAATTGCTATCAAACTCATGAGAATCTTAGCACAGGACATGGGTATTGAATTATACAGACTTTCTGGCAATTTCCAGGAAGTAAAGAAGGTGCATGAATCCCAAGATCCCTATCTATGCTATGAGTATGTTGACTTACAAAGGGGTCCTCTCACTACGAAGCACCAATCCACTCTGTTCTAACTCTTCAGTGGAGTGATGAGGAACGAATGAGGTTCTCAGTATCTTTCCCCAGCAAGATATATCAGATAAGGATTTCAATCCTAACTTCATTTCTACTTCCACAGCATTCTTCATCTTTGCAGTTCACTGATACGATCCCATCAAGGGATGTTTTTCTTAAGGAACGTATTAATTTATCATTTGGTGGCTACTTCCTCTGCTGATCATGTCATAATTCTCCCTTTTGACAAGCAAGTTTTTCAGTAGAAATTTAGAAAGCTGATGAAGTGATATACATTAAGCTAAATCTAGTCAGCTTTTTATTCATTAAGACCAACAGTCAATTTCAAGTGAACTTAACACTTAAAAATTAAACTTAGTTTGAATTTTCTGTTCAGATTTTTAACTGCTAAGATGTTTTCTTTTGGTATAGGATCCCATTCCACTTCTTTTTCTAAGAAATCCTAGAAATTTCGTTTTGCTTTTGTAACTCTCTTGTCTCACAGGAGCTGCATTCTCCACACCTTGTGCTCCTATTTTGGCCATAAAAATAAATCAGGGAGTAAAAGCAGGAGGTAAGTGCATCACAGAGAAAATTCTGAAAGGAATGAAAAACAAAGTTTTCCGTAATTTGACATTGCTTCTTAGTATTCTCCACAAATAGCCTCCCCTTGGTAGATTTGCCATAGCGACACTACTTGATATTAATTCATATATTTGCTCTTCATTTTTTTAGCCTCAGAACTAGAAAGAGCTTTGTGCAGATGTGAGCAAAACTCAGGTATTCAGATATTGCCTAGACATACTTAGCAACAAAGGAATGGATCTACAGAAAAATTGCCTGTAAAAAGAGGAAAATCATGAATAAAAAGTGGAGAATGCTCATGAATGCAAATAAATGATTATTTTTTTTCAATTTCAGATGTGACACAAGACTGTACCCTGTGCTGAGGTGTCTCATTCAGGTGCCGTGTGTCCAGACCAACCAAATCCTCAGGAGCCTGCCTATCCAAGCACACAGAAAGGTCATGTACAGCAACACATCAAAATCCCTCTGGTTAATGTTATGTATTCCAGTACCCAGTAATCAGTCCGCATTAAATCCCATGTCCTGTCTTTTTGCTATCAGATAAAGAAGGGAATGAATTGGGCTTTACATATGACTGTAAATACCTGTGATCAAAAGGAATACCACTTTGCTCTCTAAAGTAGTCTTATCATGTGTATATCTTGTCAGTCAGCATTATGGTACATCAAGGATAATGCTTATGCTCTTGCACAGACATCTTAAGAGAGTGTATGTAAATCTCCTCATATGGCTAGCCCAGAAAAATGTGGAAAGCAGCCACTAAGCAATCTTTTCTTTTTTTGTACAGCTGCCGCTGCTGTTTCCAATCCTTCATTTCTATTTCATTGCTTGATGGTATTCTCATGAATCTTGACCAAAAAGGACAAGACAAATAACTGGAAAATTAAAAACATATGCAGCCCTGCATCTTGGTATGTGGTCTGACACCATGATAGTATCTTCAATCCTACACAGCTATTAAAGCCAACATTATTGCTGGCAAAACTTCAGGAACAAAGTAAAGATATTAAAGGGGCTTTATTCTCATTTAACTCACAAATGCAAGAGAAAATTCACTTTTTCTGTCATTTTATAGATTAAAGAGCAACAATGCCTGTTGTGCACACGTGAGAAAGAATGAGAAAATGTGTGAGACAAAAAATGCAAAGGACTATTCTGGGAATTGAGCTTTTTATATCTGGAAAGAAAAAAAAAGTCTGAAATCAAAATATTTCAGGCTGGAAAAGCAGCCACCAGGCCTCATGGAGGCTGTCGTTCAAGTGCTATGTGTGCCAACTGGTCTATCATAGAGTCATAGAAAAATGGTTGGATAATACCACTAAGGCCATCTAGTCCAACTGTCAACTCATCACCACCATGCTCACTAAATATATCCCTCAGTGCTACTTGAAGAATGTCCTTTCTCTCAGTGAGCTTCTGCCACTCATGAGCACTCACCATCCTCCAAAGCAATGACTGGGGGCATCATTGAAGTTTACCTGTGTTTTCAGTCTGAAGCAGCAAATAGGAATGGAATAATACAACTTTCAGCAGAAATTTATCTGCTCCA